>NC_135313.1:18624259-18924259 GCF_048772815.1 Callospermophilus lateralis
TTAATGAAGAATGAGTTTGAGGGTGTAATTCTGCAAGCCCAGGTGTCATTAGGATTGCACAATTAAGGATAGCAAAATGAAACTTCTTTGCTATTTTCCATCTTATTTTTTTGTTGTTGTTGTTGCTTTTATTAGAACTGAAGAGATTACCCTTCAGTTCTTACGGACAAAACCACATCAAGTTTTTCAGGAGGAGAAAATATGTCATCACAGAAGATGCAATATCTTTTCTGGAAGATTGCCTTTGGCAAACTCCAACCCTACTCTTAAAACTTGGGTGTTCTGACATAGTCACAAATTCTAAAAGTTTTGATCTTTGAATTGTAAATGGCCTCAGCACTTTTGCTTAACTACTGATAAATGCTTTGCCTCCTGCCATCTACCAACACTCATTATTGGTGTGAATGTTCCAAAATGGTAGTGGTAGAATATTCAGGGGTTTAGAGCAGTGGAAAATATTTGTTTTAAAAACTAGCTTTTCAAATTTTGTTTCATTTCTATCGGGAGCCTCATTTTGTTTTGACTGAAGATTGTTTTCTCATAAGTAAATGAAGTGACCAAATTCTTAGCTAGTTGTTCTCTACCCTGTCTCTGCATATGAGAGCTTTGAGCTATTAAAATGATTGGGAATGATTTGAAGTGACGTCTGTGTTCAGACACAGAGAAAAATGGAAGTAATGCCATGAGCCTAGATTGCTTTACCAGCAACCTGATTTGAATTGTTCTCATGGCTTGCATGTGTTTATGGTTTAGAAGTGCACTTGGCACAGAACTCTGATTTGGTTCGATTTTTATGTCTTGGGCAAGACTTGTTGAAAATAGGTATACTAGAGTATATGAGTTCTCTCACTGCTCATACTTGCAAATTTGGGGCTTGGATTTTACACTCTCTAGGGTTGCGGCCTTGTCAGCCTTCCCCTCTCCCTTCACTCCTTTAACTTACTCATTTGACTACAGATGGAGATTTGAGCTCTACTATGTTGGGGGTGGGATGGTGGTAATTCTTAGTTTTTGTTTTCTTTTGTTTTTGAACTGGCTGTATATATTTTAATATTATAAATAGATAATATATTATTTTTTGCACAGTGTTATCAGTTTAACTGAAGCAGGGGATGGGGCAGTTAGCATGTTGGGGCCAGGAAGGGACAAATTAGATAGGAACAGAGTACTTCAGTTTCAGGCAGTCCTCACAATAACTAATTAACCTTCCTATTGAAATGCCAAATGTGTGGTTACATTAGATTACTTTAAATGACATTGAATTGGAATTTGATAGCAGTTCTGGACACAACCTTTTGCTCTTAGTTAAAATTTTTTTGAGGGGAAAAATAAACAAAAATTTAAACTTGTTGATTTTTATCCCGATATTATGGAAAACCAGAAAGATGCATGTGGCTAGATGCCATTACCCTTTTAGTGACCTAGACTATAATTTAGACCTTTGAGAAGGTAGACTCTTGTTTCGTTGGGGATCTATTTATATGTTTGTACACACTCATAAATTTTGCCTCAGCAAAATAGAATAAGAAGCAAATTCATGGTTGGTCTTCTATTTATATTTTGATTCTAAAAGCTGTTGGTTTACTTGCTATGATTTGTTAATTCCAGGCCTAACTTAAATGGCTTAGTAGCAAATAAATGTAAATGTGTTTACATTTTTAAGAAGTATGCAGTGATACTTACAGAGCAGTTAATTAACTCCAGGTGCAAATATTAAACTACACATTTCTTTTTCTTCTTGATCAAGTGTAAAATTCTCCTGAAAGAGAAGCTGTAAGATTTACAGACCTCTGCAACGTAATCTATGAATTTATTTATCCTTCCATACTGCAGTTACTATTATGTAACCACACACATGCACCTACAGAGAGTTGTATAATGAAATTCACCTGAAGAGAAAAAAAGTAATTTGTAAACTCATTTGTGTTACACTGAAAAGAGGATAGAAAATATTCTCCTCCTCCTTCTTTGTCCTCTGAAGTGACTGCAGTGGATGCTCTTAGTTATCCAGCCTCCCCCTCAACCCTTTTATTTTATTTACTTGACCCCTGAGGCAGATTTCTGCTTTAAATCAGGGAAACAGCTCAATTTCCAAGATGTGGAGCTTGCATGTGTGGGGAGATTTTTAGAAAAATCAGCAACCCAGCACCAGATGCAAGTCATAAAAAGCATCTCAGTAAATGGATATGTTCTTTTCCTTCTCATTTTTCTTTATACCAAGTAATACTCTAGCAAGAATGTACCCAAACTAAAAGATTTCTGCCTTCTAACATCTTTCTCTCTCTTGGTATGTCTTATTAACATCTGAAGAATACATATATTTTATTGGGAAACTATAGTTTATTAGGCCTTGAGAGTTTCGTGACAATTACTTTGCTGTGTATTACTCCTTTATGGCATGCTTTGATTACCAGGCTTCAGACAGTCACTTTTGTTATATTTAAACACAATTAGTAAGTTGTTTCCTTTCCACGTGTGCTATGTGTCTGAGATTTTGAAGTTTCAATCAAAAGTGTGCCAGTAATGAATAAGCATTTGATTTTAGTGACATTGGACTTTTCTTAAAGTACAGAGATTTTGAAGTATAGTTACGTCCACTGGCATCAGCAGAGAGGGAATGAGGATCTGGATCAGGATTCAAGTTCATCAGGTCAAATGCTAGAACAAAAAAAATCAGTTGACTGAACTGGTCTATTTCTAAAACAGCAGGCAAAGAAGGAGCGCACGCGTGGGTGTGCACAGCTCTCACCCTCAGGTTTCCCTCCTTCTGAGAGCTCCTGTCCCTCCCCAACTTCCCTGGCCTATTGTAGGTGTTTATGCTTAGGGAGAAGAAAACAGAAGGGAGGTTCCTACACTTTGCCTAATTGAGCCACTCCCAGGTTTGCTGGCAGCTTTGGCCACATTATTTGTGGGGTGGGATTTTTTCTTTGTGTTCAGAGTGACTTTTGATTCTGATTCTGATGTTTTGTGTGGAGCGGCACTTTATCTGTGTTTTAGCAGAACTGTTCCTCTGTATCCTTTACGGTTTTTCCTTTGGTTTTGTTTCCTTTTTAAATTATATATAGAGTTTTTTGTGTGTGTGAAATTAAAGCCTTTATTAACCTTCTGTTGGTTTGACTGTTATTTCTAAAAGGGGCACATTTTTTGCAGACACTTTTATAACTAATTTGAAATTGTGGGCAATGGCCTTCTGTTGGCTCTCCAATTTGAACTTCATGCAGCAAACCAATGCCTGACCATAGTCACCACTGAATTCCTGTGCTTTTCATCCAAGGAACCTAGGAAGCTTTGCAGAGGCTTCTGGCTAACAGTTTATAACTCTGGCCTTAGCTAAGCCTTTCCTTTGCCTTATTAGAGTGCCAGCAGGCAGATTGAAATAGTATTTGCATTTCATACTTTCCTAGACCCAGTGTGTGTTCAGCTCTCACTGGGTGCCAGTCAGTATTGTGAAACCCCCAAGAGGGCACTCTCCTTGGCCATTCAGCTCTTCTTAAAAGAAGAAAGTGCCTTTAATTTACGGCCTGAGGAAGGCAGTGAGGAAAGTATGTGAAAAGAAGTCACTGCGATGGGAAGGAGAGAAAACTGCAAGGTGCCTCAGCCCACCTGCTGTAGATAAAAGTGAGTCATGCTAGGAAAACACCTGGGGCGGTGCCACAGAACGCCCGCCCGTGTTGGTTGCATGGAGTGTTCAGCTGCTCCTCTGTGGAAAGGCCTAGAACAAGATGATTAAAAGTGATAAAACACGTGGGATAAAAACAGTCTGACCACCTTTGTCTGATCACAGCCTCCTTAGGGAGGTGGCATCTTTCTGAATGAATAGGTTACTAAACAAAAGTGCCATTGCCACAAACTGCTGCTTACATGGCAATTTCAATTGGCATAAGACTAAACCAGTAATGACAAACGAAGCCTCACAAGGAGGGGAGTGTGCTGCTTTAGAGCAACTACTCTTGCTTCTCAAAATAGTCCTTTTTCTTTCTTGAGGTTTTGTTGCTTCCATCGAGGCAGGGCAGAGAATGCAGCTGGTGTCATCCCCAGGGCCTTGGTGAAGTCATCAATGGACAGGTGCTCCTAGGAGAGATGATGGGCCAGAAGGCAAAGGTCAGAATCTGCCAGGGTTTGCCCAGCTGAGTCATATAGGTGTGGCATATAATGAGTCAAAGAAGAGCAAAAGCAAGCAATGTCATGAGGGCCTGGGGAGGAGTAGGTGGCATTTAGAGGGTTCAGAGGATCCCTGAACTTATAACATGAAAGAATGGTAATGCAGTAAATTGAGTTCCTTATTTTTGCCAGGGTCAAATTCACATTAGCCTGGAAATAAGAATTAGGACATTTGACTTAAGGTTGTTTAAAGCTCTTTCCAGGTCATTCTTAGTTTTCCTATCTATAAAATGGGAGACATTTTATTAAAAGCCAATTTTCACTTACTTTTTTAAAATTTTTGTTGTTGCTGTGGACAGGCACAATACCTTTATTTTATTTATTTATCTTTATGTGGTGCTGAGGATTGAACCCAAGGCCTCACAATTGCTAGGCAAGCACTCTACCAGTGAACTATAACCTCAACCCATCACCTGCTTTTATGAAGATGAAAATATTGCATAGGAAACAGTTTTTTTTGGGGGGGGAAAAGTAGCTAACTGTTTCATCTGCCTTCACCTATTAAACAGTGAAGCTAACCTGGCCCACAAAATAAGCTAATGAGCCTTAGGGCATCTGTCCCAGTGTGGCTATGTGAGATTATCGCTACCACAAGAACCCATACTCCTCAGGAAGGGTCTCCTGGCCCTATGTTGCTTGGAACCAAGCTAGCAGATCAGCTGTACAGGATGTAGGGCCTATTGTGGCCCTCATGGACAGAGGAAGCAACCATCTAACACATGTACTTACAAAGACACTGAGGTAAATTTTTAGCCCTCTGGTGCATGCATTTTTTCAACCAACCAAAGATTGAGAACATTTGGAGTGGATGAGAATTGTGTGTTTAGCCAAGTATGATGGCATATGCCTATCCAAGCTACCTGGAAGGCTGAGGCAGGAGGATCGTAAGGTCCAGACTAACCTCAGCACCTTAGCGAAACCCTGTCTTAAAAAGGACTGAGGACCTAGTTATCAGTAGAGCGTTTGCCTA
Source organism: Callospermophilus lateralis (assembly GCF_048772815.1). Lineage (NCBI taxonomy): Eukaryota > Metazoa > Chordata > Mammalia > Rodentia > Sciuridae > Callospermophilus > Callospermophilus lateralis. The sequence goes on from NC_135313.1 coordinate 18,629,391, forward strand.
GCATATTCAAGGCACTGGTTCAATCCCCAGTATCACCAAAAAAAATTGTGTCTATACTGAATGTGTACAGTTTCTTATCATTGTTCCCTTAACAATACAGTGTAACAACTGTTTACATAGCATTTACATTGTCTTAGATTTTTTATATTGATTATTATACTTTGAAGTATACAGGAGGATGTATGCAGGTTATATGCAAATACTTTGTCATTTTATATAGGACTTGAGCATCCCTGGAGTTTGGTATCATGGGGAATCCAGAAACAAATTCCCTGTAGATACTGAGGGGTGACTGTGTCTCTGATTTCAATCAGTACATGCTTCACTGCACCATCCTGACTCCTCCTGCCTTGAGTGGTTTCAGGAATACTGTGAGGTTTGCTTTCAAATCTCAGTCCACCCGCAAGTGTACTACTGTGCTTGCAGTTAACTGGAGTTTTACCATTACAGATAGCTTCAGCCTTCCTGGCCTTCAGTTTTGTTCCTGACTAAAAGGCAACACATTAAATCTCATTAGTCTCCTAGTCCATGGTCAGTGTAGCAGCCAGATCATTTTGTAGGAATGAGTTTTGCTTAGAGATTCTGGGAGGGTAGCTGCAGAAAGTAGAATGGAGAAAGGATTGTAGGAGGAAAAGCCAGGAAGACCAAAGAACAAATTCTGAGCCAAATTTTACCTAGCTGTTTTGAAAACTAGAGAGCAAAATAGCATTCCAGCTCCTCTCATCCTGTGAATGAAGACTAGATAGCACAATTTCGCGTTTTGACTCTTGACTAGGAGGTCACCTTGGGAGTCACTACCTGACTAGGCCTTGGGTATCGTCAGCCAGGAATTGACTAAAGGACCTTTGTTCCCAACTTTAAGATGATATCATTGTGATATTATTTAAGGCAGCCAACTGCCCTCTGGGCATACTTCAAGTTATATTAACAGTATCTCTCAGTCTTCATCCCTGTTCCCCTAGGCATGGAGAGTTGAACAGTGCAGGGATGAGCATAGTGGATCTTTTTAACATCTCAGGCTACTCTGCTGAAGTGGAGTTGCCTTGAGCCCCAATAAGGGACTTCCAGAGAGCCCTACATCGAACAGCTGCTTGGTAAACACCTGCAATGGATTTCAAGCACAGGTGGATCAGGCACTCCAGTTCTTTAACCTATCATTAGATTTGCCTCCCACCCCTAGGCATTCTCTCTTCAAGGTTTCTGGGAGCTGGATGCTGGGAACCTTTCTATCTCCAGGCAGGGCAGTGGAGCACTTTGTCTTGGAATAGAGGGTAAATAAATATGAAAGTTTGGGGAGGGGGGAAGAGCTGCCAAACCTCAGGTTCCCCATAACTATGACTGCTGTGTCCCAGGTCTCTATAAATGACTCCACTCTGCCCTCTCTGGCCCAGCCAGGCTGGCTCCTCAGCTCTTTCAAGATTGCTGGACTCTGACCGCTACCCCCCCACACTCCACCCCGCCCCCGCCCCAAGGCCAGATAGCAGGGACTGCCCATCCCAGGGTACTTATGTCTTTCCATGCTCTTGAACTCTGCAGGTCTGCCAGCTGATTGCCCCCCACACCCATATCCTTCTCCCTAAGGTTTACTCATCAGAACACTTAAATTACCTTCAGCTACTACCTGCAGCCAGATCTGCCACACTCTCTTGTTACTGGCTTACCTTCTGTGTTTGCAGAAGGAAGAGAGGTCTGAAAACCTCTCCTACCTCTCCACGTGGCATTGAACTCTCAGTTCTACAAGAATGTACACTAGGGGCTGGGATTGTGGCTCAGCGGTAGAGCGCTTGCCTAGCACAGGCGGGACCCGGTTCGATCCTCAGCGCCACATAAAAATAAAGGCATTGTGTTGTGTCCATCTACACCTAAAAAAATAAAAATATTAAAAAAAAAAAGAATGTACACTACTAGGATGGTGCATGCCTATAATCCCAGCAACTTGAGAGGCTCAAGCAGGAGGATCGAGTTCAAAGCCAGCCTCAGCAACTTAGCAAGTCCCTAAGTAACTTAGTGAGACCCTGTCTTTAAAAAAAAAAAAATAGCAGGGCACAGTGGCATATGCCTATAATCCCAGCAGCCCAGAGGCTCAGACCGGAGGATCGAAAGTTTAAAGCCAGGCTCAGCAACTTAAATCCTGTCTCTAAATAAAATCCAGAAATGGGCTGGGGATGTGGCTCAGTGGTTAAGCACCTCTGGGTTCAATCCCCAGTCCCAAATAAATAATAAATTTTAAAAAGGGCCGGGGATGTGGCTCAGTGGTTAAGTTCCCTTGGTTTCAATTCCTGGTACTAATATATACACACATATATTACTTCTATGATTAAAAAAAAAAATCAGCAACAGCTGGGCATAGCAATGCATGCCCAGAATGCCAGCTACTTGGGGATTGCAAATTTGAGGCCAGCCTGGGCAATTTAGCAAGACCTTGTCTCACAGAAATAAAAGAGGGTAGAGATGGAGCTCAGTGGTAGAGTGCCCCTGGGTTTAAAAAAAAAAAGAAAAAATCACTGTTGATTGATTGGTCCTGGGAATTGAACCTAGGAGCGCTCTACTACTGAGCCATACCACAAACACCCCTCCCCGACCTTTTTTTTTCTTCTTCTTTTTTGAGACAGTGTCTCACTAGGTTGTCCATAGTGGCCTTAAACTTGGGCTCCTCCTACCTCATCCTCTCAAGTCGCTGGGTTTACAGGTGTGTGCCACCACATCTTGCTGGACAACTGATTTTTTTTTTTTTTTTTTTGTAATTGTAGATGAACAGAATGCCTTTATTTTATTTACTTTTATGTGGTGCTAAGGATCAAACCCAGTGCCTCACACATGCTAGGCAAGCACTCTGCCACTGAGCTATAGCCCCAGCCCCTGGACAACTGATTTTTAAATAAAAAACCTGAGTTCCCTTTGCCTCTGCCATGTGAACTGTCTTAGTTCATCAATAGCCCACTCCAACCTCCTGTCAACCCTCTGTTCCATAACATTGGCTGCCCTTCCATCTGGAAATACTTCCTTTATGCCTCCAGAATATGATAGTAACAGTGGCACTCAGAAGTCCTGGTGTTTGCTTTGGCTTTGCAACTTGCTAGTTAACATTAGGCATGTCACTTCTCTCTGGACCTTAGCCTTCCAGCCACCTCACAGGTGGGAGGATTCAGAGAACACACTCCTCTCCCCCAAGGTAGACAGCAGGATGGAAGCACTCTGGAACAATCTACACCCTCCATAGGTTTTAATGTTCTGGGAGAAACTGGGCATCTGTTTTCTATAGATACCTTGATTCATTTGTAAGACTTTTTTATGGCTGGGCATATAGCTCAGTTGGTAGAATGCTTGCCTTGCACACACAAAGCCCTGGGTTCAGTCCCCAGCACACACACACACAGACTTTTTTATAACTTTTTTTAAAATACTTTTTTAAATATTTTTTTTTAGTTGTAGGTGGACACAATACTTTTGTTTTTTACGTGCTAGGCGAGCGCTGTACCACTGAACCACAACCCCAGCCCCTATGCATACTTTCCTCTCAAAACACTTGAACTAGATGTGCAGTCCATTGCGGGTCTCATGAAGTAGGAATGATATTAGAAATGTGACTTTGAAAAGTTCTTCTTGCTGTACTCTCCCCTCATGCGAACCTTGCTACCTGCCGGGGTTTTCTGTTTCACACTCCTGATCCAGTAATTTCCTCCTAAAGACTTCTCTGAGCATCTTTTTCATCTCCTCTAGGCTCCCACCTCCTCTTAGACAATGCCGTCTTCACATCTCCTAACACATCTCTTTCTGGGCTTTCACCACCTCCTAGTGTGTTCACTGGACACGTAAGGTGATCTTTTTGTTTGCTTTCGTACTAGGGATTCAACCACTGAGCCACATCCCAGGCCTATTTTGTATTTTTTTAAAGACAGGGTCTCACTTAGTTGCTTAGTGCCTTGCTTTTGCTGAGGCTAGCTTTGAACTGGTGATTCTCTGGTGTCAGCCTCCCAAGCCTCTGGGATTACAGGTGTGCGCCACCACACCCAGCGTAGAATGATCAAAACTGTTAAGTCTGACAGCCACTGATTCAACCATATGACCCCTGTTTAACTGCAGGATGGACAGTACAGTCCTTAATATGAGACAGAAGGCCAGCCAGCTGTTCCTCCCCAACTCTGTGCTGACTCGTGTCTCTGGGTTCAAACTTGTGTTCATTCTCCAAGAATAACTTGCTTTGCCTCAATAATTAATTCTTGTCTGCCTTTCGGAAGGAAATTTCTGAGTAAAACAGGCTCCTTTTCATCACACTCTGGCTGACACCTATACTTCATCGCTGAAATGAGTGCTGTGATCGGGCTCCTTTGATCTCTGTCCCCCAGGATGTAAGCTGGCAAGAGGGTGGAACCAGGTCTGCCTTGTACACTAGGACATCCAGTCCCATCACCCAGTCCCCTGCAGAACCCAATCTGGGAGCAATTAAGTTGTCCAGCAAATAGAAGAGCCATATGTTCTTGGTCCTGATTGGGGAACCAGACCTACCTCCTTCCTGCTGGGGTCCACACCTTCAGGGAGCTCCTCCACAGGCTTGTTCACCAGCTGTTCCAGGGGAAAGATGGGCAGTGGTCCAGAACTGAGGCTGGTGTTGGCATTGAACATGTCCAATTTGGGGCTTGTGACCTCCTAGAAAAGGAAGGGGCATTGGTTTCTTCAGCTGACTTGTGGCCCCCTCCTAGGCTGCCTTCCTCTCTAAAGTCAGCATTGACTCAGGGCACCCCCTTCAAGAAATTTTCCATGATCTACCCCACCTAGACACGCACACACGCACACACACACACACATATGCACAGGCATAAAGACTGGACCCAGGAGCTGGGAGCTTAGTGGTCTGTATCTGACAGAAGTCAGTTGGTATTAGATGACTCTCTGGTTCAATGATTTACTAACTTCTCCATGGCTTTCCTCCAGAGTTTGAGATCAACCCTGGACTCTCATCTGTTAAGAAACTGTCATCCAGAAATTTACTTAGCCTTGGCCTATCTGTCCTTTCCAATCTGCACTGTCAGTCCACTTATTGAGTGCTGCAGGGTTCCCAGCCTGAAAGAGCCATCTGTCAATGACCACACTGTGCTTGTGAAACCACTTCATATTTCTGCAGAGTTAGTCCTGTCTTTACTCCCTGTTGGCCTGTGAACTCAGAGGAAAGGCTTTGACTTCATATTCCCATATTCCAGGCCTACAGATAAATACATTCCTCTTAACTACTTTAGAGATGAAAGACTTGCACTTAGGGAGACATGATCCCAGGGATGATTGTGTCCAGAGATGTCATTATTTCCCCAACTGCAGCCTATGAGGTAATTGCATCAAACTACCTCTGGGTCCTTTACCTAAAGTATACAATTCCAGGGTGCTACCCCAAAGTCCAAAAATCAGAATATTTAGGAATGGGGCTTTGAAATCTTCATTTTGATATGCTGCCCCCTCAACATCACCCAGACTCCTATGCATGATAAAAATTGAAAACCATTTCACTAGGGAAAGGAAAAATAAAACACTAGAGGCCCTGCAGTTACACAGCAAGAACTTCCATGAGAAGAAGGAGAAGGAGAGAAGAGGGCATTGACATTTCTGTCTGGTAAGTTCTCAGCACCCATGGGAGCATCCCACTGGGCCCAGCCACCTTCTCCGTACTCACAGCAGTGATCTGGCTCCAGTCCCCAGAGTTCGCAAGCTCTGCCTTCAGGTCCTCATAGGATTTGGTATTCTGCATATAAAGTAAACAACTGTTCAGACCCAGATCTCAGCAGAGGAGACAAGAGGCCATTTTTCTTCAGGAGTTGAAAGAAGGCTGATCTAGGGCTTAGTGGTGAGAAGGGAAAGAGGAAGCTCAGAGGGCTGGAGGAGGCCTCTCAAAAGGAGCTTAAATGGTGAGGATGGGTCGACTTAGTGGCACATGCCTGTAACCCAGCAGCTCGAGAGGCAGACACAGAAGGATTGTGAGTTTAAAGCCAGCCTCAGCGAAGCCCTAAGCAACTCAGTGATACTCTGTATCAAAATTTTAAAGAATAATAAGAAAGGACTAGGGATGTGGCTCAGTGGTTAAGCTCCCTGGGTTCCATTCCTAGTACCGAAAGAAAAAAAAAATGGTGAGGATGGGACAAAGGGGCTGACAGATCAGAGACAGGCAGGCCAGGCTGCTAACCTGTCCCTGCTCAGCCCAATGTGGGGATGGAGAGTCACTTGACTACCCTCACCATAGAGCCCATGTGAGCAGCCATAAGCAGCCAAGAACCCATCCACACTCTGCAGGCTCTGGGGACCTCAGGGCTCCTAGACACTGGAGAGAAGCCCTGCCGCAGAGGAGCAAGAGGAACACAGGGACCATGACTCCCCAGGGACCGCACCTCTATGGCCGCAGGCCTGGCAGATCACAAACTCCCCACTCTCATGCTGAATGAATGAGGCTGAGAGAGAAGCCCACACAGACTTAGGGTGAGGGAAGGGCTGCCAGGGCCACTGAGTTGGGCACTGAAGTGTGTCTTAGAAGGCCTGGCACTGAGACTCGCTGCCTCGAGGTCCTCAAGACTAAATGGCCCATCAGTTACAGGTTTAAAAGATACATATACACAAAATCTCGACTTGAGGAAATTATGCATCCCTAAATTCACCTGTTGTGCTAAGTAAGCAAACCCAGAGCCTTCAGGCCAGGCCTCTCTACTTGGGCCTTCCTCCTTTGGGGAGGAAAATCTTCACTGGTTTCCACCTACCTGTGGAGCTAGGGAGTAAACCCAGGGGTGCTCTACCTCTGGGCTACATCCCCATCCCTTTTCCTTTTTTTCTTTTGAGACAGAATGTCACTAAATTGCTGAGGCTGCCCTTAAACTCACCATCCTCTTGCCACAGCCTCCCAAGTCCTAGCCTTGGTGGTTTTTTTGTTGGTTGGTAGTTGGGTTTTTTGGTTTGTGTGTTTTTTTTTTTTTTTCGTGGTGCTGGGGATTGAACCCAGGGCATATGTGCATGTGGGACTTTAACAACTGAGCTGTAGCCCCAGCCCTCTAGCCTTGGTTTTTGACAGACTTCCTTTCCTCTCCCTCACCAGGGAGGCTTCATGGCTTTACTTAAGTCTTGCTTTTAATTCTAAGCCCTGTCTAACCTTTTTTCAAATAAGCAGGTCACATATCCCAAAGGAGGAAAAAGACCTGTGGCATCTACCGTCCTTGGGTGTCCCTTGAAGAAGCCTCCTAGAGAAGGATGTGCTGGGCTGCGAGGACCAGGCGGGGCAGGGGCCACTCACACTCCACTTGAAGGGATCCCACGCCAGGAACCAGCCTGTGAAGGTGGGGGGCTCATGTCCCTGCTTCACCACAATGATGGGGGTCTCGGGGTCGCGGCCACTGGGATGGGTCTTGAGGTACTCTTGCACGGTGACGGCCGCGGCCTTCTTCTCCTCCTCGTTGGCATGCTTCCCTATCCAGAAGAAGACCTGCGGAGCATCCCAGCAGCTCAGTCAGCCCTTCCTGTCCTCCCCAGCCCTCAGGGCTCTGCCTCAGGTCACTGAGATGTCCAAGAGTAGAGCTCCAGCCCTGTGCTACCTAGTGAAATAACCTTGGGTGGCCCATCTGGCTTTGATTTTGCACAGGCCCTACGTGGATGTTCTGCACACGTGTGACTCCAGCATCCTGAGCCTGAGTGTCCAAATGTACCTGCTGACCCAGGAAACAGAAGACAGGGGAGAAAAGGCTCCCCCCTGCCAGCAGCCCTACGGGACACAGCCCTTTCCCTTCCTCCCTTCTGATCCTGGTGTTCATAATGCCATTCCCAGGGAGAAAGAACAGGGGATCCCAAAACAGTGATGCTTACCAACCCCTAAAGTCATGGGGGCTTCTTGGCCCTGGGGACTAAGGCCCTTGGTCCTACCTGGTCCCAGACATCCAGGAGGAACACATCATCTTCCTCCAAGTCGTCCTGATTGAAGTCTGGGATCTCCGTGGCCAGGAAGCGCCCAGTCTGGTTGGAGCATTCAAAGAGCCGGGGGGTGATGGCCAAGGTTTCCTCCTGCAGTCTGCAGAAAGAGAAGATTGCATTGGCAGGAGGAAGTTGTAGGGAGAGGAAACCTGAGGACACAGACTCTGAGGGGCTCCGACATGGAAAGGCCATCGCCTCACCAAATGTCCCATCTTATGATTGACAAAGTCTTCTGTCATCCGAAGAGTGCTCAAAGAAGGAAATCCCCACTGCTGTTCTGGACATGAATTCCACTGGCTTTTCCATAGCCCTAGTAGGAAGTTCTTCCTGCTATCTTCCCCCATCCCTCCTGCTGCTACTGCAGTACATGCTCTTTTGCTTTTGAACTCGGTGGTAGTCATGGATATTTTTTAGAAAGACCATTTGAAAGAGGCTTTACAGTTGGTGTTCCTCAGCAACCTGGGCTTTGGTCAGCACCTAAGGAAAGGAGTTAGGCTCTGACACCTTCTTTGTGAAGAGCAAACAAATGCTTAGCTCTGCCCTCTCTTTAAGCTGTGGCTATGAACTCCTGTTGCCAGGGAAACACTCCATCAGGGTCTGTGTATCCCATGGTGGGCACATGGGCACAGCTCTGTGCCCCAGAGCCTCAAGCCCACAGGCTGCCCCTTATTCATCTTGTAGCCCTGGGCACCAGGTACACAGTTCTCAGTCCACTCCATGCAGTCTCTGGATGGGGTGGAGGTGCTGGGAGCAGAGGACTCAACAGTTACCTCTTGGTATTGGCATAGGGTGCCTTCCCACCCAAGGCCATCCAGAAGTTAGCTGGTTCTTGCCCTTCTACCACCACTTGCTTCTCCGTCCGGGAAATGGTGTCAGCAACCATCTTGGCCATCTCCCGTTCATCCCCACTGCAGCCCTGGGAAGGAGAGGGGACAGGCCATGCTGGGGGTGGAGGGGGAGACCTCTCTGGTGTCAGTGCCAACTTCTCCCTGCCCAGAGTTCCAGTGTCTGACTCCCTGGATCATGGCCCATACATCCTGGACACTCCAAAGAACAGCATAGGAGACCAAAGCATCCTCACCCCACCTCAGAGGGTGGAAGAGGGATTCCAAAGAGGCTGTGAGTCCCTGCTACAGGGATTAAGGGAGAAGCATAGGGTAGTGAAAGGCCCCAAGGCATAGATGCAGACCAAGAACACTGGGACAGACGGAATATCCAGAGACAAACAGAACAAGTCTGACCCCAACACAGAGGCAGAGAATCAGAGACTGTTGGAGGTGGGGAGATTGTCAGGCCCAGAGCTACAGAGCTGGGAGATTGGGCTACCAAGGGGCTGGAGACCCAGCAAATAGGGTCTGGTTGCCAGGGGTCCTACCTTCATTCAGTCTGCTTTGGCTCACTTGGGAATAGGAGGCCACAAGACCCCGTGCATACCTTTCCACACCACAGATAGCAACAGGATGGGGTCTTCAGGATGAAGACATCATTGGAGTTGAGGGAGGTGGCCCGGGCTGGGACCTCAAAGGCCTTGGTGTTGTTGGCGGTGGTTCCCCGGACCTGGAACAACCTCGTGGAGGGTACAGGCTCCAAGTTGTTGGCCCGGGAGGTGCCTCCCTATAAGGGTGGGAGAAGCCAGGGAGAGGGGCAGGAACAACTCAGTGAGGAAGACAGTGGGGGAATCCAGGGACACAGAGAACCAGAGAGGGAGGAGGGTGAGGCGAGGCCTGCCTACCCTCCAGGTCCTCTGATAAACCATTGCTAGATTGATGCTTCCAAAAATGGCTTTCATTCCGGCACTTCTTTGCTCAAAATCTTTCAGTAGCTCCCCACCGTTTTATAGACTAAAACTCAGCTGAAGACACTGGTCACTTCTGCAGGCTCACGTGCTCTCCAAACCCTGGGGTTGAGCTTGGCCAGCTTCTCACTGTTCCCTGTGGAGCCTTCCCCTGGGCCTTGGACCTTGCAGTGTCCCCTGCTTTGCAAACCCTCCTTTTACCTCCACCAAGCTCTTCAGCTCTGCCCCAAATGTCAAGACCTTCTCAAAATCCCCTTCTCACCATGAACTAACTCCATGCCTGGTCCCAGGAACTGCCTTCCTGGCACCACTTTGAACTCAACTTTTATTTTGCTCATTTTAACAACAAGGGGCTCAGGCTGTGAGTTCACGGCTCAGACACACCACACCACTATCCTTTTCCAAAAAGATAGTAAGCCATATTAGCCTGCCACACCTCTCCTGGCTTGGTGAATTACAAAGAACTGGGTACTTAGAAGATGCTCAATAAACAGATTACTGTTTAAATGGCTGTATGAAATATCTACTTCACATTATTGGAAGACACCAATGAAGTTTGGACAGGTGCCTCATTTAGGCAAACCATAAAACATGTTATGCAGAAGATTCAAGGAGTTGGGCGTGGAGGTCAGATTGTGCTTACACAGGGCAAGGGCTCATTACGTATTATTTCTAAAGTTGCCAAGTGGTTGTTTCTTTTTTAATTTTTGTAGTTGTAGATGGACAGAATGCCTTTATTTGTTAATTTTTATGTGGTGCTGAGGATCGAACCTGGTGCCTCACACATGCTAGGCAAGCACTTTGCCACTGAGCTACAGCCCCAGCCCAAGTGGTTGTTTCTATTAGCAGTTCACGTAAGTGATAGAACCCCAAATGGTCCTGCTCTCTTGAGGAATGGACTTTGCCCTGAGCCCCACCCACACTGCCTGTCCCCTTTCCCGTCTCCTGGATGCCCACCCACCTCAGTCCAGCAGCCACACCTGGTAGACCACCATGCGTCCCTTGAAGATGGACATGAGGTGGGGCGGCTCCTTGCCCATCGGGACCCGGATCTGGACCGGCTCATCATTATACTTCTGGTCCAAGATGACAGCTTGATAGGCTGAGGCTGCGATTTCATCCTGGCTGGCCTGGCTGCCCTGGGGATGAGTGGGAAGGTGGGGTGGTGTGGAGTCAGCCTTAGAAACACTCCCTCCCCAGCACTGACCTGGCCCCAGTCCACTGTCTCCCCTCAAACCTCAGCCAGGACACAGCCAATAACCCAACCTGACTCATGTCCCAATTCCACTCCAGCCCCAAACCCAGTGAGATCTCAACCCAGCCCAGCCCTGCTCTCCTGATTCCTCCTTCCTCAAGGAAATACCACCCCACTTACCCCCAGACCCAAGCGTTTCCCTCCTCCCTCACATCTGGACGCAAACCCCAGGGAGGGAGACTCAGAGAACCAAGAAGGAAAGGGCTGTGAGTGGGGGCACCCCATAGGGTCTCACAGCCAAAGCTGTCCCAAGAGGGGATGGGCTGCCTCTGGGGGAGTGAGCGCCCCATCACCAGGGATACTCAACCCAAGACTAACAGTGAGGCATGGTGGAGGGGCGTGAGCGGGCTGTGCTTCGGTGGGATGTGGCAGGGTCTACCTGCCAGATGTAGAGCAGGTAGTGCTGCTTCTCGCCGATGAGGTAAGTGTAGAGCAGCAGGTAGCAGTCTCCCCCATAGAAGTGGCCTAACCACTTGGAATCCACGGGCACCAGCTCAAGGTCTTCAATGCGCCACACCTGGGGCCAGTATCAGGCAGTGTAAGGTCCAGGCCAAGCTCCACCTCCCTTCCCCCACCCAGCACGGGCCTCCGCCCCTCACACACCTGCACCTCCCCGCTCCCGTCATCCACCATTTTCTGCTGGGCGGCCACCTGAGGCTGCACGTGCATGGATGTGGCATCAAACTTCACCTGCTCCACTTTGGCTGGAGTGGGGGGAAGCATAATATCAACTGTTACCACCCAAGAGGACTGTCACCCGCGTCCTCACAACAGTCCTGAGTGGTGGCTACAGTTCTTAGACCCATTTTATAGATGAGGAAACTGAGACTAGAGAAATTCAGTAGCTTACCCAAGGTTACACACGTGGAAAATAGCAGAAACTACAGAATCACATCCCCATGCCATTAAGACACCTGCTTCTTTAATTCCTCCCAGAAAAGCCACCAGGGACAAGAAAGGGACAAGAGTAAGACTTTATCTTCAGTGAGTCACATTTTGCTGACCCTTGCAGAATCGGTCTTCAAGTATCTCCCATCCCAATAGAGAGCTCCATGGTGACAGAGGCTTTTATCTTCCCCAGGGCCTGGCACCAAGTTTGCCTCAGCAAATACTGTCTGGCGAGACGCTGTTTGGATCCCAAGAAGACCCAACCCCATTCCAAATGGAAGGCAGGTCATTTTTAACTCCCTCTTGTGACAGCTCTTCATGCAACCCGTGTAGGGGAGTTCAGAGTCAGGACAAAAGTGTGCAGAGAAGAGGTGCTTCAGGGAGCGAGTGGGGGTACAGGCCAAGTTGCTCCCTGGCCCAGCTCCTGGATCCCAGCTCCCGCCTCTCAAGCTGCCCCAGTTCAGCCCTCACCCACGGAGCCCAAGGTGTAGGTTTTGCCCAGGCCTGAGCTCTTGTTGGGCACTGTCCACTTCTGGAAGAGCTGCTGGAAGACGGCTGACTCGGCCCCATCATTCTGCACCTCCACCTGAGTGCTTGGTGGGTACTGCTTGGCTTTGATGAAGTTCTGAGGAGAGAAGGGGCATCTAGACACTGTGTGCCTTCCCAGCCCCCACCCCAAGGCAAGCCAAAGCCTGGCTCTCACCCCAACCAGCTCCACTGTCACACCTGCCCCAGGTCCCAAACCTGAACACAACCCCCAAGCCCAATGCCGACCCCAAACCTAAGCCTACTCCAACCCCAACTTCAAGGTCAAACTTGACACCATCTCAAACCTAACGGTGGCCTCAAGCCTTACTCTGACCTCAACTCTGAATCTAATAGTGACCCCAAGAATATTTCTGATCCTAACCCTGAGACCAAATCTGACCTCTCGCTCAACCCCATCTTAATTCTAAGCCTCATGACCAGCCCCCTATTGCAAACCCAGTCCCATCACCCCAAACAATGACTGGGCCCTGGTCCCAAGCTAACCCAATCCCCTTTTGTAGGAAGGTCAGCTACAATTCCACTCCCTTCTCTAAAACAAGCTCGAGCGAGGGGAGTAACAGCCCACATCCTGACGAGGTGCCAGGGGTGCCTGGTGGCTGGCTCCCTAGCCTGCAGAGAGCCCCCAAGGTGCCTACAGATGGCCCCTCAGCTGCCACAGCTGGGTCAGCCGGTCCCTGCCTGGCCCTGATCTAAGCCCTCTTGCCCTCCCTGCGGCTGTTTCTTCCCTTGTCACCCTGACCCTCCTTCCCAACACCATCCCTACCAGGGCCTGGTTCATGGCGCCCTTCTTCTCCTCTGCATTGGCAGATTTCCCTTTCCACACGTAGATCTTCAGGCCCCCCTGGTCCAGGATATAACAGTCCTACAGTGGAGAGAGAGAGAGCCAGTGAACCAGGGAGGGTCATGCACTCCTGCCATCCCAGCACCTCGGGAGGCCGAGGCAGAAGGATCTCTAGTCCCAGGCCAGCCACAGCAACTTAGCGACACCATCGCAAAACAAAAAATAAAAAGGAATGGGATGTCACTCAGTGGTAAGGTACTCCCGGATTCAATCCCCAGGACAAGAAAGAAAAAGACCCAATGATAGCCTCACCGTGCTGGTGCCAGAGGCTGGGTTGGGCTGGCCTCCCTGGCACCTGCCCTAGAGCTGGGAGTTTGTGCTGCTTGGGGGAGAGGTGTGCCAGGCGCTCTCACCTCATGGCTTAGCAGGTCCTGTGTGAGTGGCCGAGTGGCAACCTCCCGAACCACCAGTTTTCCCTCTGAGTCAGACACACTGTGGGATGAAAAAGACGCAGATGGGTCCAAGCCCCTCAGCCAGGGCATTCTGCCCTCGGGAAGTCCCCAGCACCCAGGAAGATCCCAGCCGAATACTCACTGGTACAACTTGAGGGCCGCCTTGAGTGCCGGCTCCACCACCGTGTCGGGCACAGCTGCCTTCAGCTCCCTGCGCTGGCCCAGCACATGGTTCATCACCTCCATCAGCTGCGGGGTGGCTGACTCGTTCTCCCCGTCCACCACGCCCACATAGCTGCGCCCGCCCCGCTCCTGGTCTCGGATCTCCTTGGCTAGGGTCATGCCCTGCAGGAAGGCCCAGGGACCCAGGAAGGCTCTCAGGAGACAAAGCAGTGTCAGCCACCCAAATCCCCCAGAAAAGCTCCAGTCCCCAGCAGCCACCAGGGCTGGGGCCAGGCATTTAAGGCATGCACGAGGAAGCCAGGTGAGAAGCAGGGGGCAAGCAGGTTTCCTAGTCAGCAACAGAGTGTTCAGGGCGGACTTGACGGATCTTTGGTTTTGACATTTGAAATTTGTGACCTTACTTTTGTGCAAGAACTGAGCCCCGAAGAGCAGAGTACTGGACTGTCCCTTTGCACCAAAGCATGCCTGTGGACTCACCACGAACACACAGCCACACACATGGCACTCGCCCTCCCCAGCCACCTCTCCTGTCCCAGGGCCTGCTGCACCTGCTTCATTCTCCAGCCTTGGTCTCTGCTCTTATCTCATTTACCTAAATTCCCAGAAGACGTGGTAAGATGCCAAAAACAGACCTCTGTCTTCTCCCCTGAGATCTTCCCAGGAAACGGGACCCTATCGATTCCCAGGGTTCTCTGAGCACTGAGCTTGGAGTCCGCCTCACTCCTCTCAGCCCCCCACCTCATTCAGCAGATTCTGTCTGCCTCCGTCACACCTGCAGGGCCACAGGGCCTCCCTGCTGGTCTTAGCCTCTTGCTGGCCCCATCTCCACTCAGAAGTCAGATGACCTTCAATGGCCAGCTGCACTGAGCAGAAACCCCCAGACTTCCCGCCCCTCAACCTGTTCTCCAAGCTCCTGCTTTGCTGCTGACTCACCAGTCCACCTCCTTCCTGCTCTAGGGCCTTCCCACCCCACTGTGTCCCAGAAGCCTCCCTGTACCCAGCACCGTGCTCCTCCAGGAAGCCCTTGGCTTATTCCCTTCCTGTCTGTCTCTGCCACTGATGCTGAAGGCCAGAGGCGAAGCTCTGCCCATTTCATTCACCTCTGGACTCCCAAGGCCTGGCAAAGGTTTGCCACACTGTGGGAACTCATCCCACCTAAGGGCATTAACCATGAGTATACACAGGCCAACTCCAATATGCCTCTCCCATGCACGTGGAGACCCAGGTCCGCCTTCACCACCATCCTGTTCCCTATATTGGAGAGAGGCTGAGGGCATTGGGGTCACCCAGGATGTGGCAGAGGTCTACAGGTTTGCATAGGGGGCAGAGCCTGGGCTGGGTCTGCAGGAGCAGGTGGGGTGAGAGGCTTACCCTGAGTCTCTCCATGCGGTTACTCTCTGGCCCATTCCACTGGATGATAAGCTTTCCAAGGTCCAGGAGGAAAACATCACCTCGGTTGAAACTTTTCCAAGACATCTCCACCTGGGGGAGCCACAGCACCACTCAGCCCATCCATCAGCATGGTCTCTTGACACGCCTCCCTGCCCAGCAGTCCTCCTCATTCCCTGCCCGGAGCCCAGCAGGCCTGTCTACCTCTCCGGCCACCACGTTCCTCTTGCCCTTGACATGCAGCAGCCGCTGGACATCATGGGAGTTGGTCTCCACGTGCTTCATGCCAGAAGCCACACCCCCTTTCCGGATTCTGGGAAGAGGAGAGCCAACCTAAGGGAGTAGGCTAGGAAATGATCCGAGCCCTCTCCTCCCAGGTCCTGGGATGTCTGGCTGCCACCAGGGCCATTTAGGGGCCCTGCTGGGACTAAGTGAAGAGGTTGAGGCACTTGGGGTACAAACTCTAAGGAGTTTGTCAGTGTCCTGCAAGTGTGAAGTTGGTTCTTTGAGGTGCCTTTGCAGGTGACCCTGGTAGTGAGAGTCCCTTAAAGTCTGCACCCCAAATGCTCACTCATCCTACACTAGCCCTTGCCCTCAGAAGGACTGCAAAGCCAGGGTCATGGTGACATGGATGGTAGGACAAGTGAATAATAAAGCCGGGGCCCTGAGGACAGGGGATGAAAGCGGAAGAAGGAAAGGTGCTATTCAAATGCCCAAAGGAGTGGATTGCTGCTGTAGTGTAGGGACAGGAGAGCAGGACAAGAAGGAGAAGGGACTGTGGCTCAGGACAGCTCCCAGCCCATTCCACAGCTCAATAGCAACTGGGCTGCAGAGCACGTGTTCCCACGGGAAAACCAGGAGGCCAGAACCTCCGACCTGATATGAGGCTTGGCTTGCTTAGAGAAGGGGAGGGGCCACCTGCCCATCAGCCAGAGGCAGAGGGGACTTGAGGTGATGCCCTGAGGGTCTCCTTAGGTTCTGAGCTCTCCAGAACACCAGACAGGAGCTGATTGACAGAACTTCAGTGGAGATATGGATTTTAGAACAGCCTCCAGGGGCAACCAAGGCATGCTCAGAGGGAGGGGGCTGAGGAGGAACGGCAGCAGAAACAGGGTGGGGGAGTGGAAAGGCGAAAAATCTGCAGAAGCTCACGTGAGCTGTCCCTTGGCTTCCTCCACCGTCTCAGGCTCCCTTCCAGGCCTGGGTCACCCCCCGCCTCCTGGGGTCTTCTTGTCACCACAGGTCTCAGTATTCTCGCCTCTTCAGCTCAACCCCCACCTCCCATCCCCACCTCTGAGCCCCAGGCTCTTCCTCCCTCCCTCACACAGCGCTCCCCTCCCTACATAAGGCCCTGCTTGAAGTAGCCTCGGAAGGCCTCGCTCTCGTTGCCCTGGACCTCACGGTGCTGGACAGCCCGGCCCTTCAGGAAGTCATCCATCTGCGTCGTGTAGATGGCAGCCGCCCCCTGCTCATCCTGAGAGGAGTCCTTGCCAATCCAGTAGTGGATGTCATAGGACAGGCTGCTGCCTGTCTTGTGTATCTGGAGAAATGGGGTGCTCAGTGTACCCGAGGCCCTGGGCTCCCCACAGTCCCACGTCCAACTCTGCATAGTCTCCCATGTACTTGTGGCCTGGGCCACAGGTGAGCTTGGCACAGGGGGTGTACACTGGTGTGTCCCTCAGTGTCCATAAGGGCCCTAGGACCTCTGTGGATACCAAATTCTGCCAATTCTCTGGTTCCTTGTGTAAAATGACATATATCTTAAATCATCTCTAGATTACTTAGAATCCCTGAACTGGGGGCTGAAGATGTGGCTCAGTGGTAGAGAACTTGCCTAGCAGAATTGGGGTCCTGGGTTCCATCCCCAGCACCCCAAAATAAATAAAGTGTAACTGCTCTATAAATCGTTGTCATGAGCCGGTCATGGTGGTGTACGCCTGTAATCCCAGTGGCTCAGGAGCTGAGGCAGGAGGATCGCGAGTTCAAAGTCAGCCTCAGCAATGACAAAGCACTAAGCAACTAAGTGAGACCCTATCTAAATAAAATTCAAAATAAGACTGGGGATGTGGCCTTATTGGTTGAGTGCCCCTGAGTTCAATGCCCAGTCCCCCCCTTAAAAAAAAAAAAAAAAAAAAAAAAAAAAAAAGGCAATAGTTGTTATGCTGTATTTTTTAGGAAATAATGACAAGGAAAAAAAGTCTGTACATATTCAGTAGAGATGCAATTATTTTTCCAAATATTGTGCATGTGGTTGGTTGAATCTCAGAATATTCTGTAGGTGAGGAGGATGGCTACATGTAACATTATTATGAAAATACAGCTCCTTTCTACTCGTGACACACAACACTGCTTCCTATTTACATCAAAGACCGGGTTCAGTTGTTAAATAATGTATTTAAATTTTTAAAATGAGTCAACAGAAAGAATACAAATGCCCTGGCAGTTGGGATGGTCCCAGGGTGTGGTGAAAATCCAAAAATCCCAAACTGAGGACTACAGTGTTACACCCCCAGA
This sequence comes from Callospermophilus lateralis, assembly GCF_048772815.1. NCBI lineage: Eukaryota > Metazoa > Chordata > Mammalia > Rodentia > Sciuridae > Callospermophilus > Callospermophilus lateralis. The sequence continues at coordinate 18,647,129 of NC_135313.1, forward strand.
AGGTCCTCAAGACTGAGTCCACAGAAGTGGCCTCAGCTGGGAGTTGGGAAGCTCAAGGGCAGGGAGAGCCTTTTACGTGTGTCTCTGTCCCTGAGGAGCTGCCACAGGCTGGGTACCTGGGTACACCTTGAAACACCAGCCGGGGGAAAAGTCAAGCCAGGCCTGCCCACTGCCCGGGCTCCTCCCTAACACGCGGTGGGCTTTGCTCTCTGCTCAGCCCCCTCCCCTTCCCAAACCACTCACAGCCAGGAGCACATAGCAGTCACCATCGAAGAAGCTCCCATAGGTGCTGGACGGCACCGGCACCATCTGCATGGCCTGCAGAGAGAAGAGGGTCAGAGGGGAGGCCGGGCACCATGAACCCTGAGGCCAGGGAAGAGGGAGAGGAGGAGGAGGCGGGGACCCAGGAAGCCGAGCAGAGGATGCATGAGGAGGGGGCCACAGCAGGAAAGATCAGGGCCTTGGAACAAAAGGAGGGGAGAGGAGAGGGGAGAAAGGAAGCAAGAGACTGTGAGGACGGAAGTGGAGAGGAAGGCTGCAGGGCAGGTGAGGAGGAAATGGAGGAAAGGGAGGAGAAGGGGCGCAGCAGACAGGGGGTGAGGAAGAGGCCCCAAGTGAGGGTGGAGCTGGCAGCAGGTGGCAGCAGGTGACAGAGGGGCTCCAGGCAGCCCCACAGGGTGCGACCAGGAGCAAGCCCAGCCTGCGGGAGCTCACCTCGATCCTCCATATCTGCACCCCTGGAGTGGTGATGTTGAGGGAGCCTTTGACTTGGGCGCTCAGGTTTGTCATGGTGGAGATGCCTGGGGAGAAAGTGGGTGGGAGTCAGGGCCCAGGGTGGGGGTGCCCTGGGTGTCATGTGCTAGCCCAGCCCCACAGGGCACCCACCACTCCCTGGAGCTGCAGGCTCAGGACCTTGGGAAAGAAATGGAGCTGGCTCCCCACTCTGGGCCCAGCTCTGACCTGATTCTCACTCAAATGCCTGTCCTGCCTCTCTGTCACCTGCTGAACAGAGCCCACCCCTGGCACCAAACCCCTTCTTTATTTAGACAATTTCTCTTTTTGGAAATGTGTTATCAAAGCTGTGTTCATTTTTTTAAAAGATCATACCAAGTTTCTAAAAAATGGAAAAGAAGAAAATAAAGGCTCAGCCAGGTCTGATGGTACAAGCCTGTGATCTCAACTGCTTGGGGACCGAGGCTGAAGAATCAAAAATTTAAAGCCAGCCTGGGTAACTTAGTGAGAACCTATCTCAAAATAAAATAAAAAGGGTGTGGGGATGTGGCCCAGTGGTAGAATGCTTGCCTAGCATGCAAGTACTGCAAATAAATAAATAAAAATAAAAAATAAAGGCTTAAAAGGGTATGCACCCAGCAGAATCCAAGTGTTCCAACAGAAACTTACACTTGAAGTTTGTAGTAACTGTGTTCACGATAGGCAAAAGATGGAAGCAACCCAAATGTCCATCAGTAGATGAATGGATAAACCAAAAGGTGTGTATATGGAACACTATGCAACCCTAGAAATGAATGGTGTACAACCTACATACATGCTACAACATGGATGCACCTATGGTAACCAGCAAAAGAAGCTAGACACGAATGACCACATACTGTGTGACTACATTTACATGAAATACCCAGAATAGGCAAATGGTAGAAACAGAGGCAGTGGTTGCCAGAGGGCTGCTAATGGGTATGGATGGAATTTCCATTTGGGATGATGGGAAAGTTCTGGAACTAGATAGCAGTGATGGTTGCACCACATTGTGAATACTGTATTGAATGCCATCCGAATCGTGCTTCAAAATGGATAAAATGGGCCAAGAGTGGTGACTCAAGCCTATAACCCCAGGAGGATCAAAAGTTCAAGGCCAGCCTGAGCAACCCTGCCTCAAAATTAAGAGAAAGGCCTGGGGATGTAGTTCAGTGGCAGAGAACTTGCCTAGTATGTGCAAGGTTCAATCCCCAGCACCACAAGGGGAAAATGGTGTCTTGCCACGATAGAAAAATAGATGCAAGAATTTCCTGCTCCTCCCCAGTTATGGACCCCACAAGGTCAAGGACCGCTTCTGCTTGTTCAGCACCAACTCTCCAGCAACTAGCAAGGTGCCAGGACATGGCTGGATGAATGGATGGATGAAAGGAGGGAAAGGGGGAGAAAATGATTGACGAAGGAGTGAACCAACGACAGACTGAACCCTCCACGCTGTGAACCAGCCTTTACTCACTAGGCTGGCAGAAGTCACCGTCCCCAAGCTTTCTCTAACCATGTTGACTTTCTGTTTAGACCTTAGCTGTGTTCTGGGCCCCAGCTGCTGATCAGAGTCACCTGGGGCTTTTTAAAAATATTGATACTGCCGTGTTCAGCCACATCCCCCGGGACCCTGATTTAATTAGACCAGGGTGGGACCCAGCCACAGGTATTGTATTTTCCGCCAATAGGAGGTAGGGCCTAGGTGCTTTCGAAAACTCTCCAGGGTTCCTGACATGAGCTGGAACAGAGAGCCACTTGTCCCTGGTTACTCTCATCCCTAGTTTCTCAGTCCCCCTCCACCAGATTGAAGGCCGCGTCATTCTTCATGCGCCTGCCCCAGCCTGGCAGGAGGCACCCTGCCTGACTGCTCCTTGAACTAGTGAATAATGAATGAAAGATCATGTGGCCCCAGGATCAGGCCTCGGGCACCCTGACAGCCTCAGCTCTCCACTCAGATCTCTCTATCTAATCTCTGCTTGCACTTTGACTCTGAGTCACATCTTGAAGTAGTTAATGCCTTGACCTTTTACTACTTGGAGACACCCTCTTCTGAGCCCTGAGAAGTGGCAGCTCTCCCTGGTGCTCTGGAGTTGGGGGGCAAGGCCCTTGCCCAGCCTGGCCAGCCCTGCCTTGCTGATCCAAGCCAGATTGCCTGCTGCGTGTTCCTAGGAGGCCCTGGGGCCTGGACCCTGCCGGACGCCCCTGTGGGCCCTGGCCTCTTCTATCAGGTATTCCTCAACACCAAGAGTCTCCAGGGCCCCAGGCCTCCTGGTTCAGCAGGACCAATTTGGGCACAGAGGAAGAGAAGGCTTTCTATTTTATTCCAATCGCCACCTTAATCTCTACCCCCACTTCTCTAAGACACTCTTTGCCCTTCCCTGGCTGTAAAACATGAATCCTCGGGAGAGCCAACTAAATATGTGATCTCTGAAGTCCACCCAGGGCCTGCCCTGGTTCTAGGAGTGAACAGGCAGCAATAGGAATGAGTGGCGAACATGAGAGGGTACTTCCTGTTCATCAGAGATGGGATTTGGGGTTCACTTTTCCTCCCTAAAAAATCAGGATTGGGGCCTGCAGCAGCCTGAACAGTGGACAGCCTCCTTAGAGCCAAGGGTGGGCTGGGGGACTGACCCTACTCCACCCCACGATCTACAGCTCTCTGCTCCCTACCCATGTCTGTCAGAGCAGTCGCCCCTTCCCACACCCCTAGTGGGATCTCCACACCCTCCTGCCTCCCCTAAACTGTTGGGCCGCTCACTCCCCCACCCCCACCCCCCATGACAAGGGCCCTGGTTTGCATGTGCATTACCTCCCCCCAGCAACTTCAACCCACTGACTCCCCCTCACTCCTGGTCCCCTCTCTTCTATGTCCCTAGCCTGGGAAGAGTACTGTCACCCTGGAGTCCAGGAGTGCAGCATCCTGGCCTCCTCCCCTCTGCTGCTCTTCTATCCACCTAAACTCTGGCACACCTGTGCCTCTCTCTGTCTGCGGTCACTGCCTTCTAGAACACCAGCCTGCTTGCTGCCCAGCCCCTGGGCTGCCTCTCACTGCTGCCCACTCTTGCTGTTCCCATTCCCTCTGACAAATGCCCTCCCCACCTGCCCTCCCTTGTCTGACCCTTACACACTCTTCCAGACCCAACAAATTTAGGTCTAGTTTCTTCCCAGAAACATTTCCAGAATCCTCCAAAGTGTCCTGGGCTGATGCCTCTCTCGGGCCAGCACCACACAAGGATGAAAAGACCTGTGTGTAAGTCTGAAGTCTGTGAGCACAACCCAGACACATTCACATCTGTAGCCCCAGCTCCTAGCTCATAGTAGGTGCTCAACAAACATGAAGCTGAAAGACTGAACTGTGGAATGCAAAGAGAACCTTCTCAGGGCCCTGGAGGGAGTCAGGGTCCTGCTCTCCACCATCTTTCCTTTCTTATCAGCTGCCCTGTCATTCTCATGGAGCAGATTTGAGGACCCTGGGGGGTGTTGCTGTGGCTCTTGGTTCCCAGTCATGCAGCTCTGAGCTGAACAGGGATGTTGTGAAGCAGTAGGGTGAGGTCCTTTCCTTCAACAAGGGCACTCTCCGGCTTCCCCAGGGCCAAGAGGGCATAGGGCATGGACACCCCCAACCCCTCCAACCCCAAGGATCTGTGATAGGAGGATGCCTGAGTAGATGATCCTGGGAAGAGGGTGGCCAGGTGTGACTCTGAGCTGGACTCAGGGGCCACAACACCTGGGGAGACAGAGGGCAGGTCCTGGTAGAGAAGAGGTGTCCAGATGTGGCTGGGCCCTAAGGTCCCCCAACCCCCAGTCCCCACCCTCCCTGCCACTCTTTGCCCACTCAGCGTTCAGTTCCTGATGGATGTTGCTCACACTCTGGGATCTAGGAGGCGAGGTCCCGGAGGTCCCAGAAGTGTTAGGGGAACAGCAATACAGAAAGAAGGAAGCCACTTCAGATGAGGTAGAAAAGGGCAGAGAGAAGCTGAGGGGTAAAGAGAAAGATGGAAACCAGGGTGACAACTAATCCCATTCTGTCCAGGACTCACCGGGTTTAAAATCTAGACATTCTGAGCCCCAGGATCCTCCTCAGCCCTGGGCAATCCAGGATGGTTGACACCCAACATGGGGTGGGGGCTAGTCCCAGAAAAGGTGCTGCCAAAGTCTGTCCTTGGAGGCCCAGGACGGACACGCTGAGCTCCTTGCTCTTTCCAGAATCTCAGAGTTCCCTCCCCAAGGCACGAGAGGCTCCAGGCTGCCAGGAAGCTGCAAGGACCCTGCCCGCTCCCACCACCTGTGGTCCCCGCGTGTGCCACCGGGTTGTCTTACCTGTCTGGAGGAGGCAGCTGCCACCTGGGAGATCTCGGGGAGTTGTGGCAAGCTCGCTGCAGGAGAGCGACCTTTGTCCTCACCTCCCCTCCTCTAGGAACTGCCTTCACCATATAAGGGAAGATAGGGCCCCAGAGAGAGAATGGGTGGGGGGGGTGGCAGGTGCCCGACAAGTCCCTGGGAACCTGGAGCCCAGAGACAGCCTGACAGCCCAGGTGATATGAGTGAGCACCAAGAATGGGGTGCACTTCTGCCCAGAGCTCAGGCCCTGGGTGCAGGTGGACAGCACCCACCAGGAAGGGCATGAGCACCTAGACCCTTCCTCCTGCCCACCAAGAGGAGGGCTTAGCTGTCTTCCCTCCTGTCCTGGAGGATGGCGCAAGGAGAGAAGGTGCAGGACTCCCAGGAGACCCAGGGACACAGGACTGGGAGTTTGCACTTGGGGCCCCTCCAGGTCAGATGGGGACCCTGGACCCCTAGAGATCTTTGACTCACCTTTCACTGGGTGCCAGTGTTCTTCCTGTCCTCCCCACTCGGGCACAGGCTCCACCTGGAGTTTTATGAGTTGCCATAAACCATGCCTTTGGACTCTGCTCTTCTGCCCTCTCCCAGGACCAAGGCTTCCATTTCCCACCCTGGATGGATCCCTAAAGGTCCATCTCATTTAGGATGGGAAGGAAAAGGAGTATGGTCCTCCCTGGTGTGGATTTGGCTCAGAAACTTGCTTTGAGCTGGTGCGGTGGTCTACACCTGGAATCCCAGTGATTGGGGAGGGTAAGGCAGGAGGATTACAAATTTGAGATCAGTTTCGCAGTTTAGTGAAACCCTGTTTAAAATAAAAAAATAAGAAGGACTGGGGATGTGACTCAAAGGTAGAGTGCCCCTGGGTTCAATCATCAGTAACAGAGTCAGCAACTTGGGTAACTGCCCCCAACCTGCAGAAATTCTGCCTCCCCTGAGCCCTGGTTCTCAGAAGGGTGAGACGAAGTCAACTGGGTAAGGCAGCCCCTCTTCCTGACCCAGATTCCCAATAGTTCTAGAGCCTGAAAGCATACGCATGTGCACAGGTCTGTGAGTGCAGGGGTGTGCACGTCTGGTCAGAGAAGTAAACATTCTGCGCGTGCTATTTAGGTTTTAAAATAACATAACAACCTTTCTTGTAAATAAAATGGAAGCTGGGTGTGGCAGCACACGTCTGTCAACCCAGTAACTCAGGAAACTGAGTCAGAAGGATTGCAAGTTGAAAGCCAGCCTCAGCAATGGCAAGGCACTAAGCAATCAGTGAGACCCTGTCTCTAAATAAAATACAAAATAGGGCTGAGGATGTGGCTCAGGGTTAAGTGCCCCTGGGTTCAATCCCTGGTACCAAAAAGAAAAAGAATTGTTTTAGGCCAGGCGTGGTGACACACGCCTGTAATCCCAGTAGCTCAGGAGGCTAAAGTAGGAGGATTGAAAATTCGAAACCAGCTTTAGCAATTTATCAAGGCCCTAAGCAACTCATCAAGATCCTGTGCTGGGGAGCCCAGAGGTAAAGGAACCCTGGGTTCAAGCCCTTGTACAAAAAAAAAAAAAAAAAAAAATTCAAGATGAAGTATTCCCTTTGACTGGCGTGTCTCCAGTATTTTTTATTTTATTTACTTATTTTTAATTTTAAATTTAAAAAGAAATTTTGACATGTTTCTGGATTCAATTCCCAGTACCAAAAGAAAAAAAGAATCACCTAGCAGAGATTGTAATTTAATAGGTCTGGGTTGGGATCTGAGATTCTGCATTGCTAACAAGCTCCCCGGGGGATGCTGACCTGCTTTTTCTTTGGACCAGTCTTTCAGTGGCGTGGCCAAAGGTAATGACATTGCATTACAACAGGGGGCACATAATGTCCCGTTATCCCAGCATGAGCAATGATTTCTTGGTCATAGTGGTGACTTCCAGATATTCTAAGGCACATTTTCCTCTTTGCAATTAGAACTTGCCTTGAAACTGGCACAGTGATGTGCATCCGTAGGGAGGATGGCTTGAGCCCTGGGGTTCAAAGCCAGCCTGGGCAATATAGTAAAATCCTCATTTCCAAAAACAAATAAATATATAAAATAAAAAAATTAGAACACCACCACCAACAACAAAATTGTCTGGTTGACAGTTTAGAACTAGTAGCACTTTTTTTTTTTTTTTTGTATGGGGATTAATCCCAGGGGCGGGGTGGCACAAACTTGTAATCCCAGTGGCTCAAGAGGCTGAGGCAGGAGGATCCTGTGAGTTCAAAGACAGCCTCAGCAAAGGCAAAGTGCTATGCAACTCAGTGAGACCCTGTCTCTAAATAAAATACAAAAAAGGGCTGGGGATGTGGCTCAGGTGGCTGAGTGTCCCTGAGTTCAATCCCTGGTACCCAAAAAAGAAAAAGAAAAAGGGCCTCCATATGTTGCCCAGCTTGTTCGTAAACTTGTGATCCTTCTGCCTCAGCCTACGGAGTGACAGGTGTGGACACTGTACCTGGCAACATGAATCATGCTTTGTTTCATTTATCAGTGGATCTTGGAGCTCATTCTCCAAGTTTATAGAGTTCCATCTCATTGTTTTTCGGAACTACATAGCATTTTCTAGTATAGACATGACAAGATTTATTGAATCAGTCCCTTCTGGTGAACACTTAGTAATCTAAGTGTTTTGCTGTACAGACAGTAATGCAGTGGGAGCTCCTACACAGCAGGTGGTGTGTGTTGTACGTCTCACCCCCAGGGTAAATTCCTAAAAGCAGAATTGCTTAAAAGGTGTCTGGGTTTTCTGTTGCTTGTTTGTTTGCTTGTTTTGGTACCAGGGATTGAACCGGGGCGCTAAGCCACTGAGCCCCATCCCTAGTCTTTTTTTTTTTTTTTTTTTTTTTTTTTAAGACAGGGTCTCACAAAATTACTTAGCCTGGCTTTGAACCTGTGATCCTCTGGAGCCTCAGCCTTTAGAGCTGCTGGGATTACAGTCGTGCACCACACACCCGGTAGGTGTCTGTATTTTTTAAATATTTCTGATAGATGGTCAGATCACTTTGCAACCAGGTTGCACCAGGAACACTCCTGCCAGCACTGTATCTTGCGCCAGGCTTCAGGTCACCTTCCCCCCCCTCACAGGAAGCCAACCAGCCACGCCCTGCCTGTCTGCTTCTCTCCTTGCTCTCAGGCCTCCTCCTTTCTCTCTCCACTCAGCAGCCCCAGGCCAGGCCTTTGCCCTTGTCTTCAGGACTGTGGCGGTGTGCTCCGGCTGGGGCACCAGGTCCCTGTACCTGTGATTTAGCTTCCAATGTGCTGTCGCCAGGTTTGCACACGTCTCTCTCCTGCCCGCTGTTCCTCGGGACTCCTCCACGATGCCCACTGCCTGCAAGGAAAAGGCCGCTTCCTTGCTCTAGTTAGAGATGGGCATTATTTGCCCCCTCCTGCTTTCCGCAGGGCTGTCCCCCGCACCCCGGCTCGTGTGCCTTTCCATACCTTTTATGCTTCCCACAGTCTGGGTTTGGTCAGCCGTGGGGCTTTGCTTGAAATTCTCCCAGCACATACTATTCACTCAAGTTACCTCCTTCTCCTTCTCCTTCCTCTTCCTTTTCTTCTTCTTCAATATGGGGATTGAACCAGGGGTGTTCTATCACTCACCTACATCCTAAGCTTTTCTAATTTTTTGAGACAGGATCTTGTTAAGTTGCTGAGGCTGGCCTCAAACTTGCAATCCTCCTGCCTCAGCCTCCCGAGTTGCTGGAATTACAGGTGTGCTCCAGCACACGGGGCCTCAACCCATCTTCCCAACTACTCCTTTTCCAGCTCCTTGAGTATTCCTCCAGCAAGCAGCTGTTTTCTAATCTCCAGAGGGCCTCTCCAGTGGAGCTAGGCATCCCCAGAGCTCTTCCATCTCATGTGCTCTCTCACAGCAGTGTACAGACCATTTATCTGTTCGCATTTCTTTATACTAGGAGTGATGTGTGTTTTGCCATGTTAAAATTCTTGTGAGTCTAAGTGAAATGAGCCAATCCCAAAAAACCAAAGGCTGAACTTCTCTCTGATATGAGGATGTTAACCCACAATAAGGGGGGTGGGGAGAATAAAAGTTCATTGGATTAGACAAAGGGAAATGAAGGGAAGGGGGGATGGGAACAGGAAAGACAGTAGAATGAATCGGACATGACTTTTCTATGCTCATATATGAATACATGACCAGTGTAACTCCACATCATGTTCAACCAAAAGAATGGAAGTTAGACTCCATGTATGTGTGATATGTCAAAATATACTCTACTGTCATGTATATCTGAAAAGAACAAATTAAAAAACTTAGACACAAAAATCCTTAATAAAAATTAGCAAATTGTAAAAAACAAATGATTCTTGTGAGCCTAAATTTTAATGTATTTGTGACTATTTTTTTTAATTAATTAATTTATTTATTTATTTTTAAAGAGAGAGAGAGAGAGGGAGAGAGAATTTTAATATTTATTTTTTAGTTCTCGGCGGACACAACATCTTTGTTTGTATGTGGTGCTGAGGATCGAACCCGGGCCGCGCACTCATGCCAGGCGAGCGCGCTACAGCTTGAGCCACATCCCCAGCCCTGTGACTATTTTTTAATATTTATTTTTTAATTGTAGTTGGACACAATAACTCTGTTTATATTTTTATTTATTTTAGTTGTTGAAAGACCTTTATTTTGTTTATTTATAGGTGATGCTGAGAATCGAACCCATTGTCTCACACGTGAGATGTGACTATGTTTCAACAGTGAGACTATGTTTTGACAGCGCTAACTCCATTTGGACCTTTCCCTGTAACAAGCTGTGAAGGAGCCAAGCAGCTAGCTGAGAGCCACCTGGACAACAGTGTACCATATGCAAATAAGGTAGTTGCAGACCAGAACTTTTCCTTCTAAATTTGACATGTGGAAGCTGAGATATACACCTTCTAGGACTATAGATAGCAGAGTCTTCAGGTTGCTATCCGAGACACATCTTGCTGTGACTCTACTTTGCAAGTATTTGCTCTGAAATGGCATTGTCTGCTGGAGGCTCTGCTCATAATTAAAATTTAAACAAAGATCCCCTTGCTTCATTGTTGACAACCTGATGATATTCTGGGCCCTTGTCATTTTGGAGGGAATGGTCCCCTGGTACAGGGGTGCTCAACCACTAACCACATCCCCAGCCCTTTTTATATTTTATTAGAGACAGGGTCTCACTGAGTTGTTGAGGGCCTTGCCAAATTGCTGAAGCTGGCCTTGAACTCACAATCCTCCTGCCTCAGCCCCCTGAGCTGCTGGGATTACAGGCATGCACCACCATGCCCGGCCCATTTGGACAATTTCTTCCATGGATCTTACAGGGCATAAGACCTGCCATGAAGCTGAGGCTGTTCAAAGGCCCCTTCACCCTGATGCTTGCAATCATGCCAGAAAGATTTCAGATGTGTTGCTCAGAATAATAAGCAAGAGTTTATTAGAAAAGATATGGAAGGGGAATGGGGGACACTATCAAGGAAGAGAAGAGAGCGGGTCCTCTCCGAGAGGAGAGGAACAGTGTGCCTCTCCTGCCCTCTAGTTTTATGGACAGAGGGGAGGTCTAGGGAAATTTCCAGAGAGCCTTGACTTTTGACTGTCAACAGGATGACATCAGACTTCCAAGTCCCCATTACGTATGACAACTCCAGGTCGATTGGCCCAGCTGATCAGATCTAATCAGAACCTGTTCTTATAGATTTTATGGTTAGGGGGCAATTACCCTTATGTCCCTGAGTTCTGGGATCTGATCTGTGTAAGGGTCACAAAATCCCCCTCCCCTTTCAGAGTCATGTGTGTTTTTAAATTTTGTTTAGAGTTTAAATTTTTTTTTTAGTTGTCAATGGAGCTTTAGTTTTATTTATTTATATGCAGTGCTGAGAATTGAACCCAGAGCCTCCCACATGCAACCGCTCTACCACTCAGCCCCAGCCCCAGCCCCAGCCTGCATGTGTTCTTTATGGGCATTTTGGGCCTGCATTTCTCCTGCAGAGAATAGTTTGCTGAGGAATGTGACACATCCTGTCAACTTAAGCCAGGCACGGCTTCGCATCAATTACTATGGAAGGTTTTCGGGGCTAGGGTCTCACCCATTAAAAAAAATAAAAAGCATGTGAGAGTCAGCATGGTGGGCCCAGTTTATAAAATTGTTCCCGTAACCCCCCAGGTTCCCACTGTTCACATCTATCTGTTCCCTATCGGATGCTCCATGTTTGGTTCCTGACTAGCGCTATTCTTGCGTGATAGTTACTAATTTGGGGCTATGTTTTCATATGTTCCTTTTGCTTATTTTTTTTATCCTGCTTTTCTGTATATTCCAAAAGCCACTTAATTTGGAACTGTCATTTGTTTTATTCAGCATGTCATTTCATTAGACGTGTGTCCTTTAAAAAAAATTAGTTGTAGTTGGACACAATATCTTTATTTTATTTTTATGTGGTGCTGAGGATCGAACCCAGGGACTTGCACGTGCTAGGTGAGTGCTTTATGGCTGAGCCCCAGTCCCAGACCATGTCTGTCCTTCTTGAGTTTAAAGTGTCACCAGTATTAGGGAATAGGACCACCCTTGTCAGTCTGATGTGACAAACTGGCACAGCAAGCAGGGGATCTTTGTTTAAATTTTAATTATGCTAAGGGGCGTTCTATACTCTGTAATCAGAAATTCTCTGAAGTCCCCTCATTTGCTGACTCTTCAAGGGTGAGGCAGTCGCAGCTCCTGCGGGGCACCGCTGCTCCTCAGCGCCCTTTCCTTGTCTGCAGGCTCCCTGCTGCAACACTGTCAACCAGAGCGTGTCCTTCAGACCTCAGTCCACAGGAGTTGATGGAGTCATTCCTGGAGTGGGTATCTCACTCCTGTTCTTTTCTTCCCTGGGGACGGGGAGCATTGCCTCATTCAGGGAACCGTAGCTTGGTATGAGGCAGTTGACCAGAGAAGCAATTCACAAGGCTTTCTGATTAAATACTATTGGAAAAGCCAGGGATGGTGGTGCACGCCTGTAAACCAGTGGCTCGGGAAGCTGAGGCAGGAGGATGGCAAGTTCAAAGTTGGCCTCAGCAACTTAGTGAGGTCCTAAGCAACTTATCAAGAACCTGTCTCAAAAAATAAATAAACAGGGCTGGGGCTGGGGCTGGGGCTCAGTGGTAGCGCACTTGCCTGGCATGTGTGAGGCACTGGGTTCGATTCTCAGCATCGTGTACAAATAAATAAAATAAAGCTCTATCAACAACTAAAAAATTTTTGAAAATAAAATAAATACATAAATTAAAAGGGCTAGGGATGTGGCTCAGTGGTTATGTGCCCCTGGGTTCAATCCCTGGTATAAATAAATACTACTGAAAAAAGGTTTTCAGGGCTAGGGCCTCACCCAAGCTGGGCAGGTGCTCTACCATTGAGCTCCCACATGCTGGGGCTGAGTGGTAGAGCATTTGCATGTGGGAGGCTCTACCCTGGCCTTACTATTGGAAATTTTAACAGAAGCCATCAAAGACAGGCCAAGATGTATACCCTTGTGACTGCTATTGAAGCCCTCCTACCTTCTTTGGTTAAGTTATAGGTGGCATTCCTATTTGTGCTTCCTGTTGCTGCTAAATCTTCATTTTCTCCCTCCTACCTTTTTAAAAATTAATTAAGCCTGCTTTAATTATGGAAATGTGTTCAGAATGGCCCATTCAGGTTTTTTGTTTTGTTTGGTACTGGGTATTGAACCCAGGGACACTTAACCACTGAGCCACATGCCCAGTCTTTTTTTTTGTATTTTATTTAGAGACATGGCCTCACTAAGTTGTTAAGTGTGGCTTTGAACTCATGATCCTCCTGCCTCAGCCTCCCAAGTTGCTGGGATTACAGGTGTGCACTACTGTGCCCTGCCCCCTCCCCCAGGGTTTTAACTCCAGAGGACACTTAGAGGACTCTGGGTAAACAACTACAAAAAAAAAAAAAAAAAAAAAAAATTAAAGTACATACCAGAAGTACAGTTAATAACTCATCCTAGAGAAATGACACTGATACTTAAAAGATTATCTCCCTATATCTATACAGAGGAGTACCTCCTCCACCTTGCCCTTTATTACAATGGTGTGTGAGTTCCTTGAAAGCAGCAGCAGGGCCGGTCTGCTCCTGGCACCGTGCCTGGCACAAGGATGCACCCATACATGTGGTTGAGTTGAACTCTGCATGGGCCAAGCTATGTAGGCGGTGGGGATGAGGAAGCCTGGTTGTGGTCTCACTAAAGCTGGGTGTCCAGTTCCTCTCACCTCTGAAATGCAAATCTGGGGCGACTAGCCTTTGCATAAAGAGCAGGAAAAAGAGAAAGCAGTCTAAAGACTGCCAAGGCCTGGGGCTGGTATTCATCTCGCCAAGGGCTCTCTGGGTCCAGCCCAGACTAGAGCTGACGCCAGGGGGACTGCAGGCTTCTCCTTCCAGGTAGGTGCTTCCCGGCTCCTTTCTATGGAGTTAAAAGTAGCAGATGCCCCGCACAGATTTAGAAGGCGATCAACATCTGGAGCACAAGGAGCAGGCTCGGGGTTTAGATCACCCTACCTGGGACAAGGAGGAGGCAGGACTAGGGAGGTGGAGCTGGGAGAAAAGGGAGCAGCATTTGGGAGGGGAGAGCGTAGGGGGGCCGGTGCAGGAGGGGTTGGCCGGAGAGGGCCAGGCCCCAGGGAAACCGGGAGTCCATCAGGACCGGGAGGCCTCTAGTGGCTACCGCAGGAGGCGGGCGAGCGGCCGGGAGCGGCGGGAGGGCACTTCCTGCCGGGGCCGCGGTCATCCAGGCTCCGCGAAGGAAGTGCCCTGGCAAGGGCGGGGACGGGAAGCGGGGCGGTGGCTCGGGAGGGAGAGGGCGGCGGCCACACAGAGTCTTCTCACCGGCCAGAGGCCGTAGACTGCGGACCCCGCGACCGGCCAGCACAGCAGCGGAAGGCCAGCGACCCCGCGAGCCCGCCCACGTCAGCCCCGCCGGGGAGCAGCGCCTGCTCAGATCCCGCCCGGGGCGCCCCGCCCACCGCAGGCAGGCCCCGCCCCGCCCCGCGCATTCCACAGGCAGCCCCTGCAGGAGTGGTTTAGTTTTGCTGTGTAGCCGAGTCTCTAGTCATTGGTGTCCGGGAACTTAATCAAGTCTGTAAGACCTGTCTCCGTTTTGCAAATTAAGTGACCGAGGCTTCGGTAGCCCAGCCTCGATGTAGATCCAACCCAAATCCCGATTCACCCTGGAAGCCCTGAGAGCCGCAGCCCCTTCCTCCTTCGCACCACTCCTAGCCACTTGCTGAGGCAGGGTCACACTGCAGTCTCAGTGTGACTATTATCTGATCACTCATGCCCAGTTCAAACTCCCCCAAAAACCACAGAAGCAGGATAGGGGGGTCTGGCTTTCTCTTTAGTTCTTGTTACACTGTGAGGCTCTGGGTCACCAAGAAGGCACTAAATGCGAAGGTCACCCTTTTCAGGTCAACCATATCCTCCCTCCCCCCACCAACTCCCTTGGCACTGGTTTGTGGGTCCACTTAACCGTTCGACCCCGGGGAGAGCCCAAGGCCTTGACCTCCTGACTCAGCAAGTGTGGGGAAGAGTTTCAGAAACAAGTTAGAGTTGGAAGGCAGACATTCTGGGAGCTTCCCCCAGCCAGCAGGGGGCAAGGGAGGAGGCTGCAGTGGGTGGGTTGGCACAGGGGACAGGGACAGCTTGGCCCAGCTTCCTGGAGACCCCCCAAACCTCACAAGAAGTTTCCATCTCCTGCAGATACCCCAAAGGCACTGGTGAAGTCTGGGGTGGGTGGAGAAGGCACCAATTAGGGGTGGAGACCCCCCACTTAGCTGGTGGCCTAGCATAGTGCTGGGCACACAAGGTGCTCAATAAGTGTATTTTGAACGAACGGAGCAAAAGGGCTGTGAAGGACAGGGAACAGGGCCTGGGGCCCCTTGGCCCAGCTTGTTCCATTCAGAAAATAGCAGTTTAAAAAATGTAAAAATCCTTTCCCTCCCTCCCCCCAATTTCTGGGCCCAGGAAAGGGGCAAGGGAGGGTGTCTCTATGCCCACCCTTCCCTCTCTCCATCCCTTAAAAATCTATATACACATATACATATTTATATGGCACCACAAGGGGGTCCTGCCTATGTCCCGATACTCAGAAACGGGGAGCCAAGCTCCAGGGCCTTGGGGTAATTAAGGCAGAAGGAAGGGGTCACAGCTTGGGTGACATAATGAGCAGCCATCAGCCTTGGAGAAGCTGGACTGTGGGGTCCTGAAGGAAAGACCCTTGCTCCCTTCACAAGGGGTAAGAGGTTCTTCCCTCCCAGCCCTCCCCTGCCTAGACAGGAACTGGTGGGGGCTCTGCCAGTTCCAAGGGAGGCGTGGGGGTGAGAAGAGACGGGTTCCCCCTGGACCAGCCTAGACCTCAGCAACCTGCGGGCCAGTCCAGGCAGGAGCTGATGATGGTAGCCACGCCCCTGGGAAAGCTGAGTGGGCAAGATGGGGCTCTATGAAAGGCACTTGGTGTCCACTGTTCCCAGGCTGGGGCTCCAGGGTATGGGATGACAGAAATCCTGCCCCCACCCCAAAAGCAGAACTGGGGCTAAGGAGCCCAATTTGGCAGCAGAGAAACATGGCAGCATGAAGAGAGGGGACAGAAAAGGGGAGCAGCAGGCAGGGCCCCCAGGTCCCCTGAAAAGTGGGGAGGAGGTTCGAAGGCACTGACACAGGGAACCAGGGGTTTACAGTCCTCGGTACAGCCTGGCAGGGCTGCTGGGGAAGACACCTGCTTCCCAGGGCCACCAATGGGCACAGCTCGTGGGTTTTCTTAAGTGCTCTCGGGCGGGTGCCCAGAGTCTCCGCGGGAGGAGGTGTGGGCTTCAGTCAGGGGCAGGTCCAGGCCCCGTGGCACCTCACTAGCTCCCGGGCCTCGGCTGCCTGAGCACTGAGTACACATCATCCACGCGGCTGAGTTGCTCAAAGAAGGGAAGGAGGTCATGGAGTTCGGTGTCACTCATGTTGTCAAACCATGAGGCCACTGGTACCTGGGGACATGCGAAGACAGGCACAGGTAACCAGGTGCAGGAAACAGGAATGGGAGCATCCCTCTCCCACCGGTCCTGGAGACTACCAGGCTTGGGACTGGCAGGCCAAGGCAGAGTGAATGGGCTCCTGTCCTTGGGTCTCAGCCCTGTACTCACAGCATTGTCTGGATGGAAGACATAGGAGGCAGGCGAGTTGTCCAGGATGAGCACCCGCCGAAGGTCTCGGCCCAGGCGGCTCAGGTCCTTCACGTAGTTCCCCCGGTGGAAGACGCAGGACTCTCGAAACAGCCGGGCTCGGAAGGCCCCCCATTTGTCCAGCAGATCAGCTACTGGGTCTGCATACTGGAGGGTAGGAGGTAGTTATACTAGGGCCAGGAGTGGCCTAGGGCTGTGTCTAGGGACACGTGGCCACCTGAGGCGGCAGATGGGAGGGCCTGGTGGCCCCAGGTCCCTGGTGGGAGCTCACCTTGGCAAGGCTGGCAGTGAACAGCACGCACTCAAAGAGCTCGCCCATTCGCTGCAGGAACTCGTCGACGTGGGGCCGCTTCAGCACATAGACCTAGGGGGTGGGTCTGTGAGGGTGGCTGGCAGAGCTGGGGGAGGTTAGCCTTGGGCTGGGAGGGAATTGTGGAGGAGGCAGAGTAGCCCAGGAGGGCTGGCCCTGGGGCCTGTGGGTTCCTACAGCCAGCTGCTCCACCCACCCAGCCTCCCAGAGGAGGACGGAAAGAAGCTTTGGCTCCCACCAGCTGCAGGTCCTGCCTTGTGGGGAGTCATTCATCCTAAGTCCCTTCCCCCAAATGCAGGAGCCCAGGGGTAGCCAGCCCCCTCACCCCAAGGCTGCAGCGCACCGGCCCCCGAGCCAAGTAATGGAGAACAGGCTGGACAGCACACAACCTATCCTGAATTACTTGAACTGGGTCCCGGGCAGGGGTGGGCAAGGGGGCACACATACAGGACTGAGAAGAGGAACCCACTCTCAGGAGGCCTGGAGTTGGGCCCAGTCCCTGAGGTTCTATGTGATCTTGGGCAAGTCTCCTACCCACTCTGGGCCTCAGACATTCCACATCTATCAAAGTCCCATGTGGGGCTCTCTCCAGTTCAGTGGGCAGCGCTTGGGGTCTGGAGGGAGATGCCAAGCCCACCGCCTCCTCCCCGGCCCCTCACCTGGTGGACCACCCCATCAATCTCCACGGGGATGATGAAGTCAGCGTTGTTCACTGGCTGTGGGGAAAAGAGCTGGTGGAGCTGGGGCGGGGACCCAGGGCTGGGGGCCCAGCCGAGCCCTCCCTCCCCAGCCAGGGATGAGGGCTGCTGGGCAGGGCCCACCTTGAAGGAGCTGTGCACCAAGGTCTCGTCCAGGTCGATGACCACGCAGATCTTGTCCGAGTCCTGGGCCTTGGCCTCAGGGAGCAGGTACTGAACTGGGGTCTGCTGGTGGGAGGGGCCGGGCTGGGTGGGGGCACCTCCTACACAGCCTTCCCTACCCTGGCCCTCTACCTGAGAAACAGGAGACAGTGGGACATCCCACCCACTTCCCAACATGGGCCCCAGCAGCTCCCGGGAGGAACGGCGGCTGGCTCTCTAAGCCCCTTGGCAAAGCTTCCATCTTCCAGAGGATCTTCTCTTGGTGGGCAGCAGGCAGAGGAAGCTGGGAGGGGCCCAGTGGGGGGCCTCTAGGGCTTGGTGTTCAGGTCCCCCCTTCTTTGAAACTTTCAGTGACTGCAGGTGTGTCTCCACCAGGTACCCCTTCCCTTAAGCCCCCTTCCAGCTGAGCCCAGGTGCCCCTGTAGTCATCCCAACCCCCGCACCTTAGGGATGGCGCCATTCTCCTCCACAAGCAGGGGTGCCCCGCTATGGGCCGGCAGGGCCTCCCCATCATCCCGGCAGACACAGCAGAAGAGTGAGTGGAGGATGCCCCGGCTCCGGGGCTTCTGGGAAGCCGCTGACTTCTGGTCACCTGAAGCAGGGAGGCACAGGTTGGGGATGTGGGCACGGCAATGTATGTCCAGGTGTGAACTCCTACTCTGGGAGGATCTGGCCACACCCCCTTCATCAAGGGAGACCCTGTTGTGCTCTGGTCCTCCTGAAACACACCCCAGCCTTTGCTCCAAATCCTCTGAGGCTCCCCATGAGGAGGCCTAGGGTGGACAGTCACCCAGGTTAGGGAGGGCGACCTAAAGGAGGGGGAGGGGAGGTTTTCTTTTTCTCAAAACCTCCATCACCTGACTAGGCCTTACCTGAGCATCCCCTGCTTAGGAGGGCCAGGGCCTGGGGCCCCGTTGTCCACTCCCATCCTCCCTCTGTCCAGTCCACTCCATGGGTCCAAAGTCCTCATTGAGGCTGGGCCCAGGGGCAGGGGGTGCAGTCCCAAGGCCTGGGCAAGCGTCCCGCAGCCATCTGTCAACCCCGCCTCCTCGGCCCCTGCCCCGCCCAGACCTGAGACCTGCAGCGCGGCTGGATGATTGACAGACCCACCCTCCACCGCCCCTCCGTCTGACCCCCGCCCCAGGCCAAGCTAGGCCCAGGCAGGAGGTGGGCAGATCTGGGAGGACCCCCAGCCCCTGCACAGGGAAGAGGAAGAGGGATTCCCAACCTGGCCAGCCCCCGGGGCGCAAGCTCGGCGAGCGGCGCGGCTTTCCCTGCCGGTGCAAGTGTGCACAGGCCCGGTGCCCACGGGCCTAAAGCCCGGGTGTCGCGTGCCTGGCCGGGCACAAGGCTGTGCCTGTGGGCGCCCTCTCCTTGGAAGAAGTGGCCTCTTTCTGTGCCTGAGGGGCTCAGCGCCTCCATGCTTGACGCGGAAGTTTTGTGGGAACGTGGCTGTGTTGGCGGGAGATCCCTCCAAGCTTCCCCAGCCTGCTGTCACCTCGGCGCCCCTTCCCAAGACCCTACGAGACCACAGCCCGGGGGTGGGGCGGAGTCTCAGCGGGTGGCCTGGAGGCGGCCTCCTAACCCCCCCTCCCAGCCCCATTGGCGCCAATTCGTGTGGGGGGGGAACCGCCAGCCCGGAAGCCCCCGCAGGAACCCCTGCCTCAGTTTCCCCATCTCGGACAGACTAGAGCTCCCTAGAGGCGCCAGGTCCCACCCCGCGTCCCTGCGACTCCAGGAGTTCAAACTCTCCCCGCTCCTTCTCGGCTGGGAGCTCCGGCCCGGCCAAAGCGGGCGCCCGGGGCGGTGGCAGCGGATGCAGCTCCGGGAAAGATCCCGGCCCCTTCCTCCTCCCCTCCCGCGGCGCGCGGGCTGCGGCCCCCTCCCCGCCGCCCCAGTACCTTTGCCCCGCAGCGGGCCCCGCGCCTCCTCCTTGCTGATCTGAGTAATGACGGCCGAGCTGTCCATGGGGCCGGGCGCGTTCCGCTCCGGCCGGACTCTGGCCCGGGTGCCCGGCCTCCCCCCCGGCTCGGGCCGGAATCGGGGCGCGGGGGGGAGGGGAGGGGTGGGAGGGAGGGATCCCCGCGAGCTTTGGAGGGGAGGGGAGCCAGGTTCTAAGGGGGAGGGGGAGGGAGGGGGCGCGGAGGAAACTTTGTTACAACATGGAGTTTCCTCCCCGCGAGGCGGATGCAAACATGGAACCCGGGCGCTGTTTCAAGGCTCCCCCTTAAAAGGGCAACGGCTTCGGCGTGACCTGGACTCGGCCGCGGCTTTCATCACTTCTGGGGCCCGCACGGCTCCGCCGGCGGGGAGGCGGGCCGGGCCGGGTTCCTGCCGCGATCCGGGGGGCGTCCCCTCCCTTCCTGCTGCTGGCCGGCGGGACAGAGCCTCTGCGGCTGCGTGGCACAGCCAGCACCCGGCCCACGGTGCCAGGCCTCCGAGTGCCCGGAGCCAAGGCCCGCCCCGCCCGCTCCGAGTGCCGAGGGCGGCGCAGTTCCACGCTGTGCTCCTACGAGGGCCAGGGACTTGCCATTCCTCGGTTTGCTCATCTGGAAAATGGGATAACACTAACTTATCTGTTAAATGGGTCTTCTTTTCTGTCTGACGTTCGCAGGAACCACCTTGCAGAGATGTCAGGAAGGAGCACTTGAAATCTCTTTGCTAACCCCGAACAGCTGTGCAAATCCACCAAATTATGTTCTGGATTTGACTCTGTCCCCACCCACCGCGGTCTCGGGGCGAGGAGATCGGGTCCGGAGAGTGAAAATTCCAACTTCCTTCCCCCGGGGACGCTCTCGGCCGACCTTTTCCGACTGCTCAACTTAGGTCCCGCACCCTACCAGCTTCGCCTTCCCGCCTGGAGGCGCTCTCCCCTCCGCTGGAAACGCAATTCCTCCCGCTTCGCCCACCGACCTAGAGAAAATGCCACCGTGTCCATGGGCCTTGCCTGATCCCCTTCCCCAGCCGACGGCCATTCTTATTATTGGAGGGTGCGGGTTCCTGGACCAGACTCGGTTCCCAAGTGCCCAGCCTGACGCCCCGTGCACGGTGCACTCCGCGCGGGACCGCGGGGACTCAGACATCACAGTTACAGGAGTTTAAACACACTGTCCCCGGCTCCGTGGGGACACACCCCAGCCACGCAGGTTCTTGCGGGAAACCTCCGTGCGCGAGCCAAGAGGTGTCCGGGTCCTTTTTCCCGGTTACTAAGTTCCTTCCATCCCTAGTTACTATTCGGGGTTCACAATTTAAAAAATAACCCGAGCCTCGACAACACGCCTGGGCACTTCCTCCCCTGCCCGGGCCTCGGCGGCGGGCGGGGCGGCGCGGGGCGGGGCAGGCGCGTCCTGTCCTGTCCGGTCGGGAGCGCGCGCAGCGCACGTCCGCCGGGGCCGAGGAGGGGGAGCCGGGAGGGGAGCGCGCGGGCGGGGATTCTGGGGGGCCGAGGCCCGCCCGCTGCCGGACCCCGTTCTTCCTCCGCTTCCTAATCTCTGGCGTCCTCAGAACCAACCCCTTCGTGTCCCATTGACAGATAAGGAAACTGAACTCAGAAGTGAAGCCATCGGCTCAGGCCCTCCAGCTTGGGCAGGGGCGGAACTGTGGCCTCTCAGCCCAGCGCCTCTCCTCGGTCCAGCCCGGGGGTGGCGTCTCAATACCTCCGGATGCTCGCCCGCGCTGACCCCAGAAGGAAGTGGCCAGGGACTGTGAAGGGGGCTGGAACTGAACTGGCTGTCCCAGAGATACACAAAACCAGGCGTGGCTGGCCGCTGTCCCCTCACCCGCCATTCACAAACCGAGATCCCACCCCCCGCACACATCCTAACTGTCCCCGCCAAGCCTTTGCCGGTGCGGGTCTCCCACCAGGGGAGACACCGCCCGGCAGGCGCACCTCGGGCCGAAGCCTTTGGCTCTCTCCCCACATTGGCGAAGGTGGGTAGGGTGGTACACGCGCCCGCCCCGCCCCAGCCCACCAACTGCTGTACCCCTCTACCCCAGCAGCCGGTCATCACTATACCCATACATTTATTTGGATCTCTTTTTATCAGTTTGCATTCCCAGAAAGGATCGTCGTGGGGGCTGCCAGTCGGGGTGGACGGTGCGTGCATGGGGTGGCACAGAACTCAGCAGAATTCAGTTTTGCAATTAAGAGCAAATGTCTTCTCCATCCCCGGCCAAGTGGGGATGGAGGCAGTGCCAAGGGTAGGATAGGGCAGGGCTCCCGGGAAGAGTCTAGGTGCAGGGCCACTCCCATTCCCAGGGTGTGACAGCTTTCCTCCCTCTGGGGATGGAACTCAGAGCTACTATGGAGGTGAGGGCAGCCCCGAACAGGGGCCTCCTTGTCCCCAAATCGACTTTGTCCTGCCCTCATCACTAGCCCCCTATGCTAGGCCCAGGGTCGCCCCTTGGTTGGCCCTCTGCTGTCTTCTTTGACCCCAAGTTCTAAGTCCTAGGCTTAAATGTTCCTGTGACCAATCTATGCATCCTTTTGTCCACCCCCCTCCCCAAGTCCTGCTCCACAGATCTGAGAACTCCCTAGAGGGGTTCCTGTCTGCACTTACTGCACACACCAGAACCCTACTCCTGGCACACACCCCCTCCCTGGACTGCCCCACTTCCTATCCAACTTTCAAAATTCTGTACAAAAGTCACCTTCTCTGCCCCTGGGCTCTCTAAGTTAGGGTCAGGTGCCTTTCACCTCATCCTGTTATTCAGTGGCTTGTCCTTTATTTACTTAGCTGTCTCCTGGAGTGTGCGCGCTCCTGGATAGCTGACACCTTCTCTAATTCGGAACTCTCCCTTCCCGCCTCTAGCACAAGGCCCGGCACAGAATTGGCATCCAGTTAATGCCAAATGAATTGGCCACAGGAATGGGCAACGGGTACCGCTAGGAAGCTGCAGGATATGGGAGATGCTTTTCTTCACCACCCACTTTGGAAAAATACACCCACCCGCCCCATTCTTCGGCTCTTGGGTCCTGTCTTGTCCAAGGACAAGCCTGAAGAAGGGGGATGGGCGATCCTCTTGCCCCGACACCCTCTCGGGCAGCTGCTCCGCTTTCTCCAAGACGTGTCACCTCCCTTCTCTCCTTGCGGGCCCCACTCTCATCATTGCCCTTTTAAGAAAGAGGAAATTCTTCTCATAAACAAGCGCCCCAACCTGAGCGCCAAGCCGGCCGCCGGACCCGCTGGGTCCCCGGGAAATCCGTGTTACTTTCAGACACCGCATCTGCCCCAGGCTCAACCTAGGGATAAGGTGCGGCGACCCCTCCTCGCTGCGGTTCTTCGCAACTCCCGGGCTGAGGTCCGAAGGACTGGCGGAGCCTGGAGGAGGGACTTAGGGGAGCCTAGAAACAGCCTAGGGAGCGTCTGTAAAGTGCAGCCTCTGCACCGGGCGAAGGGGTGCCCGGTTCCTTCCTGCAGCTGAGGGGGTTCCCCGCCACCTCCTGACCGGGAATCATTCTGTGGCCCCCGGGCGCGAGATTCTGGCACCAGCCTACCCTGATGGTGCCGCTTGGCCCGGAGCGGAGACTCCGAGGCGGGAGTGCGGGCGCTCGGGACTGTCCCTGCCCCTAGGGGGAGCTGGGAGTCAGCACAGAGGGAATGTTAAAGCGCCGCGTGGGAGTCCCGTCAGCCCGGTTCCCTGGGGAGATGACAAATGAATTGGGACTGGAAGGCACGGGCTCTTGGGTTCCTTAAGACTGGAGCCTGAAGGAACAAGAATTGGGCCTTGGTTTTACTGCCTGGAAAACGGGTTGCAAGCGCAGAGCAGGAGCAAACCAGATGGGAGGGGGTCAGACTTGGGGTCTTCCGGGTTTGCGTTCCCAGCTCTTGGGAAGAGGAGGGAATGTTTATTTAACATTCATCAAACTATTCTAAGTGCCATTTTGGAGCCTGTGTCCCTTCCCGTCTTTCCCCTTCCCCTCCCCTCATGGGTCAAGTCGCTCATACGTGCTCAGTGAATATTTTTGAATGATTTTTTGAAGTTCCATGTGCCAGGCACTGCGTTTAAGTGCTTTATACCCACGGCAAGGTTGGTGTTGTCCCCATTTTACAGATGAGGACACAGACCAAGAGATTAAACCTTTGTTCAAACTAGGAGACAGTAAGTCCCTAAGGACCACCTTTAGATGACTTGCAAGAGTGTCTGGCTCCATCTTGCTGCCTTCCTGTCCACGCCTGTCTGTGTCCAGGGGCTAGTCTGCCCCTTCATCCCATCTTCCAGCCAGGGCCTGGGGGTCTCATCCAGAGCTTTCTCGACTGGCCTGCCTGTCTTCTAGGAGCCCATACAGGAAGTGCTGGTGGGAGCTGTGGGTCAGAAAGGTGGCCCCATGGGCAATGCAACAGGTCCAGACCTGGGAGAGGGTGACCACAGGGACAGTCAGCCTGGGAGTGGGGGAGAGGCTGAGACCCCAGGGGAGGCCCCTGGTGGCCCCCTCCCATTCTTCTCTCCCATGCTTCCTCCACTTGCCTGCCCCCCTCTTCCTGACAGCCCCTGCGTACCAGGTAGGTAGTGAGGGCCAGGTAGCCCACGGCCAGCAGAGCCACAAGGCCGAAGTAGGCTGGGTGGGGCAGGCTGGACACATAGCTGACCACAAAATAGAGGTTGATGGCACAGACCAGGGCCACGATGCCAGAGGTGATAACTTTGCTCAACCTAGGGGACAAGCAGGAAGCTCAGGACTGGCTGGATATAGCTAGGGACCTGCATCTGCCCCTCGTCCAGTGGCCACCGCTAGCTTGGAGCTGGGAGCTGGTACACAAAGCCCTCTTCTCGGAGCTGCAGGGCCTGGTACACACAGAGCCTTGCCCACTTCTGGTCTCCAGGCCCCCCAGCTCCACATTGGCAGGATCTGGCAAGAGGTGAGGTGAGGGTAACCTCAGGCTCTAGAAACAGCCCTCACCCCCACTGGTTTCCCCCACCCACTTACTAGCTGTGTGACTCTGGGAAAGTTCCTCAATCTCTCTGAGCTTCAATTGGACATCGGGGATAACAGTAGTTGCTGCTCCTGGGTGATGAATACATGGGATAGGAGGACTCACCGGCCATTGGCAAACTCCTGCATGACAGTGGGCATGCTGGTGAACGTCAGGATGGGCAGCACAGCAAAGGGAAGCTGTGGAGAGAGGGGAGGCTGAGGCTGGGACCCTGCCTCCAGAACAGCAGGGGATGGGGAGGCTCCGCACCTCAACCTCTGTCTTGTAGTGAGCCTTTGGGCAAGTCCCCTAACTCCTCTGAGCCTGTCTCTGTGCCTTTCAAAGCAGGAGAAAGTATGTGGGGGCTGGGGGCTCTGGCACAGGCTGCCTGCGTTTGAATTTTGGCTCTGTCACCTAACTCTGCTCGTCAGTTTTCCCATCTGTAAAACGGGAACAACAGTGACTCGGATTTGGTGAGCCGTGTCGGCCAAGTGCATTTAGGGTAGCGCCTGAGTGGGCTCCATGTGGGGTGGCCGCGGTTCCTGCTGGGCCCTCATCTCACCAGCAGGCTCTGCAGCACGTTGAGCAGGTCGTTTAGGCCTGACAGGTCCCTCAGGTCCCGGAAGACGGCCACGAGCACGGTGGGCAGGATGGCGCAGGAGCGGGTGAGGAGCACCCGGGCAAAGCGGGACCACCGCAGCCTCAGGAAGCCCTGGGGTGGGGAGCGAGCGGGGTGTGGGTGGGCCTGGGGCTTCACACTGGGAGAACACGGGCTTTCCAGCTTTGAAATAGGGACAGCTCTGTCCCCCTTTGGTGGAGAGGCAGTGGGTGGAGAGAGCGGGGGTCCCCACCTGTCCCTGAGTCCTAAAGACTTTCAGGGGGCTTTCGGGAGAGGGCGCTGTCTCTCCTGCACCTGCGACCTCCAGCGAGTGGCCTCAATTCTCGGAAGCTCACTTTTCTCATCTCTAAAGTGGGACTACGGTGGCGCCCCGGGGGCTGCTCGCAGGACCAGCAAGGCCGTGTATCCGAGGCCCCACTAGTGTCCAGGGCCCCCCGCCTCCCGCCCACCTCCATCACGAACTGTCCCGCGTAGGTGCCGGTCATGGTGGAGCTCTGCCCGGCCGCCAGGAGACCCACCGCCCAGATGTAGAGCGCCGCGGGGCCGAAGAGGCACCCCAGGATCACGCCCTGGAGCGAGGGGCGGGGTCAGAGCTTCGGCCCCGCCCCGTGGGCGGGGACAGGCGGGGCCCGCTCGCGCCCACCTCCCCGCTCGCTGGCGCTTACTCCTTGGTAAATGTCCACCGACACCGTGTCGTTGTTCCTGGGGAAGATGGAGGCGTAGTCGTGGAGGCTGCTGTTGGCACAGACGCTGTACTGCGGCACCGGGCCGGGGGGCGAGATGGGGAGCCCAGACTTAGTCTTGGAAAGTCAGACCCCAGGCCTGGGCCGAGGCCAGCAGCTGGTGGCCTGCACACAGAATCTGGCCCGACTGTGGCTGTCACGGCTTTTTGTCCCGCCCCCTTTAATGTGAATTCGTGGCCTGTATTTAAAGTTGGGAAGGATACCCAGGGGACTCGGTTTCCAGCCTCAGAGGAGCTGGCACTACCCAGAAAATCCCGGGGCCCTGCGGTCCCCTCTTCCTCCCATCGGAACCCCTTCCCACAGCTCTGAGGCCATCTGACCCCGGAGACCACCGTCTGACCTTGGAGACGCAGTCTGCAGTCCCGACTTAGTCCCTCTCTCCTTGCGCCAAGGAACAGGGTGTGACCCCCACCCATCACATGGCAAAGCCCTGGCAGTGCCAGTTCCTGGGAGGCCTTGCCACAGACCTCCCCCACAGGCCTCCAGCGCTGGCCAGTGCTGTGACAGCCTCGGGACCCACAGACACGGGCTCAAACCCAGGAAGCCAGGAGGAGCAGTCTGTTCCTGCTTTCAGCACAAATGTCACCTCCAAGAAGCCTTCCTGACCCCCTGTCCCCCAGCACAGTTGTTCTTGGTCTCTGACTCCTCCTGACTTTTCCCAGGGCCGAGGGGCTGCCTGCTAGTAAGTGCCTGATAACGATCGATGGGCTGAGCGGATGGTGGGCCGCTGGGGAGAGGGACCCGGAGTAGGGGCCGAGGCTCAGAAGGCACGGCTGGCCGCGGTGCCTGGAGTCCCCCAGGAGGGCCAGGGGGTGAGGTGCGTAGTCAGGGCCAGCCGGCTCACCGCGTCCTGGTTGGTCTTCTGGAAGAAGGCCTGCCCGAAGACGGCCATGACGAAGAGGTTGATGACCAAGGAGACGGAGAGGGCGATGGTGGCCTCGATCAGGAAGTACATGTTGGCCTCTCGGATTTCCGCCCGGCTGGCACGGTCCACCTCTCGGGACTATGAAGATCAAAGGGAGAGGGAAGAGCCAAAGTCCTCAGAGTCACACCAGTGTCCCCTGCCTTCCCACTTGCACCTCTGTCCCCTCTAAACCCCAGTTCTTCTGAAGACCCCGTGTGGCAATCTGGTTCAGAACCTGGTCAGCTGCCTCCTTCCTATATCCTTGTTCTTGCCAGAGGCCGCTCCACAGTGACCGGCTATGAGAATAAAGGAAGACAGGCCTTTGAGATCCCCCTGTAAATCAGTCTGACACTGTCCCTTTCACTCACCTCGTTACATCCTTAAACACCTGTTTTATTTCTGCCTCAGGGCCTTTGCACTCGCTCTTCCCTCTGCTTGCAATAGCTTCTCCCTGTCTTTGGTCACTGTCTACCAGACTTCTCTTCTGTTTCCTTCAGAGGACCTTTCACAGTCCACAGTCCCTTCCTTTGTTTGCTTGATCCTTGCCCATCTCCCCTCCTAGAATACAGGCTCTGGGAAGGCAGGGCCTTGACTGCTTTTTCAACGTTGACCCTTAGCTCTCTGCACACAGCAGATGCTCCTTTTTTTAAAATTTTATTAAATATTTTTTGTAGTTGTAGATGGACAGAATGCCTTTGCTTTATTTGTCTATTTTAATGTGGTGCTGAGGATCGAACCCAGTGCCTCACACGGGCTAGGCAAGCGCTCTGCCGCTCAGCCCCAGCCCGAGCCCCAGCCCATGATGCTCCTTTTAAAATAGAGACTGAGCCTTTCCGCGCTCAGACCTTGAAGGAGCCGAGGGGCGGGGTTCCAGGCTTGGGGGCGGGGCCAGTGCGGCTCTAAGGAGGCCTGTCTTCGTCCCCTCCCTCCAATCACCTTGACCAAGGCTGAGTGCAGGTAAATATTGTGGGGCATGATGATGGCGCCCACGATGCCCACGGCCTGCAGCAGCTCTGAATGGCCGCAGCCCGGGCACGAGGGCAGGAACAGGTCTCGAAGAAGCGGTCCCTGCGCCGGCCGAGCCACCAAGTACTGTAGGGAGGAGAGGGTCAGCCACTAAAGCTGGGACACGCCTCTCCCTCCAGCCCAGCACCTGGGGGCTTGTCCTAGGGCGCTGCCTCCACCCCTGGGCCTGCAGGAGCAGGGAGTGCCCTGGCTTCCCACCTCGTAGCCGAAAGTCAAGGCCATGATGGTGATCAGGAATCCAAAAAAAGCTTCCAGCTTCCGCAACCCTAGGGGCAGAGCAAACCAACCAACACCGCAATTTGAATGGCTGGTATTTTGAGCACTTTGTTCCCGCGCTGTGCCAAGGCTTAAGGTATTGTACCCACCTGAGCCACTGTTTCCCCATGTTGCAGATGGAAAAACAGCTGGGCCTCCAGGGCGGGCAGGGGGGAGTCAGCCCCGCCCAGCGCAGCCGGCCCCAGGCTCAGCGCCCAGCCTGCGCCTCCCACCTGGGCCAGGAGCGCTCACTCACCATAGTTATCCAGGAAGAGGAAGAAGAAGGTGTCCACAATGGTGATCAGGACGCCACCCCAGAGCGGGATTCTGAAACCACAGTGGCCGGGGTCAGCCCAGCCTGGTCCAGCGTCTCCCACTACAGTCCTCAGCGCATGGACTGTGGGACCAGGCCTCTGGGGTGCAGGAGCCCAAGCGAGGACAGCGGGCAAGGAGGAGGGAAGCCCTGAGAGTCAACCCATCACTCCAGGCCCAGCGAAGCCCGCAGGGGGCCAGGAAGGCAGGAGGCTCTGAGCCATAGTCCTCTTTAGAGCTCCCTAAGTCACATCTGTGGGACTTTACAGAGGTCACTTTACATTCTGAGAAATGGAGCAGCAGCCCTATGTCAGAGGGGACAGCAAGATAAAACGGAGTCCAGGAGGTACATGGTCTGGGAAAGAAATAGCAGCTCTCCCCAGCCCTGGACTGAAGGGTGGGTGCCCACGGGGTGGTACCGTCCAGCTGAGAGCAGGTTGAAAGCAATGGCTGTGCCGATGACCTCCTGCATGTCGGAGCCCACGATGGCGAGCTCGATGGTCAGCCAGAGGAGGGTGCGGGGCACCTAGGAAGAGGAGCCGGTCTTTCATCAAAGCGGGTCAGGCACTTGCCTGCAGTTTCAGCCTCACGCCCACCTTTTCTTCCCTGTACTGTGCTGCGGGGCTAGCAGCCTGCAGACCACCCTCCCCAGGCAGCCTTGCCAGGCTTTGGAAGCGGTGCTTATGCAGGATGGCGGTGTTTTGGATTCGGCTTCTGTGTGTCCCCCCAAGATGCGTGTGCTACAAGCTTGGTTCCCTGGCAGCAATGTTGAGAGGTGGTAGAAATTTTAAGAGGTGGGGCCTAACTGGACTTGGTGGTGCACCTTGTAATCCCAGGGATTCAGGAGGCTGAGGCAGGAGGATTGCAAGTTCAAGGCCAATTTCAGCAATTTAGGGAGGCCCTAAGCAACTTAGCAAGACTCTGCCTCAAAATAAAAAGGGCTGGGGAAGAGGCTTAGTGGTTAGGTGCCCCTGAGTTCAATCCCGGGACTAAAAACAAACAAACAAACAAACAAAAAATAAATAAATAAAGAGGTGGGACCTGGAGGAAGGCAGGGAGATGATTGAGGTGTTGCTCTCAGAAAGGATTCATGTAATTCTCATGGGACCTTAGTTAGTTCCCAAGAGTGTGAATTGTTACAAAAGAGCAAGCCTGGCCCTGAGTGGCTCTGACTTCCTGTCTCACCATGGCTTCCTGTCTGGCCATGTCATCCCTTCTTCCTGTGTTCCTGCTATTGTAATGCCATGTGCCACTAGAGTCACACAGAATCAACGCCACACTCTTGGATCTCCAGAACTTGAGCTATATAAACCTGTTTTCTTCACAATAGACCCAACCTCAGTTATTTTGTTATTGCAGTGACAAATAAACTAAGAGATTGGGCACAGAGAAATAATTTTCCCTGATTCTGGCGGTGTTTCTGGCAGAGTCACTAGCAAGGACACCAGCTAACTGAGCTCCAGCCACACTTGTGGTCATTTAAGCAGTGGCCACAATGCTTCTGGAAACTTAGTGGCAAATGATGACTCTTGGGCTCATGCCAGGAGTATATCAGTTTTCTGAGCTTTGGTGAAATCTTTTGCCTTTGCTCCTCCAGCCCCTCAAACTGAGTGCCTGCACTGAATCCCTTGGAAATGTCTCATGGTATAATTTCTGTTTTCCTGCCTGGACATGGACAGCAGTGACCTTCCTTGAGCTGATGCCTTTCAGTTTCTGCCTTGGGCAATCACATCCCCAGGTTCTAATTTCCCCTTCTGTAAAACACGTGTTTCACCCCGATGCTCCGCGAGTCTGTGTGCTGTTTGTTTGAGCCTCAGTCTTCTCATCTGTCAACTGGGCTTGCTTGCCACACTTGGGTGAGATGATGGACAGCTTTCATTTGATCATGGAAGCTGTAAGTAGCTGCTCAGGGTTCGAAATCTGAGGGTGCTTCTGTCCAGGCCCCCTACATTTACCTTAGGGTAGTAGAGGTGGCAGACCTCGCCCAAGTCCTTGCCCGTCACCACGCCTAGCCGGGCAGCCAGTCTCTGGCACAGCAGGCCCAGCACGGTGGCCCAGAGCAGCACCCAGAGCAGCTGTGAAGAGGCAGGGAGAGCTTCAGCCAGGGGGGCCTGTCCTGGAAGGCTGCAAGCTGGGGACACCTAACCCAGGACACCCCGTGGGGAGAGGCAGGAAGACGGAGCAGGAACCAGCTTCGCAGGCTGCCCTGGGGGACCCCTTCCTGTCCCATTTGAACCAGGAAGACCACCTCCCTGGCAGCCCTGAGGACCCCTGGCCAGCCGAGGGCTCTGCTCTCAGCCTGGTCACCTCCCACCCCACTGAGGCCCCGACTTGGTCACTTTGAATCCAGCCACGGCGCCAGCCTGCAGATCCGATTCGATGTTTCCCGGGTCCAGGAAGGCGATGCTCATGAGGAAGCCAGGGCCCGTGAAGGCCCACAGTCTCCGGAGGCTGAAGGTGCCCTGGTGGGGGAGCAGAGGGAGGAGAGCCTGGGAATGGGGGTGGCAGCAGCTGCCTTGGCCGGCCCCTCCATCCAGGCTCCATTGCCTGTCCCCAGAGCTGCCCTGTCCCCAGACATGGCAGGGGACACGTGTGGAGGAACCGGTAGGGTTTGCTGAGTCACGGAGGATCTGCTTTCTGAATTGGTCACGTTCCGCAGTCTCAGCAGCATCCTGCACTTGACTTGCCTACCTCTTGCCGGTTTGACTCAGCAGGTCCTCGGGCTCCAAGAGGGGAGCACTCTGGGGGTCAAGCCGCCCTGGTCCAGTTCCTCGCTCCTTAGCCCCTCTCAGATCACAGGGGTCTCTCTGGGGTCCACTGAGGCTGGGGTCCCCCACCCCATTCCAGGGCTTGGCCAGTCAGTCAGACTAGGAATCGGCTAGATTCTGGTGACAGCTTCTTTGGAAGCTGAAACGAATCTGGAGGCGGCAATCCTAATTCACCCGGGGCCCTTTCCCTTCCTAGAAAGCTGAGATCCATTCAGAAATGGCTCCATTCAGAAAGCCGTTTGGTCATTTTTAGACAACCGTGGCATTTTCCAGCTAAGGAAGGGGCACTTCCACGGTCACTGCTGACTTGGGACCCTATCGACCCTGGAAGCCCCCAGGAAGTTCCAGAAGGCCCACCGGTTTCGCGTCTGGGATGGGAATCTTCTCGCTCAGGTAGGTCTCCCTGGGAGGCGCTTGTTGGGGCCCTGGGCCAGGAGGGCTGGAGATGGAGCCATAGCTGGGCCTGCTCAGCCCCCAGGGCCTCCCGTCACCTGTGAGGAGTGCAGGAGGCATACTGAGTGCCCTGCCTCTTCCTAGAGCCCAGACTTCAAGCCATTGCCTCCTCCCTCTCCTCTTCTTGGCAAAGTAGAGAAATGAAAGTCCTTGGCCTTCACCTTGGGTCCCTCACCTCCACCCCTTGACCTGATGTTTCAGAGGTGTGGGAACTGGAAGTTTCAGAACCACTTTCCCAGAATTCCCCACCCTCCGATCTCAGAGGTGTGAGAGAGACACCAGACTCCAGGAAGGGCAAGTTGAGGCCACCATGTCCTCCATCCTTGCCTCCTCCCAGGGACCAGAAAGCTCAGGGGCCCTGTCTACAGAGACCAGACATGGGAATAACAGGCCCTTCAAGGGGGAAGATCTCAACCCCAGCGCTTCTGGGTCAGAACTGTGGTCCTGGCCACGACTCCCTTGGGGGACCAGGGGCTTCCTTGCCTCCTCAGACCTCCCCCAGACCTAGTGTCCTTCTCCACCCTGCCCTCCTAATCAGGGGAGCCCCTGGAGGCCACTACTCACTCGTCATGAGAACACAGGCGTCCGGTATGTGGTGAGTTCAGGGATGTGCTGGGCACCCCTCAGCCTGCACCCGCTCTGTGGGGCTGGTGCGAGTGACTCGGGGAACACACCCTCCTGCCCATCACCCTGGCTCCGTCTCTTACATCACTGGATGCGGACACTCACACACTCACACACTGGGGCGTTGTGAAACTCTCCAAAGGCAGAAGTGGCCAGCTCTGGCGGAAGGGTCTGGTCACCCACAACATGGTTCCTCTCTCGGATGCCCTATGCCCTTCAACATCTCTGGCTCCCCTCCAGGCTCCCCATGTTCTGTGTCTCCCAAATGAACTCTGATTTCAGGCACTTCCTGATTAGCAGGTTGGAACTTTGATCGCCCTCATTTCCAGGGAGGGGAGAGGGTTGAGGAGAGTTCCATCCAGTGGCCCTGCTTCAGTCACAAGCCTGCGCGACGGCACCTCTTGGAAATGCTCAGCTATGGGCTTCGGGGGGATTCTGGGTTGGTGAACACACTGGGTGCTAAGTGAACCACATCAATAACCTTGCTCTGTGCGTTCCTCCTATTCGGTTGTCCCTGGGTAAATCCTTTATGAGAAACCTATAATATGAAGTAGTGTTTTCCTGAGTTCCTAAGTTTCCTAAGGGTTGTGGGAACCTCCAATTTGCAGCCAACTTGGAAAGAGGCGTGTATAACTTAGGGACCCGCTACTTACACTTGGCATCTAAAGAAGGGGGCCAGCCTGGTGGGACCGTCTAATTTGTGGGGATTGTGTTAACTCCAGGTAGTTAGGGTCAGAGTTGAGTTACATGGGAGAACACCCCATGTGGTGTCAGAAGTGTGGAGAGGAAGGAAACAAAGTGGCCCTCTTTCA
The DNA here is from genome assembly GCF_048772815.1 of Callospermophilus lateralis. Taxonomy (NCBI): domain Eukaryota; kingdom Metazoa; phylum Chordata; class Mammalia; order Rodentia; family Sciuridae; genus Callospermophilus; species Callospermophilus lateralis. The sequence continues at coordinate 18,680,028 of NC_135313.1, forward strand.
GAGATTTTTAGGCCCAGAGTTGATCTAGAATAGGATTTATTCCCATATTGAGTCAAAACCTTTAGATGACGCCTGGGAACCCAGGGTGAGAGTGGGGAGCCAATTTCCTGGCATCTCAATGACGGGGCAGGCTAGAGGAACTGGAGAGATGGCAGTGTGACAGGGGAGAGGAATGGGTCCAGGGGACACGGCACCCTCATGGCTTGTCACCACGCAATCCTATTGCACAAGGTACCACATCATCCTGGCCCCTGAGGTCTGCACACATTTCCCAATCACTAACCCGGGCTCCTGTGGGCTTGGCGGGCTGGGACTGGGAGCCTTCCTGGCTGCGTATTTGGTGGTGGTCGGTGGGGGGGGGGGCGGCTTTCCAACAGCTAGGAACTCAGTAAACGTAACTGATCATCCATTGATCAGTGTCCCTCACAACCTCTAAGTTACAGAACAGGGGGTCTGTGCCATGGTCAAGAGCAGAGATCCTGGGCAGAGACTCAGGGAGCAGAAGTTCTAGAAGAGCGGCAGAAACCTACAGAGATATCCCCAGAATCTGGGGGTGGTGCTGAATGCCAACCCCTGCCCAGTTTGGGTGAAATCGCATAATTCTCAGTTCACTCAAAATGGGTCACAGACTTAAATGTCAGTCTGCAAGTATCAGAGTGTTAAGAAAACAGGCAGGAGAAATGCTTCAGATCCAGAACCAAATGAAGGCTTCCCGGACTTGATCACCAAAAGCCTGGTCCATGAAGGAGAAAACAGATGAGTTGAACCTCAGATAAAAAATCAAAGACATTTTCAAATTGAAACCTTTTATTTCAAATTGAAATCTGCTCTATGAGAGACCCTGTTAAAATGATTAAAAGACAAGATAAAGCTGGGCGTGGTGGGGCACACCTGTAATCCCAGCGGCTCTGGAGGCTGAGGCAGGAGGATCTCAAGGTCAAAGCCAGCTTCAGCAATTTAGCAAGACCCTAAGCAACTCAGGGAGACCAGTCTCTAGGTAAAATATAAAAATGGGCTGGGGTTGTGGCTTAGTGGTTAAGTGCCCCTGGGTTAAACCCTGGTACAAAAAAAACAAAACCAGGAGATTTGTAGATAATGTTTGCAAATCACAGGGCAAAGGACTATTATCACTGTAGATAAAAATCTCTTACAACTTAACTCTCAGGATCTGATCCAGGGAGTAGAAGAGGGGTGCGCTGGAGCACCCTCTACTCCTGCCCCAGGAGGCACGGAGGGGCCTCGGCAAATGGCTTTCTTGCTGGCCACTTGCGGAATGAGTAGACCCTTTGGGGGTTTGGATTCAGGATTTGTTCCTTGTGTCCAAGACTTTGACAAGAAACTAACAGAGGCAGATGCTGACCTACAAATCTTGATAGAACAACTAATGCTTTTTGATGACAAGCTTCAAAACTGTAAAGATGATGAACAAAGAAAATGGAAACTCAAAGAAACAACAAAGAGCAAGGCAGAGCCTATTAAACACTGCATTGTGTTGCTGCAGATTGCTAAAGACCAGGGTAATGCCGAGAAGCATGCAGATGGAATTATCGGTACTGTTAATCCTGTGGATGCAATATGTCAACCCAGTTCCTGGGAACCTGTAGCAGCACGCTGCCATCCCAGACTGTCTTACCTCCAGAACCAGCTCAGCTGTGTAAGTCAGAGCAGTGTCCGTCTTCCTTACCCGTGGGACCTGGGTTAGCTACCTTGGGACATCATCAGACTCCAACACCAGATAGCACAGGCAGTGGGCATTCGCCACCTAGTAGCAGTCTGACTTCTCCAAGTCATGTCACCTTGTCTCCAAACACAGTCCCAGAGTTCTCTTACTCTAGCAGTGAAGAGGAATTCTATGAGGCCGATGGATTCCATGGGGTGGCTCATCCCCAAAGTGCTTAATAGATTCTTCTGGTTCTGCCTCCGTCTTGACACACAGCAGTTCGGGAAATAGTCTAAAACGCCCAGATACCACAGAATCACTGAATTCTTCATTTCCAGTGGTACAAGTGGTGCTGCCCTTTTTGATTCACGTGATGACAGAGACGGTGACGGGGAGGCAGGGTCAGTGTTATCATGCACCTCTTGTCACAGGTTAGGCTCCGAATGGATCTTCCTAAGCTAGTTCTTCCAACATTTATTCTTGAAAGATCTCTTTTAGACATGTACACAGACTCTTTTGCACATGCGGACCTGATGGTGAGCATTCGTGACCAGAAAGATCCCAGGGATCGAACGGTTCAGGTTGTGAAATGGTACCTCTCCGCCTTTCATGCAGGAAGGAAAGGATCGGTTGCCAAAAAGCCATACAACCCCATTTTGGGTGAGATCTTTCAGTGTCACTGGACATTACCAAATGACACTGAAGAGAACACAGAGCTAGTTTCAGAAGGACCCGTTCCCTGGGTTTCCAAAAACGTGTAACATCCGTGGCTGAGCAGGTTTCCATCATCCACCCTTTTCAGCCTTTTACGCTGAATGTTTTAACAAGAAAATCCAATTCAATGCTCAGATCTGGACTAAATCAACATTCCCTGGGGTGTCAATTGGGGTGCACAACATAGGGCGAGGCTGGGTCTCATGGCTAGACTATGATGAGCATTACGTTCTCACATTCTCCAATGGTTATGGAAGGTCTACCCTCACAGTGCCCTGCATGGAACTAGGAGGAGATGCAATATTAATTGTTCCCAAACTGGCTATAGTGCAAATATCGTCTTCCACACTAAACCTTTCTATGGAGGCAAGAAACACAGAATTACTGCTGAGATTTTTTTTCTCCAAATGACAAGAAGTCTTTTTGCTCAATTGCAAGGGGGAATGGAACAGTGTCATGTATGCAAAATGCGCAACAGGGGAAATTCGGTCTTTGTAGATACCAAGAAGTTGCCTGTAATCGAGAAGAAAGTGAGGAAGTTGGAAGATCAGAATGAATGAGTCCCGACGCCTTTGGAAGGAAGTCACTTTCGATTTAAAAAACAGAGACATGGATGCAGCAACTGAAGCAAAGTACAGACTTGAAGAAAGACTTGAAAGAAAGAGCAGGAGCCTCAGGAAGAAAGGAGAAGGAAACTCAGGGGGAGACAAGGTTCTTCTGTGAAGATGGAGGAGGCTGGGTGCTGGGAGCCATCAGCCAAGTAGGTATGACAAATTCCTTGCCAGCTTACTCCCATGCTGTCTAGTGGAAGGACTTCTGAAAGGTGACCTTACTCAAGGACTAGGGCAGTTTAGCATAATAGGAGATTAGGGTGTTCCCCCTTTAGAATAGGGCATATCCTGCTGCTGAGTTCCTCTTGAGTTCTTAGGGTCAGACAGTATATTTTGGGAGACAGAAGCCCTGTGGAGTAGATGGATTTGGGCAGAGTAGTGGATTTGGGAGTGGATTTGGGCAGAGAACGTGGATTCCCCCAGAGCGTGTTTGTAGACGGCCGGTGTGAGATCGGGAATAAAGAATTGCTGTTTGAATCTACAAGCTGTGTGGAGACTCGTGATTTGTGCCCAGCCAGAGACTGCGGCATCTGGTGGCCCGTACGGGGAACGCCTGAAGCTTGGGGGTAAGTGAAATTACTCGCCCCTGAAGGAGAGCGAAAGAATGGGTGAGCATTTCAAAAAACAATGTGTTCGTGTTCTAATTTATTTTGTTTTTATTTCAAGTTGCCTGTTCCTAGAACTTTCTCAGGCAAACTGGGGAAAATGGTTGACTCAAAGTTTGAAGTTGTTCACCTCCGAGGAAGAGAAATTGTTAGAGAAAGGAGGCAACCCAGTAAGACCAAGAACAGCTAGGGCATATGTTGATACAATACAAAAATGCAGCCCATGGCTTTTAAACGAGAAGTTATTAAATATATCAATGGGGCCATCATGGTATCCTGTAGAAGGATTTTTCTTCAACAAGAAAGAGATGGCTAGTTCTGTTTATTACGCTTGTCTAAGATCTTGGTTTTTACAGACATCTGATTAATTTACAAAACTAGAGTGTTAAAATATCAACCACTAAATATGAAATCAAGTACTCTTTACTTATTAAGTTCCATAAGGTAATATATTTAATCATTATGTGTGTTTTCATAAATTGGTGAATGGAAAAATGTTTAATATTGCTTTGGTCTGTGTCTTTGCTGAAACAAGGTTACTAAGTGTTAAGATTCTATCAGGTGTAATTTACATACAAAGAGTATAAGAAGTTTCAGTTGGGTTTCAATTACAGTATTATAGTACCATAAATAACATGAAAGTCTTTCATCTTCTTACAGTGGAGTAATTTGTCTAAATCAGAAATTTTATAAGGGTTTTTTCAGAATGTGAATTTATAAAAAGGGTTAATGGCTAGAAAAGAAATATTAAAAGATTGAAGATGTGAAAATATATTGTAATATAAAAGGTTAAAAGAAAAAGAAATGTTTCTAGATGAGATAATCTCTGTGTGGTAAAGTAAAACAGTGGTAAAATGCCATTTAAAAAGATTTTGAGGAAACTAAACTTACTTTAAAAGCTTGAGAAAAGGAAAAAAAAGTATTTGTACATGGCAGATTGAGACAAAGCTTCTTAATGGAGTAAAAAAGGCCTTTGGTTGAAGGGCAGCCATGTAAACTAACATTAAGTGATTTAAACAGAATCTAAGACAGGAGGCTGATGCCTAAAGGTCAGTTGCCTAAAGGTCAGTTTTCCAATGACGGGTAAGAACCATATGTTGAATTGGACGACCTACCAGGCGCGGTCCTTAAGCCACATTAACCTCACTCCCCCACTGGCACCAAGGCCAAATTTGGGGGCCAACAGAGGTGAGGCAAAGAACCTCACCCCCCCACTGGTGCATAGATCTATCCACAAGTATGGCTGTATGCTGGACCGGTAGTCAGTGACGGGTATGATCCAGTTGCAGTGGTATCAACCTAAGACAGGAGGCTGACGCCTAAAGGTCAGTTTTCCAATGACGGGTAAGAGCCATATGTTGAACTGGACAACCTACCAGGCACGGTCCTTAAGCCACATTACTTGTTGTTTAATTAATCAGAAGGGGGGAGATGCTGGGAGCCATCAGCCAAGTAGGTATGACAAATTCCTTGCCAGCTTACTCCCATGCTGTCTAGTGGAAGGACTTCTGAAAGGTGACCTTACTCAAGGACCAGGGCAGTTTAGCATAATAGGAGATTAGGGTGTTCCCCCTTTAGAATAGGGCAGTTTAGCATAATAGGAGATTAGGGTGTTCCCCCTTTAGAATAGGGCATATCCTGCTGCTGAGTTCCTCTTGAGTTCTTAGGGTCAGACAGTATATTTTGGGAGACAGAAGCCCGGTGGAGTAGATGGATTTGGGCAGAGTAGTGGATTTGGGAGTGGATTTGGGCAGAGAACGTGGATTCCCCCAGAGCGTGTTTGTAGACGGCCGGTGTGAGTTCGGGAATAAAGAATTGCTGTTTGAATCTACAAGCTGTGTGGAGACTCGTGATTTGTGCCCAGCCAGAGACTGCGGCAGCTGGGTTTGTGATGAGCCATTACTGAACCGTCTTGGTGCTGCGAGGCAGTAGGCTGGGACACCGGTCTGCACCCGGTGACAGGGTGGGACGTCCAAAGTCAGCAGCACTCTTCCTCTGGGAGAAGCCATCACTCCCTTCTTGCTGCAGTGGTTCCTGATGCAGATGAACAGTTAAAGCTGGAAGAGCGTCCCTTTCTCTATGGCAGTTAAGACTTTGACTTCAGTCCCGGGAAAACTGGAACCATCGTGTTTTGGAACACGATGTCTGCTGCCGTTCCAGACCCATGCTCTGACCCTGCCGTTCCAGACCCTCTGTGCTCTTGTCCTAGAGACTCTTATTTCCTCCTTCATGTAATCTCTTGGGTTCTGTATATACAAATATATACACACAAAATATACCTGGTGGCAGATTTTTCATAAATCTTCCATCTATTGTTAAAAAAAATTATACAGGGCTGGGTTGTGGCTCAGCAGTAGAGCGCTTGCCTAGCATGTGTGAGGCACTCAGTTCGATCCTCGGCATCACATAAAAATAAAAGGTTATTGGTCCACCAACAACTAAAAAAAAAAAAAAAAAAAAAAAAAAACCAAATATTTTTTAAAAATTCCAACAGAAGTGACCAAAAATCATGAGCAGGAGCTGGGGTTGTGGCTCAGTGGTAGAGGGCTTTCCTTGTATGTTCAATCCTCAGCACCACATACAAACAAATAGATAAATAATTTTTTAAAAATCATGAACAGTCACTTCACCAAAGAGGATGTACAGATGGCAAAAAATACATGAAAAGATGTTCAACATTATTAGTCCTTAGGGAAATGCAAATTAAAATCATGACCAACCAGGTCAGGTAGGACACTCCTGTTAATCCTTGCTACTCATGAGACTGAGGCAGGAGCACCACAAGTCCAAGGCCAACTTGGGCAACTTGGCAAGATCCTGCCTCTAAAATAAATTTAAAAGGGCTGGGGAGGTCAGGCATGGTGGTGCATGCCTGTAATCCCAGATACTCTGGAGGCTGAGGCAGGAGGATTGAAAATTTGAGGTCCAGCAGCTTAGCAAGGTCCTCAGCAATTTAGTGAGACTCTCTCTCATTTACTTTTTTTTTTTTTTTTTGCAGTGCTAAGAATTGAACCCAGGGCTTCATGTAGACCAGGCAAGCACTCTACCACTGAGCCACATTCCCAGTTCATCTCTCAGAATTAAACAAAAGGGCTGAGGATGTGCCTCAGTGGTTAAGCACCCCTGGGTTAAATCCTGGAACCAATAAGGAAGAAAAAAAAAAGGATGCAGATATAGCTCAGTGGCATAGAGTCCTTGGGTTTAATCCTCAGTACAATGTGGGAAAAAATTATGCATAAATGTTTACAGCAGCTTCATTTATAATAGCCTGAGCTGGAAGCAACCCAGATGTCCTTCGACAGGTGGATGGTTAGCCAAACCACGGCACACCTTACCATGCCAGGATACACCGCTGGGCATTTATCCCAGAAACTGAAACTTATGTCCACACACACATAAAACCCTGTACATAAATGTTTATAGGAACTTTATTTGTAATAACCCCAAATGATAATTATTTCAGATGTCCATTAACAGATGAATGGCTAAATAAGCTGTAGTACATGCATACCATGGACTACTACTCAACAATAAAAGAAACAAAGTATTGATAATAACTTTGATAAATCTCCAGGAAAGTGTACTGAATGAAAAATCGCTAGGGGCTGGGGCTGTGGCTCAGCGGCCGAGCATTTGCCTTGCACATTTATTTATTTAAACATAAATAAAATAAAGATGTTGTGTTCAACTATTTTTTAAAAAATAGCTAGACGCAGTGGTACACTCCTGTAATTCGGAGTTGTTTGAGAGGCTGAGGCAGGAGGACTGAAAATTTGAGGCCAGCCTTGATGCTATCTCAAAATACAAATTAAAAAGGGGTTGGGGTATAGTTCAGAGGTAGAGTGCTTGCCTAGCTTGTGGAACATCTTGGGTCCAATCCCCAGGACCACACACACACACACACACACACACACACACACAAGCCAATCTCAAAATGTTACTGGTTCTGTGCCGTTCAGGCCCACACCTGTAATCCCAGCAACTGGGAAGGCTGAGGAAGAAGGATCACAAGTTGGAGGCCAGTCTCAGCAATTTAGGGAGACTCTCAGCAACCTAGCAAGATCCTTTCTCAAAACAAACAAAAGAACTGGAGATGTAGTTCAATGGGTAACAGAAAACGAAACAAATAAAAACAGTTATATACTGTATTATTGTTCTATTTAAATGACATGTTGCAATGACAAGATCTTAGAAATGAAGATCAGATTAGTGGTTGCCAGGGGTTAGGGATGGGTGAGGTGGGATGGATGTGGTTACAAGAGTGACTTGTGGGATCCTGTGGTGTTGGAGCCATTCAGATTCTTCACTGTTGTGGTGGATACCGAAACCACACATGGCAGAACTGCACAGAACCGCTACACCCACATGTGGGCATGCACACAGGCGCGCACACACACACACACACACACACACACACACATGAATATAAGAAAAAGAAGGGCACCTGAAAATGATCAATGGGATTGTGTCAATGGTTGTATTGAAAACAGGGACACAGCTGGATGTGGTGGTGCATGCCTGTAATCCCAGCAGCTTAGGAGGCTGAGACAAGAGGATCATTGAGTTCAAAGCCAACTTCAGCAATTTAGTGACGCCCTAAGCAACTTAGCCAGACTCTGTTTCTAAATAAAAAATAAATAAATAAAAAGGGCTGGGGATGTGTCTCAGTTGGTTAAGTGCACTTGAGTTCAATCCCTGGTACCAAAAAAAAAAAAAAAAAAAATGTGGGGGGACATTCTTTCACCAATACTCTTGACAACATTATTCACAGCAGCCAAAAGGTGGAAACTGCCTAAGTGTCCATCAACAGATGATGAGATAAACAGACAATGTGGCATATACACAAAATGGAATATTATTCAGCCTTAAAAAATAGTTTTTGGCAGGGCTGGAGATGTGGCTCAAGTGGTAGTGTGCTTGCCGGGCATGCGCAGAGCACTGAGTTCGATCCTCAGCACCACATAAAAAATTTTAAAAAAAGAAAAAAGATATCGTGTCCACCTAAAAATAAAAAATAAATTAAAAAAAATAATTCTGGGGGGGGGGCTGTGTTTGGGGGTGGAACCCAAGGCTGCCTGCATGCTAGGCAAGTGCTTTACCACTGAGCTACACCCCGAGTCCTGAGTTCCAAAATGTTGTCAGTGTCAGTTCTTTGGAATGCCAAATGTTACACACTTTGGTGCTCCTGATAGTTGATTCTCAGGTTTCCCCACTGTTATTGTCTAAATGTTTGTGTCCTCACGAAATTTATATTCCAAAACCAAGCTCCTGCTGAGTGCAGTGGTGAAACCTATAATCCCAACAACTCAGGAGGCTGAGGCAGGAGGACTGCAAGTTCAAGGTTGACCTCAGACTCTTAAGACTTTGTCTGTAAATAAAAAATGAAAAGGGCTGGGGATGTAGCTCCGTGGTAGAGTGCCCCTGGGTCCACTCCCCAGGTCCACAACAAAATCCAACAAAACCAATCAATAGGAGATGAAGCCTCTGGGAGGGATCAGGTCATGAGGCTCCATTTACAAGGGATTTGTGCCCTTGTACGAGAGACTGAGGGACTTGTTTGCCCTTCAGCCCCACAGAAGGCGTTTCCCAAACATTACACCTGCTATCGCCTGAGTCTGTGCTTCCTGGCCTTCAGAACTGTCAGCAATAAATTTGTTTATAAATTACACAGTTTTTTTTTTTTTTTTTGATACTGGGGTTGAGCCCAGGGGTGCTTACCCACTGAGCCTCAGCCCCAGCTTTTTAATATTTAATTTAGAGATAGGGTCTCCCTGAGTGGCTTAGGACCTTGCTAAATTGCTGAGGCTGGCTTTGAACTTGAGATCCTCCTGCCTCAGTCTCCCAAGCCACTGGGATTATAGCACACACCACCACGCCCAGTCTAAGGTATTTTCTTATAGCAGCCAGAAATGACTCATGCAGCCACCAAAGCCTTGCCAATATCTCAAACATGAGGTATTTATGATGATTAAAATGGTAGGGAACAATTCCTGTTAAAGAATTTCTTTTTGGGGCTGGGGATGTGGATCAAGTGGTAGCGTGCTCGCCTGGCATGCGTGCGACCCGGGTTCGATCCTCAGCACCACATACAAAGAAAGATGTTGTGTCCACCAAAAACTAAAAAATAAATATTAAAAAATTCTCTCTATCTCTCTTTAAAAAAAAAAGAATTTCTTTTTTAGTTGTAGATGGACACAATACCTTTATTTATTTTTTACTTTTATTTTTTCTTGAGAATTTTTTAATATTTATGTTTTAGTTTCCGGAAGACACAACTTTATTTTACTATTATGTGTTACTGAGGATCAAACCAGTGCCTCATGCATGCTAGGCGAGGGCTCTACCACTGAGCCCCAGCCCCAGCCCCAGTAGAGAACAATCTTGATGCAATACGTCATAAAACGGAGAAACCATCAAACTGAGCAGGAGCAGGTTTTTCATGCTGGTTTCAGGGGAACTGCAGATTTAACCAGAGGATTGATAAAGGGAAGAACCGACAGAGAGTCCAAAGACGAGGTCTGTACCTTCCCAAGCACTACCAGCCTGGTTTTAATGTTGTCTAGTTAAATATCAGAGACTGTTCTTTAGGGCTCTGCTATGGTTTGAATATGGTCCCCAAAAAACCTGTACTGGAAACTTAACCTCCACGGCAACAGTGTTGGGAGGTGTTTAGCTCATGGGGCTTGTGAATGAATTAGTATCAATTATAAAAGGGTTTGAGACCCCAACTTCATCTTTTTTGCATTCTCTCTCTCCCCCTCTCCCTCTTGACTTCTACCATGGGGTGATGTGGCAAGAAGGCCTTCCACAGATGCCAGCACCCTGACATTAGACTTCCCAGGTTCCAGAACTGTGAGAAATACATTTTCTTCTTGGTAAATCATCCAACCTCTGGCAACCTGTTATAGCAGCACTGAACAGACTGAGACAGGCTCTACCTGTAGCACTGCTCTTAGTTCACCTGCTCTCTTCAAGGCTTCTTGTGGGAAGGGAAACTTGCAGAAACAGGTGGACATCCAGGCCTTTGCCTCACTCACGTCCAGAGTCTTAGTGTCTGGGACAGCAGGCTACGTGCTGTTAGGCTCCCACCCTCTTCATCAGCTTGTCCTGAGCCCTGCAGTAGCCCATAGGTTCAGTGCTCCCAACCCTCCAACCTCCTAGCCTTTTCTTAAGCTGCTTTCTCCTGAAACACCCTCCACAACCTTTGCCTGGTGTCATGGTCTCTCCCAGGCAAGGTTGTGTGCTCTCTCGGCACAATGCCCTGCTCTGGTGGCAATGCTCTAGGGAGGAAGGCAGTTTCCAGGTGCCTGGGGATGGGGAAAGGCAGTGTCCAGTCAAGCCTGCTCTAGATTATTTTTATTATTATTAATTTTTTTAGAGAGAGAGAGAATTTTAATATTTATTTTTCAGTTTTCGGCGGATACAACATCCTTGTTTGTACGTGGTGCTGAGGATCTAACCCGGGCCGCACGCATGCCAGGCAAGCGCGCTACCGCTGGAGCTACATCCCCAGCCCCCTGCTCTGGATTATTAAAACAGGAGGTGCCTCTTTTCTGCTGTGAGGCAGCCACTTGGGTCTTTCTATCAGAATGGATCAGTTCATGAACCCTGGAGCCGGACACTCTGGGTTGAACTCCCTGCTCTGTGTAGCAGGAGGCAGGAGGATTGCAAATTGAAGGCCAGCCTCCACAACTTAGTGAGACCTTGCCTCAAAATAAAAAGGGCTGAGGGTGTATGGGGGTGTCGCTCAGTGGTAGAGCGTCCTTTGGGTTCAATTTGGGTTTAGTCCCCAGCACCACACCCTCCCCTCCACTCAAAGACAAACACAAAAGAAGAAGAGGAAGAGAGAGATTGGGCAGCTGTCTGCAGTCTCTGAGGTGTCAGGATGCGGCCAGGAGGCCTCACCAGACGCCAAGCAGATGCAGGTGCTCTTCCAGCCTCCAAACCACCAGCTAACTACCTCTGTTCCTTATTAATAACTCAGTCTCAGGCATTTTGTTAGAGCAATAGAAGGTGGACTAACCCACCTCCTAGGATGCTGTGATCACAGGAATTGCAGACTCACACTTACTACCAGGACTATTCATTTTTCTGCAGTGGTGGAATTGAGCCCAGGGCCTCATGCATGTTTGATAAGTCCCCTACCACTAAGTTACACCCCAACACCGTATGATTACTATTTATTTATCTTTGAATCCCTGGACTCTCAGACGAGGTCAAGTTTGAATTGCACACTTCCATGTTGCATGCATATGTTCCCTTCTTAGCCCTTTATGATAATAACAAAGTCTTTTAATAATAACATAACAATTATTCGCTATTATTTATTATTATTGTTATTATTTTGTGGCACTGATTGAACCCAGGGTGCTGTGCAACTGAGATACATCCCCATCCCTTTTAATTTTATATAGGGCAGGCTCTCACTAAGTTGCCCAGGCTGGCCTTGAACTTGTGATCCTCCTGCCTTAGCCTCCCCAGTAGCTGGGATGAAAGGTGTGCAGCCCACGCCCAGCTTCCTTCTTACCCCTTCTGTGATCTACCCTTACACATTCGTCCACTGGATGACGAGGGTGTCTCCCTTTCTGAGCTCCTTGTGACCTGCAGGGCCTGGCCTGTTTGCCCACCACTGAATGCCCAGGTGCTGACCAGATGGGCTCATGGGCTCAACAGGGGTTTGTCCCCACCCCCCCCAGGAAATGGTCAGAGGTTGAAGCAAAAGGATTGCAAGTTCAAGGCCAGCCTGGGCAATTTAGTGAGATCCTATCTCAAAATAAAAAAGTAAAAGGGCTGGGGGGTGTGGCTCACTGCTAGAGCATCCCCGGCTTCAATCCCTAATGCTGAAAGACAGAGAGAGAGAGAGAGAGAGAGAGAGAGAGAGAGAGAGAGAAATTAATAAATTTCTTGGTATTAAGGAACAAAAGAAGGGGTCATAGATCATAGAAGTTCTGGGACAAACCATAAGATCTAAAAATAAACCACTTTTGCAATGGATGTCCCGGAGGAGGCAGGGGAGTGGTCGACTTCTCCTTCCTAAGTTCCCTAATGCAGAAGAGCTCAACAGAGAGGCTGGAAGTTGCCTCTTCACCTTTCCTCCACCTGCAAGGTGTCTGGGACTGCAGGGGGCCTGGGGATATAGCTGGGAGCCTTCGGTGCATGGGTTGGGTCCGCCTTGGTTCTCCACTTGTACATGCTGAGGCCTAGGAGCCTGGCGGTGAGCCAGCCATGTCCAACCCGCCAGGACTCATGGCTCCCATTGTCCTCTGCTCTGTTCCCCAACATGCTGTGCTCAGAGCCTTTGTGTTTGCTGTTCCCTCTGCCTAGAATGCTTTTCCCTCAGTCTGACTCCTTATCATTTAGGTCCCAGCTCAACTCAGACACTAGAGAGATCTTCCCTGAAGTCTCCACCCTCAATCCTCCAACCCCCTGAGTCACTTTCCACCCATGACTCGGCTTTTAAATATCTGAAATGTCATAAGAAATAATGCTTTTTTTGGAGGGGGGTTCATCTCCCCACATTACCTGTAAGCTCCATGATGACAGGGACTGTGTCTTATCCCTGCTGATCTCCCAGTTCCCAGAATAATCCTAGTCCGTGAAGGGAGGCATATTTGTTGGGCTGACTTCCAGGTGGGGTAAGAATTTCTTCTCTAGAGCTATGCTTCCGATATGGTAGCCACTCTATCTTGAAAGTTAATTTAAATCAAAAGTAAAGCTCCAATTCTTTGGTCACATTGGCCACATTTCCAGTACAGAACTCCCTTACTGGCTAGTGGCTTCCTGGTGGACATCACAGGCACAGACCATTTCTACCAGAAGGTGGTGTGGGATGTGTTCCACTCTCCTGCTCCTACCCTCTGCTCAGGCCATTTTCTCTGCCTGGAAAACCTTACATGTCCCCTACCTCGAGCCTGGCACAGTGGTGCCTGCCTGTAATCCCAGTAGCTCGGGAGGCTGAGGCAGGAGGATCTCAAGTTCAAAGCTAGCCTCAGCAACTTAGTGAGAGCCAGTGCCTGGGGATCCCCCACCGTTTGAGGGTTCCTGTGTGTCGGTGGGGACGCGGAGAAGATGGAGCACAAAGGTGTAGAGCGAGGCCAGGGGTGTTTCACGGACCTCCTCGGGCGGGCGACTGTGCTTAGTGGGATCCAGAAGGATTCTGAGCGCCAAGGACCCCGCCCCTCCATGTCTGCTACCTGGAGACCCAGAGCTCGGGCTTTCAAGAGCAGTGTCCAGGTTCATTCTGCTTCCCGCGCCAACTCTAAGAGTCACTAGGCTTCTATTTTCTCATCTGCGAAATGGGATAACAATGCGCCCGGCATCTAGGAGGAAAGACTGAGACGCGTTCCACTCGTGGGGTCAAAGGCACCAGGCGCGGGCCAGGGGGAGTCCCTGCTGGCCCAGCGGCGCCGGGAGCGCCCCGTTTATTCCCACAAAAGCCGCAGCTGGGCCGGCGCGCCCGCCCGGGGCGGGACCAGCCCACGTCCCCGAGGGGCCCCGCCGCGACGCCCCCGCTTCCCGCTGGGTCCCCGCCAGCCTAGAGCGCCCAGCCCGCCCCCGAGCCCGCGGCGTCCCCCGGGTCCGGCGAGCGGAAAGGGCTGGGCCTGTGGGAGGAGCGCAAGGGCGGTGAGGGCGGGCGGTTCGCCGCAAAAGGGCCGAAGTACTCGGCGGCGAAGGTGACCACGTCCTGGGGCTGGCGCAGCAGCAGGAAGAGCAGGAAGTCGGAGACGAGCGCCTGCGCCTCGGGGTGCTGCCGCAGGTAGCTGGCGTGGCTCAGTCGCAGCTCCTCCTGGCGGGGAGGCCCGGGTCGGAGCCGGGGACCCGCGCCAGGAGCCCCACCCGCTCCCAGCAGGGCCCCTAGGGTGTGCGTTTCAGAGCGGGGAGGGGGCAGGGGAAAAGGAGGGAGGGACAGGGAGGTCGGTAATGGGGGGGGGGGTTCATGGCCCGGGGGGCGGGGGGACCCCAGACTGGCCGCTGCGGCTCCTTACCTTCCGCTCCAGGAACTTAGAGTAGAGCTCCAGGTCCTCCTCCCACTCCAGGGGTTTCTTCTCAAACACAGGCTTTGGCTCTACGACTTCTGGACCGGGAGGGAGGAGGCTGCTTACCCACCCCAACCTTCCTGGATACCCAGAGGGATTCCCGCTGTCAAATAGAAAGCTCGGGACCAACCTCGGGATTCTGCCCACAGGGCAGAGTTGCTGCCAGGGGTTCCTAGCAAAAGAGGCCCGCCCCTGACTGCCTTGGGGTCAGGGGCCGGAGGACAGAGTTTCTCCTTTGGATTCCAGGCTCGGTCCCATCTCACGTGGAGTGTGCTGGCCAAACCCTGCAGACCCTGGTTTCCTTCCCCTTTCCTCCCCTCTCCCATCAGCTGCCTTGGGCCTGGGCTCTACTTACCCTCCTTCCTCAAGATGGGCATCTTGGTGATGATGCAGTACCCAGGGGAACCCACCTGGATCCTCTTAGCCAGGTGCCTGGAAGGCAACACAGAAGAAGGTGGGGGAGTGGGCCTTCCTGGACCACCTGCTGCGGACGGGAAGGAACTAAGCACCTCCTGTTGTAGTTCTGAGCCCCAGTGTGATGGTATTTAGAGAGAGGGCTTTTAGGGAGGTCATATGGTTAAATAAGTCTCAAGGGGTCCCTAATCAGATAGGATTGACATCCTTATAAGAACAAGAAGGGACACGGGAGAGTTCTATTCATCCACACACGGAAGAAAGGCCCATGAAGACACAGCCAGATGGCAGGTATCTACAAGCCAGGAAGGGAGTCCTCACCAGAAACCAACTTCTGGCATGGTGACCTTGGACTTCAGCCTTCACAACTGTGAGGAAATAAATTCCTCTTGCTTAAGTCAACCAGCCTGTGGCACTTGGTTATGGCAGCCTGAGATGGCTAAGAAACCACAATGCCCTCTTGAGAATGGTCCTTTTTCTATTTAATTCTACCTTCTCTCTTATCTTTTTGAGTTCCCTGTTCCAAATAATTGCCCAGGGCTTGGAAGGGTCAGGTGCCTGTTTTTAAAAAATAAGTGAATGGAGCCCACCCAGGGATGCCCAAAAATAAATAAATAAATAGAAATAAATAGAAAATAAGTAAATGAAAAAGCCAAGTGCTGTGGTGCATGCCTGTAATCCCAGCTACTCGGGATTCTGAGGCAAGAGGATCACAAGTTTGAGTCAACCTGGGCAACTTAATGAGACTCTGTCTCAAAATAAAAGGGTTGGGGATGTAACTCAGAAGTAGAGCAATCCCTGGTATTAAAAAAAGAAAAAGTCAATAAGATTTAGACTTTCAAAGGTATAAGCACAAAACAAAAAACACTTCCTCCTTCATAGGTGACACATACAAAGAAACATACTAAAAGTTATGAGCTAAGGAAAGCCAAAAATATTGATCACTTTTTTTCAGTGAAGTTTCTAGATCAATACTTCTGAAATTTCAATTAAGAAATTATTCTCCCCCACATGCGTTTTCTCAGTGTCAGGGCTCTGCTGGTGACCACTTGGTGGTATGCCAAGGGTGCTCCAGCACCGATTCAATCAAGTGTCCAGTTCAAACCCTGGTGTCCTCAATATTCCCCTCGTCTATGGCCACTGCTTTAGCTAGTAGGCTCTGTGGGGTTGGCATTTCCTTCCTTAGCCAGTTGGGGTTCTTTGTGGGAAGTTCTGGGAGACACTGTGAGCATCGGAGAAGGAGCCCATGAATGAAGAAAGGGTGAGTGGCGTGGAGGGGACACTGGGATCTCAATGACAACTCTTACTGGAGGTGTCCCCAGGAATATGTAGTCTCTCCTTTGCTCCACCCCCGGCCCATGTCCCTTCCCCATCATTGAGCACCAAACTTTCTATGACACTGTCCACCCCTGAGAAGGGCTCACCCATCACAGAGCATGTAGAACTGCCAGGACATGGGGATACCCTCGTTCGAGTGCACGGTGTGCTCCACAATGAACACCTCGGACTGCTGGTGGCCCACCTGGATGTTCTGGAAGCCCAGGGCTTGCTGCAGCAGCCAAAATGAAGGGAGGGTGGTGAGGTGGGTGCCACCAGGGTCTCCCCGATCTCAGCCTGATCCTTCCTCCTCCTCCTCCTCTTTTCCTTGTTCACCAGTGATTAGCAACTCTTGGCTGTCCACACCTTCAGGTGCCACAAGATTTGAGTTGTAACCCCCAGGTAACTTGGGCCTTCTCCCAGAGAACCAGCTTCAGCTGGCCCCTGGCCCCTTCCATGCCATCTTTGTGCCAAATGTTGTGGTTGGCAGATTCTGTTATAGGGATGAGGGTAGTCAGTATGGGGAAGGTGAGGAGGAGGTGCAAGCTTTGGGGGCCAATTGGGGGAAGTAGCAAGGCTGTGAGGAGAGAGGCTGGACAGATCTGTGATGGCCTCAGGCCACGCAGCTGCTGGCAGCCTGCCTTATCGCAGTTGAACTTAAACCAATGTAGCCGGTGCCATGGAGAGACGAGCGCTAACATTAAACAGGTGTTTCAAAGAAAATGGGAGTTGTGGCATGCGCTTGCTTGTGTGTTTGTGATGGACAAAACAGAAGGTAACTTAGGAGGTCAGTCAAAGACTGACAGATCCACCCCCAAAGTGTCTTGCTGGAACTAGTGTGTGTTCAGAGGGCAGCTGTAAAAGCATGTAGTGCAGGAGGTCCCAGGTGTGTTGTGAACTTCCAGCCAAAATAAAAGAAAAAAAGGAACACTCTCACTTAATATTTAAGTAAGTGGGAAAAACTGCATTTCTCCAAGTTAAAAAATGATGTGTCTTTGGGTTGGGGGTGCAGGGGAGTGCTTGTCTAGCATGTGCGGGGCCCTGGATGACATGTCTTTAAAAGCATCCCTCTGCTGTACTGACTTTTGAAGACTGGCTTTTCTGCAAAAGGTTGTTTTGCTCAACTGCCCCCACTTTTTGAGCCCTCTCACTCATTTCACCTGCCCACCTCCACTTGATCTTGTTTTTGTTTGTTTTTTTGGTATCAGGGATTTGAACCCAAGGTGCTTTACCATTGAGCCACATCCCCAGCCCTTTTTATTTTTATTTTTTTTGGTCTTTGAGACAGGGTCTTGCTAAATTGCTCAGGGCCTCACTGAGTTGCTGAGGCTGGCTTTGGATTTGTGAGCCTCCTGCCTCAGCCTCCTGAGCCGCAGGGATTACAGGCGTGCGCCACTGCACCTGACATCAGTTCTTACTTTCTCTTGTCCTCATATATCTCATTCCCACCCTCCTGATTTATCCCCACCCCAACTCCCTCTCCACTCCACAGCTATCCTGCACCCCAGCCCAGCATCCCTCATGTCCCTTCTAGTTTGTCCCCAGGCCAAATCCCTTGCCCTCACATAGGTGGAGTAGCAGAGTTTGCCCTCAGTGTCCAAGGCCAGGAAGCGGGCATTTTGAGGGACCTTCTGCCTTCGAGCCATCACCCTCAACAGCACCAGGTTGGCAGCTTCAGAGATGAAGCCAGTAATTGAGTGCGAGGGGAAGAAGGCCACACCAGTCTTCACTTCCTGCTCAGGACAGATCTGGGTCAAGAACCGCCAGCCAGGAAGGGGATGGCAGGGTGGGCAAAGCAGTTATGGGTGTGGGTCCTTGGGGTGTCCTCTGTCTAGACTCCTGGCCTCACGCCACCAGCTCTGTGCTTGTGGTTCTGAGGAGGAGGTGAAGGGTGGTGCCCACCTGGCTCTTACCCTTACCTCACCCTCCTTGATGCTTCTGGTCATGGCCAGCTGGTCATTCTGCTTCAGCAAACTCATCTTATGTTCCATGGGGAGGATGAGGAACTAAGGGCCAGAACATGTGGTGGAGAATCAGAGACTCCTTGGTCCCCAGAGGTCACCTGTCTATTCTCCTTTATAAATGAGAAAACTGAGATTTAAAGGTTTTGATTTAAAATGCAACCAACCAGAAAATCCTTCCATATATGGCCAAGCTCATGAACAGCAGCCATAGGATGGTGTGATACTCGCTAAAAAGCAGGGCGCCTCAGAACAGGTTTAAAACATGGGAAGGACTCTGTGGAAATGTTCTAGGTATGAGTGGTTTCCACTGTGTAGACAGTCATGGCAGGTTCTAGAAGTTAGTGAGGGGGCCGAAGCTGGGGGTGAGGAGCACAGAGCCAGAGGGTTTGGAGGCCACATAGTGACAGATCCTAGGGACCAGCTAGGCGCTGGGAAAGGCCAGCCCCCATGATCCTCCAGGAGATGCTGGGCTCTCAGGCTAGAGGAGAATCAAGTGGGGCTGGGTTCAGTTTGTGCATCTGGAGGACATCCTCAGCAGCCACCACAGCTGACCTCAGCATCCTGGAGGGGTGGGTTTTCAAGTGTGTTTGGGGGGGGGGCGGTGGGGACAGGGTGAGGGAGATCCCTCCTTCCCTCAGATTCTCTGTTCTCTCTGTCAGTCAGGGGCATGACACAGGACCCCAGGAAGTACCTTGATGAACTCCCGACTATGTTGTTCCATGGTCTCCAAAGTCTGGGAGAGATAGCCTGGGGTGCAGGGACAAACTTTAATGTCACAGGAGACATGGGCCCAAGATGGAAGGAAGGGAAGGAGGGTGGGCCCAGGCTGGAGGACCAGGTGTGATGTGGCCGCAGGAAAACTATGGGGTGGGTCAGTGCTGCTCCTGTGTCTGTGAATCACCGCCCAGTGGCCTCTCCCCCGTGTCTCATCACGAGGTAGGTCCTGAATAAAGAGGCTGGGAATGGAAGGGGTGGCGGGGTTGGAAGGATGTGGTGACATCAGCAGCCGAAACCCTACCCAGGAGCGAGTTTCCACAGACGGTTTTATCCAGGAGGCCGTGGCTAAAGGCGTGCACGAGGATGCACTGGGACATGATGCTCATTTCGTCCCTGTACTTCCCTCTCTGCACCTCGATGGTCAGTTCTCCCCGAGGCTCCCCGGTGTCGGAGACCATGGCCAGAGTCTCAGAAAAGAAGAGCATCTGCAGCTCCTCGGGCTCTTGGGTGGGGCGGCGGGTGGGGACTGATCAGCCCTGGAGTCCTCGCAGCTGGTCCCGCCTCCCCCCTGCGGTCCGCAGGAGCCGGGGCTGAAGACCCCTCTCCCCCTCGCATCCCTCCCACGTCAGCCAACAGGCCTTGCGCCCGTTTTAGTTCTAGGAGAACGAGCTGACAGAGGTGGGGACCGTCGGGGCCTGTCCCCTTGCCTCCTCCCAGACTCGGTCCCCTCCCCGCTGTCTGGGCTCACGGAGGGAGTTGAGGAAGTCCATGGCTTCAGCGTTGGCCTCTGGGAGGGGCTGACGCTCCTGGCCTGAGGGCCGGTGGTCCTGGCCTTTGGGGACTGCGCGGGAGAGGCTAAGATGGCAACCCCTGGGGAGAAGGGCGGGGCGGGCAGGAGTCCCCCAGTCCCGGCCTCTGTCCCCAAGGGCTGAGTCCACCAGGACGACCCTGGAGGGGTTGTAAGGGAAAAGAGCCCCCACCCGCTTCCACCCAGCCGCCCTCGTCCCACCTGAGGAGTGAACTTTGGAAGACATGCGGTCTGCAGCCAGCGGGGCTGTGTCCAGCCGTCTCCCTGGCAACCGGACTAGCTGCCGCCTCTTAAAGGGCCCCCTCACTACACCTTGACCTTGGAGGAAAAGTCTGACCACGCAGGCTCTGGTGCTCAGCCCAAGCCTGAAGCCTTGTCCAGCAGGGGGAGCATTTGCCATTCTTAAGAGGCAGGGGAAGAAATGGATCATTAAAGAACTTCAGAAGTTGTGGCCGTGGGCCAGGAGTCTCACAACCACAGAACCCAATTCCATGTTGCCTGAAGAGCTCTGCAAGTTGTAGTCCTAATACAATGACCCCCAGCTTGTGATGCCTCATTTTATCAAGTTTTTCTTTTATTAATTAATAATTATTCTTTTATTAATTAAAAATAACAATTATTATTATTATTATTTATAACAACTCACGGGCACTTAACCACTCAGCCACATCTCCAGCATTTTTTTTTTTTCCTTGAGACAGGGTCTCCCTAGTTGCTGAGGCTGACTTTGAATTTGTGATCCTCCTGCCTAATCCTCCTGAGCCACTGGTGTACAGGTGCGCACCACCACGCCTGGCCCGGGTTTGACTTTACATACAAAGAGGTGAAACCATTTGCCCTCAGTAGAAACCACACTTTGATTTTTTTAAAAAATTTTTTTAATGTTTATTTTTTAGTTTTCGGCGGACACAACATCTTTGTTTGTGTGTGGTGCTGAGGCTGCGCACATACCAGGCGAGCGCAGTACCGCTTGAGCCACATCCCCAGCCCCACACTTTGAATTTTGAGTGTGATTTCCTGGGCTAGTGATAGGCCATAAGATCCTCTCTCTGGACGCTGGGCAGTGTCAGCGAACCCTGGCTCCCAGTCAGTCCCTGGATCATGAGAGGGAACAAGGACACTCCACAGAAGACTGCATTGCTAAATTATGTTTTCAATAGCACTCCATCTCTGAGCTGTATCTTCAACCAGCTTTATTTTAGTTTTTTTGTTTTTTTTAAAAGAGAGAGCGGGGGGGGGGGGAGAGAGAGAGAGAGAGAGAGAGAGAGAGAGAGAATCTTTTTTTTTTTAATATTTATTTTTTAGTTTTCGGCAGACACAACATCTTTGTTTGTATGTGGTGCTGAGGATCGAACCAGGCCGCATGCATGCCAGGGGAGCGCACTACCGCTTGAGTCACATCCCCAGCCCTTTATTTTAGTTTTAAGAGAGGGTGTTGCTAAATTGCTGCAGTTGGCCTTGAACTTGCCATCCTCCTGCCTCAGCCTCCCAAATCAGTGGAATTACAGAGGCAATTCAAGGGGCTCCTGCAAGATGTAGTGGAGCATGCCTGTAATCCTGGTGAATCAGGAGGCTGAGGCAGGAGGATGGCAAGTTCAAGGCCAGCCTGACCAAATTAGTGATACTCTGACTCAAAACAAAACATAAGAAAAGGGGTGGGGGGATTGGGGATACAGCTCAGTGGCAGAATGCTTACCTAGCATGCGCAAGACCCTGGGTTCAATCCCCAGTACCACAAAAACAAAAATAAAAACAAAACAGGGAGTGGAGCTAAGAATATGTAGCTCAGTGGTGGAGTGCCCCTAGGTTCAGTCCCCAGTACTGCAAAAATAAAAAAATAAATAAAAAGAAAATTAAGGGGCTGGAGTTGTGGCTCAGCAGTAGAGTGCTCGCCTAGCAGGCAGGAGGCACTGGGTTTGACCCTCAGCACCACATAAAAATAAATAAGTAAAATAAAGATATTGTGTCCAACTACAACTAAAAAAATATGTATATAAAAAGAAAATTAAGGGGCTGGAGTTGTGGCTCAGCAGTAGAGTGCTCGCCTAGCAGGCAGGAGGCACTGGGTTTGACCCTCAGCACCACATAAAAATAAATAAGTAAAATAAAGATATTGTGTCCAACTACAACTAAAAAAATATGTATATAAAAAGAAAATTAATAAATATATACTTTGTTAGACCAGGATGCAAGAAAAGACCACTGACTCCAATTAAAATCAAATTAAAGCAAGCTTATTATTTCGACTGGCCGGGCTGCCTCTCCCACCCAAATCCGCGGGAATAAGACAGCAGCCACAGCTTTCCTGCAGCCCAGCTTTATAGCCCAGAAAGTTACACAAAGGGGGTTACAGATTACAGAACTCTGAGGAGCATAACACAAATGGTAGTTTACATTTTTTGCTGGTCCCGACTCAGAATTTATGAGGATCATTAGAGCCTCAGAGAGGGTCATTATCTGGCCAGGGCAGGCCAAGATTTGTGAGGTGTCACTAAGTTTCAGAGAGGGCTGCTATCTGGTCAGAGAGCCAGGCATGGGTGAGTTCAAGGCACGGGCAGGCATTCCAAGCAGGTTCAGAATTTGCAGTAATTTATAGTAAAGCCGAAATTATCTTTTCATGGCTTTGTGGTGAGATGGCTCCCAATTTTGAGAGAAAATCAGGTTGGGTCTATCAACTTCAATTGAATAATTGATTTAGACTTGGACTTTTATTTAAAGTCTTACTGAGATTATAAAAGGACCAAACATTATAAGATTAAAAAAAGCTGGAGAGTGTGGCACATACCACACTGGATCATAGATCCCAGCAACTGGGGAGACTGAGGCAAAGGATCACAAGTTCAAGGCAAGCCTATTTTATTGTACTGAGGATTGAACCCATGGAGCCACATCCCCAGCCCTTTCTATTTTTAATTTTGAGACAGGGTCTCACTAAGTTGCTTCAGGACTCACTAAATTGCTGAGGCTGTTTTTGGACTCTCTATCCTCCTGCCTCAGCCTACCAAGCTGCTGAGATTGTAGGTGTGTGCCACCTCACCCGGCCTTGGTAATTTAACAAGACCCTGTCTCAAAAATAAAAAGTAGGGCCTATCTCAAAAATAAAGAGTAGGTGGTGTACACCTGTAATCCCAGAGACTGGGGAGGCTGGGGCAGGAGGATTGAAAGTTTGAGACCTGCTTCAGCAATTTAGTGAGGCCCTAAGCAACTTAGCCAGACCCTGTCTCAAAATAAAAAATAAAAATCACCAAGAATGTGGCTCAGTGGTAAAGCAATCCTGGTTTTAATCTCTGGTAACAAAGAGAAAAGAAAAATTATTAACATTTGCCAGACTTGTAGTTAGAACAATATGACTGCTAAGTTTAAAAGTTTAAAAAATACTTATGTTTTTTTAATTTGCATTTTAAGAAGCTGCGCATTTTTATTTGTAGTATTAATTATTTTTGGTTGTGCTGGGAATCAAATCCAGACCCTTGAATATATTAGGAAAGTGGTCTATCACTGAGCGACACCCCCAACCCTGAGTATAAATTTTTAAAAGCCAAAGGAAAAAAAATTTTTTTGTGTATGATACTGAGGATTGAACCCGTGGGTGTTCATACCACTGAACTACGTCTCCAATCCTTTTTCTTTTTCACTGAGACAGGGTCTCCCTAAATTGCTGAGGCTTACCTTAAACTTGCAATCCTCCTGCCTCAGCCAACTTAGTGGCTGGGATTACAGGCGTGTACTGCTACACCCAGTACCAAAGTGAATTTTGAATAACTCTCCTCACATAAGGCAAGGTCAGTGATATTAAGGAAACTTATAGCTGCTTTGGAAAGCAGTCTGGCAGTTCCTCAAAAAGTCAGCAATTCTACTTCTAAGTATATCACCAAGAGAACTGAAAACATTTTAGATAGAAAAATTTGTACATCACCAGGCATGGTGGCACGGAAGGCAGGAGGATCACAGGTTCAAAGCAACTTAGCAAGACCACATCTCAAAATAAAAAATTTGAAAGGGCTGGGGATGTGGCTCAGGAGTTAAGCACCTCTGGGTTCAATCCCTGGTAACAAAACATTAAAAAAAAAAAATGCTCACGAATGTTTATGACATTGTTCCTAATGGACCATCCTGATGGACCAAAAGTAGAAACAACCCAACTCCCCTTCAACTGTGGAAAGGATAAAAATGGATAAACTGTGGAATGGATATATATGTTAAATGCATACCCACATTAAAAAAATGTTGTTTGGCTATACAAAGGAATGAAGTACTGCTTTTAATTTTTTTTTTCCTTTTTTGTTTTTTTGAGATGTTATGCAGGCTGGCCCACAAGGCTCAATGGATTCCCCTTGCCTCAGCCTCACGTAGTTAGAAACACAGTATTGCTAAATGCAGTAACATGGATGAACCTTGAAAACACGTAGGACAGAAGAGGCCAGAAAAAGTGCACAGATTGTATGATTCCATATATCAACTGCTTAGAAGGCAAGTCTGTAGAGACAGACAGTAGTCAGTAGTTCTGTAGCACTGGGTCTTGGTGGGGTGTGGAAAGTGAGCAGGATGTCAAATGGGGACAGGGTTTCTTTTGGAATAAGGAAAATGTTGTAAAATTAGATTATGGTGATGATCACAGGTTCTATATATACTAAAACCCACTGAATTTTATACTTAAAAAGGTGAATTTTCTGTTATGTGAATATCTCAGTAAAGCTGACAATTAAAAAAATAGGATTTAAATTTTTCCCTTCTATG
This sequence comes from Callospermophilus lateralis, assembly GCF_048772815.1. Lineage (NCBI taxonomy): Eukaryota > Metazoa > Chordata > Mammalia > Rodentia > Sciuridae > Callospermophilus > Callospermophilus lateralis. The sequence continues at coordinate 18,704,611 of NC_135313.1, forward strand.
ATTAATCATAGCACCAGAAATCTGATGTAGCATTATTTTCAGAGTGACTTCATATGCCTCTCCCCATCTGATCCTCATAATAGCCTCTGATAGGTGGCACGATTTTTTTTTTTTTTTTTGAAGGTGGGTACTGGGTATTGAACCCAGGTGTACTTTACTACTGAGTTCCATCCCCAAGCACTTTTAATTTTTTTGTTTTATTTTGAGACAGGGACTTACTAAGTTGCTCAGGGCCTTGCTAAATTGCTGAGGTTGGTCTCAAACTTGTGATCCTCCTGCTTCAGCCTCCTGGGTTGCTGGGATTTCAGGCATGAACCACCAAGCCCATTGATAAGTGGAATTGTGAATGAAGATTTATGATTTCGCTGTCTTGCATCATTTCTAGAATCAGACCCCTTCTTCCTTTGCCCCTGACCCCTGGTTCAGTGTGGCACAGTGGGGCTGATGCAGTCCTTGTGGGTGTGGTCAGATGACCTGTCCTGGACAATGAGAGAAGCCTATTCTCCTGAGGTCTATGATTCCTTCAGCGTTGGGCCCATGACCCAAGATGGAGCAGTGAAACTCAAGCCCTGGGACTATCGGAGGCTCTGCATGGTGTGGTGAAGTAGAGTCCTGTAAGGCTGTAACTTAGCCTCTTTCCACTGCAGGGAGAATGCCTGACAGAGGGCGACACTAATGGAGAAGAAAGCAGAGCTGAAAGAAGATACTCTGAATCCCTGGATCCACCTGCGCTTCTCCACGTTTTGCTTTCCCACCTGAGCAGTCAGGAGGTTGTTCCTCTCCAGATTCTCCTTTCGGGTTAAGCTACTCTGTATTGAGTGTTTGACACTTGTACCTAAAAGGGTTCTAACTCACTGTATCCTCTCCACTGAAAAGTGAAGAAACAGGACAGGGAATTGACCTGCCCATGGTCACTGGGAGGCTGAGTGACAGAACTAGGACTGTGACCAGGCCTTGAAGGTGAGTGACACCTCTTGTCCTATAAGCAGGTACACACGGTGTGATTGTTACTGGGCAGTGCCAGCTTCAGGAGAGGCACGTGTCTTCCATCCTTCAGGACAGACAGCCAGGTGGGAGGATGTCCCAGGCCCTGGGAAAGTGTTCACCAGCCCAGAGACCCACCACCAAAGGCTCTTTGAAGATGTGAAGCTGAGCATCCCCAGAGTGACCTGCAGAGTCCAGAGCCTGGTCCTCACCTACCCAGAGAGCAGCAAGCCAGACACGTCCCTGAGTACACAGAGCCACCTTCTCTAGGAGGCGAAGACTGTGGCCCATCAACCCAGCCTGACTCAGGATGGCCAGAGCCAGTGCCAGAGTCCCTGGCCTGGGGTGAGGGATCCTAAGAGGGGGCTGAACCATGACGGGGGGAGGGGCGGGTGGAATCTGTGCTCTAGGCTGGCCAAGAACATGTGTCACTAAAGCCAGTGCTTCCTGTCTTCATTCCTACCTTCAGTTTGGCCATAGCCAAGTTTCACTTTTTCTTTGTGTTTTCCCATTTCAATAATTATCTACAATCAAATTAGTGTCACTTGTCAAAAGTAAATATTGGCCCCAAAGAGAAATACAAAGATGTTGTTAAAATTTAATTAGAGACAGGTACTCAATTAAGGCGTGGAGCTGGAATCTGGATCTTTCTTTTCACAGCTGTGTTAAAGACAGGCTAGAGCCAGGTGTGGTGGTTCACTCCTGGTGGTTCATCCCAGCAACTCAGGAGGCTGAAGCAAGAGGATTTCAAGTTGGAGACCAGTCTCAACAATTTAGTGAGGCCCTGTGGTTCAGTGGTTAAGCACCTCTGGGTTCAATCCCTGGTACAAAAAAAAAAAAAAAAGACTGGCTGTGCCCTTGAAGTGCTGTGACCATGTGTAGTCACGCCCCCCACCCCCGCTGCCCTGTGGTCCACCTGTGCGTCTCAGGTTTGGAAAACACTGAAGTAAGCAAATTGTAAACCCTGAACAAATGCATACGGGTTGTGGAAAGAATACATTTAGGGTCCCACTTCTTCTTTTTTTCTTTTTTTAATTAAAACATTTTTCCTAGTTGTAGATGGACAGCATGCCTTTATTTTATTTGTTTATTTTTATGTGATGCTAAACATTGAGCCCAGTGCCATACATGTGCTAGGCAAGTGTTCTGCCACTGAGCTACAGCCCCAGCCCTAGGGTGCCATTTCTGACCAAAGTTTTTCAAAGGTAGTAACCCTAACATATATGACCTGGAACTGAATCGGGAAAATGATTAGAAAGGTCTCTGCTGTCTTCACTCACACAGCAGTAAAGACAAGTCATTGAGTAGTCAGACTTTAGTTAAATCATTCATTCATTCAACATTTATTGAGCGCCTACTGTTGTGCCAGGCACCGTGCTAGGCGCAGAAATACAGAGATGCATAAGATACAGTCCATGCCCTTAAGGATTCACAGTCTAGAAGGGGAGACAAACATGTAAACAAGTAAAACAAACACATGGTCACAGCACTAAGTGCTGAGAGAGAGAGAGAGACAGAGACAGAGAGTCAGAGAGAGAGAGAGAAGCATTTACAAAGTGCAGAGGTAGCCTGGGGAGGAGGGGCATGGGTGCCTTCCGGGGAGGGAGGGCTCTGGGGGAGATGAACAGGTGTTTGCCAGGCAGCTGAGGCACGGGGAGCGGGGGAAGGCATTCCGGTTCAAAGAAACAGCGTGAGCGAAGGCACAGAGGCATGAAACTGTGTCTCGGCGCAGACTGCTAACCAGTCTGGTGGTATTGCTAGAGTTGTTCCAGGGGCTGTGGCTGCAGAGGGCAGGGAGGCCCGATGGGGAGGGGAAGAGAGGGTAGGGGGCATCTCAGGGTCTTGAGCGGTGAGGAGAGCCCGAGGCAAGGCTTTGACACTTGAAGAGAAGGCTTCTGGCTGACCCCAGGTATGCCTGCTAGAGGACCACAGGGTGCCTCTCTAGGCCCCAAAGGGACCTGGACCCGAGACTAGAGGAGAAGCAGAGCTAGAGGAGGGGGGAGCAGAGGGCGAGGGCCCAGCCCAGGGCCCCAGAGGCCTCCACAGCTCCCACACTTCTGCATTCTGCTGCAGAGCCCTCCTCCCTGCCAGGGAGGGGCCAAGGGGCCAGTGGGAATCACAGGAATGGAAGTTCTTGGCAAAGTGCCAAGATGAATGTCAGGGCCCCAAACCAAATCCTTATGAACTCAAAAGAGGAGAGGGGTTGAGGATACAGCAAGAGAGATTAAGTTAGATAGAAGAAGGCAGGCAGAAATTCCCAAGAGCAAGGGCCAAAAGGAGGGAACTGCACTGGTCAGAGGCAGACTGTGGCTCTCTCTCCTCTGGGAAGCCCTTGGGGCCCACGGCAGGGGCAGAGGCCAGCAGACAGGCCCAGGCCAGATATGTAGGGAGCTGTGGCTGGCCAGGCGGTCAGGCTCTGCATCTCAGCATCCGGGGTCTCTTCAGCCAAGGCAGAGGTTTCCTTGGCAACCAGGACCCTCCTGCTTCTAGGCTGCCAGGGGCCCACGGAGGCTGAGATTAGAGACAGACTTCCAGCCCCTTGGGGTTCTTGGAATGGCTCTGCCTGCAAAGGCCTTGGCAAGGTAGGGTGGGTGAGAGGCTGGGAGGACGGGTAGAGGCCTAGTGACCCAGAGCAGGTAGCCTTGCAGTGACCACTTTCCCAAGGCACCATACCTGACACCATTTTACTGGGAAGAGTCTGTCCCTCAATCTTGATGGGGCAAAGGCAGAAGATGGACTTAGCCTGGTCATGGTTCCTGCCGCCCTAGTCTGGGGCTACAGTGAAAGCCAGGCCTCCTGGGGAAGGGGCTGACAGTAGCCTCCACATTTCCCTGCTGGCCCAGGAGTGCAGGAACAGAGAGGGACCTCCTAGTAAGCAGGGTCTGGAGATGTTCCAATGTCCTTCCTTTCTTGTCACCCTTGATGACCAGCCTCATTCTGTGGGGTCTCCAGCCTTTGGCCACTCTTGATCTCATCACCTTGCCCTTCCCCTCCCCGCGACCAGTGGGGAGGGGACAATGTCCACTGGGGGCGCAGATGGAGGTGGTGGTGGTAGCCATGAGGAGGACAGTGATGTGCAGGTGACGGGCAGCCTCCCCACTGCAGCGGGGCTGGCTGGGGTGGACTGGGGCATCACTTGCTCTTGTGCGTGTCCTTTAGCCTTCGGAGCTCCTCCAGGAGCTGGGCCCGGGAGCAGACCTCGTCCGCTGTGGGGCCCGGGCCTGGCCCCAGAGCCTCCTGCAGTGCCAGGCAGTGGGTCCTCAGGAATGGGTTGTAGGAGCGCTCCTCTCCCAGGGTGGACGGGCACTGTAGGGTGAGAGGCACCAGGCTGGGTGGACAGAGGCTGGAAAAGGGACCCAACAAAGGAAGGCTGCCCCAGCCCCCACCCATCCAGGAGTTCTGACTGGACAGGCCAGAGCTCTGCGGAGGTGTCCCCAGCCCCGTCTCAGTATCAGGCTCAGGATGGGCTGAGGGCCCACGCCGTCCCGTCCCCTGGGCTGCCGTCCCACGGGCTCCCGAGCCCCGCACCGTGCTCCTGCGCTCCATCCGCTGTCTCTGCACCCACTGCATCTTCCTCTCCCGGGCCAGGTTCTCGGGCTCCACCACGCCAGCGAAGCCCAGGTTCTCCTCTGCATACTCGTGACCTGGCAGAGCCATGAGGCATGAGGCAGATCAGTGGTGTGGCCAGAAAAAATCCTCCCTGTCCCCAGGCCTCTGGTTACCAACAACCAGGGAGGAAGGTGGAGCTTCCAGGAAACCCACCCGTGGGGCCTGCTTTCCCAGCTGTGGGCACAAGTCAGTCAGGAGCAAGAGGCAGAGGCTGGGGGGCGGTGAGACACACACCACTAGGCTTGGAGCCGGAAGGACACTGGCCACTGCCCAGCATGTAACCTCAGTCAATGAGCCAGAGTTTTCTAGTTTGGCAAGTAGAGAAAACAATGATGCCACAGGGCACAGATGTCACCATTGGGGTCCCAGTGCCTGGAACGGAGCTTGGTTCATGTCAGGTGCACATTAAGTTCCTGTCAAATGAATGAATCTATGTTCTGAGAATCAATACTTGTGAATGTTTTTATAAAAATACAAGGCAATGGATACATGCGGGATGCGTTTACTAATTTTTCTGGACTCTGGCTACAAACAATTAGACATCTCCTTGGAATGCTCTGGGTCCTGCAGGGTTCCCAAGGCCAAGGGCTGGCTGGTGGGGATGGCGGTGTGACAAGCAGAAGCCTTAAGGAGCCAGGACTGCACTCCTGAAGAAGGGAGGCGGAGCCTGCCCACCCCTGAGGCGGAACCCTTTGTCCCTGGGCCAGAAGCTGGGTTGGCTCCAGCTCCAGGGGACTGAAGGGGTGGAGCACCCTGGTGCCAGGCCCCGTGTGGGGCTAGAGAGAAGGGGAAAGGTGCCTCACCAGGCCACAGGAGGGTGTCATCGCCCAGCCCCAGCACAGTGTCCAGCGAGCTCAGCATGGTCTCTGCGGTGCCCTCAAAGGTCCGTCCTGGTGGGGTCAAGGGCACAGGATGACACAGGATATGGTACTTGAAGAGGGCTGGGGACCAACTTGGAAGCTCTGGCCATGATCCTCCCACCCACCTCCAGGAATTTAGCTCCCTCTTCCCACTGAGAACTGGGCCTGTCAGTCACCCTGCCCAAGGCCAGGCTCCATGCACACAGTGGCATCTGGAGGGCTGCTCTTTTCTATAGGGGGGCTTCTTTGCCTGGCTGCCCTTTGGGACTCTGCAGCCTAAGACATGGGATTGCCACCTGTCTACAAAACTCCCCTCACTTAGGGGTCCTCAACTTTCCACAACCTAATCCCTCTAGTCACTGTTCAGAGAGCCAGGCCCCACCCACTGACAATAAGTGCCCCTTGAGGTCTTTGCTCAGGTGCAGGATCTTCTCTTCTGTCCATCCCCCGTGGAAAGTCTTGAGGATATAAAAAACAATTGGGTGCCAGGTGCAATGATGCTTGTACGTAATCCTAGCAACTAGAGAGGCTGAAGCAGGAGGGTGGTAAGTTCAAGGCCAGCCAAGGCAACTTAGGCAGACCCTGTCTCAAAATAAAAAGGGCTGGGATGTAGCTCAGTGGCAAAGTGCCCATGGGTACCAGTACCAAGAAAAAAAACAAACCAAAAAAATTGCGTGACACAAAAGCAACATACGCATTGTAACCAATACTTTCATGTGTGACATGGACTACAGCTGTCCTGTCTCTGTCCCAACCTCTCTCCACTCTCTCCTCTTTCGGGGAAACTCACCACAGCCAGAGAGGAAGAGAAGGTCCCCTGAGAAGAGGCAGGAGGGTCCCTTGTAGGGCTCCCCATCCAGCAGGTAGACCAGATGGCCTTGTGTGTGGCCAGGAGTGGCCAGAGCCCGAATCTGGAGCCGTCCCACACTGACCACATCTTGATGACACAAAGGGCTAGAGGCAAAGCAATGGGGAGAGAGGGAACTAGAGCTGATCCCCACTCCCTTCACAGGCCCAAGGGTCTGGGCGATTTGCAGGGGGTGGGCTTCCATGTCAGGGAGAAAGCACCTAGTGCCCAAGGTCAGACCCAAACCTTTCCCCTTCCTCTCTTGGGGGCCATAGCTGGGCTAGCTGGAGGGCAGGGAGTGCCAAGCCTTACCTGGCTTGGATCTGCTAAGAGCCAGCAAGGATGCCAACAAAGATCTAGCTAATGCCCTCTGCCAGGCCCTCCCAACCTGGGCCAGGGACTTACTGGGTGAGGTAGGGGATGCCGTCCTGAGGGCTCCCGTACACCCGACAGTCCCGGTGCCGACGGCTGAGGTCACGGTTCCCTCCACTGTGGTCCCTGTAGGACAGTAGAGATGGGCAGCCAACTGTCCCTGGGCCTCCTTTTTATCCAAAGCATCCCCAGGCCTTTGTTCAAGCTGTTTTCCTGTCCAGAATGTCACTGCCACCCCCACCACCCCCGTCCCCACTACCTGGCACCCCCCACCCCAAAGAGCTCCGCCTGGCCAATGCTGACTGACCTTTCTGGCTCCTCTCAGCTCCAGTAATCATCCTCGAAGAATTCTCACAAGTAGATATGGTCACAGCCTGCCTAGTGCCTCCCATCCCCTACGCCCTGTGCACCTGCCACTTAAATGTTCATAACCATTGGTCCTTTATGCAGTGTACCCCCTACTAGACTTGTTTGCTTTGATGGAAGAGATCACAAGGTTTGCTGGTGCCCAGTCACACACCTACTCCATGGGCACAGAATGGAGGATGAGTGACTGTCCTGCCTTATAAGATGGTGGTGGAGAGCAGCCCCTTAACTCCACCCCTGCTGTGCTGGGTACTGTGCTGACTTCCTGCCACCAGCTCTGGTCCTCTCTGGGCCCCCGCACCCCTGAAGTGGGGCAAGGGTGGGCTAGGGAAGACTGTCTGCCCCCAGATCCCCAGAGCCCGCCCCCAGCCCCTTACCAGTGCTTGTGGGTGCAGAGAATAGCAACCAAGGTAACTCCCTCCTTTTCAATGGAAGCCTGGGGAAGAGGAGGCACTGAGTCGGGGGAGCAGGACGCAGAGGGGGACAAGCTGAGAGACAAGGGTGTGGGTGCTGAGGAGAGGAGAGTGGGACAGGAAATGGGGAGAGAATGGGAGGGCTGAGAAAGGGGGGAATGAGCGGTCCCAGCCGGGGGCACTGGAAGAGGGCAGGAGGGTGGGCACAGGGAGGGGAGAAGGGAGAGGGAGCTCTAGCAGGGACACACAGGCACTACACATAGAGAAACTGGGAAAGGGAGGGAGACCCCAGGACTGACAGAGAGGCCAGAGGGTAGTGGGTAGGGGTGAGGGGCAAAGAGTGAGAGACAGCTTGGAAACTGACTAGACCCACAGTCCTGGGCCAGCACCTGTCTGCCCCCCTCCCCCAGTCCTGTCCCCCTCCCCCCAGTCCTGTCCCCCTCCTTTCGGTCTGCCCCCCTCCCTCCCAGTCCTGCCCCCCTTCCCCCCCAGTCCTGCCCCCCTTCCCCCCCAGTCCTGCCCCCCTTCCCCCCGAGTCCTGCCCCCTCCTTCCAGTCCTGCCCCACTCCCCCCAGTCCTGCCCCCCTTCCCCCCCAGTCCTGCCCCCTCCTTCCAGTCCTGCCCCCCTTCCCCCCCAGTCCTGCCCCCCTTCCCCCCCAGTCCTGCCAGGGCACCGGCCCTCCCCCATGCTGTGGAGGTCTGTGCTCTCAGGCCTGCACACACACCTCCACATGGAGGGGTCGCACATAGCAGGTGGAGGGACCAGGGTCATCCCTATCTAGCAAGGGAAGAAGTCGACCTCCAAGAGCGACCCCAAGTGCCCCCTGCGTCCGCCTCACCTGCACAGCTCGAGGGTCTGAGGGGTCCACAGCCACAGCCAGCCCGGCCTGGGTGTCTATGATGAGGTAGCTGTAGTTGTCCGAGAGGACGGGGATGGGAAGCACCTTCACTCCTGGGGACACACACAGACAGAGATGGGCTGTGGGTGGGGAGCCCAGGAATTCCAGGGAGTGAAGGGGAGGGTGCAGGGAGTGTGTCCCCACCCCCGGGGACAGGGGCAGGCCAGGGGCAGGCCAGGGGCAGCAGGAGCTCACCGTTGAAGAGGCGGGGCTGGGTTTTGGAGTGGCCTTTGGGGTAGCGATTCCGGGCCCTGCGCAGCTGCTGTCTGTAGAAGAGGTACCCCAGCCAGGTGCGGGTGTACAGGCTGTACCTGGAGGGCGGATGGCAGGGGTCAGCCCTGACTCCCAGGGTCCCCTCGTCATGCCTGCAGCCCCACAGCTCGGCTCCTCAGCCGAGGCGATTCCATCAGCACACATTGCTGGCCTACTGTGTGCCCTGTCAGCACTCGGGGCAAGAGGGAGCATGAGATAGACATGAGGAGCTTGCAGCCGCCAGGCGGACTGCGGGTTGAATTTACAGCTGGCCCCGACTAAGGGCGGGGAGAGGAGTTAGGAGGCGGCCTTGAGGGAGGACAAGCAGCTCAGGAGGAGCGGAGCGGGGCTGGTGGAGCCAGGCAGGCATCGAATCCCCCCAGGACCTGTGAAGGAGCAGATCCCCGGGCCCAACCCCAGTTTCCACCTTCAGAAGGTCTGCGCTGAGACCCAGAAACTTCCATGTTGTTGCTGGTCCGGCAACAACTTTGAGACACACTGGGGCAGAGGAAACAGAGGCCTAGAGGCAGCAGACAGCAGGACTTGTTTGGGGAAACTAGAAAGTTCTATTTGATTGCTTGGTAGTGGAAGCATCCAGAGGCGAGGCCGGATGACCCAATCCCCATCATCATTCCAAGCCGTCCTGGGCTCATTGGGAAAAGGCCAAAGAGAGGACCATGGTGACAGTCTTCCAAACACAAAATGTCAGGATACAGAGGTGGCTTCACAGGTGTGCGGCCTATGCAGTTAGGAGGGCCCATTCTAAGACAGGCTCCATTCAATTTAATGCTCTGCTGTTACCATCTTGAAATTCTTTTTTTGGGGGGGTACCGGGTATTGAACCCAGGGTGCTTAACCACTGAGCCACATCCTCAGTCCTTTTTATGTTTTATTAGAGACAGGGTCTCACTAAATTGCTTAGGGCCTTGCTAAATTGCTGAGGTTGGCTTTGAATTCATGATCCTCCTGCCTCAGCCTCCTGAGTCACTAGGATTACAGGTGTGTGCCACAGCTCTTGGCACATCTTGAAATTATTAATAAATTTATCTCTGAACTTGCATCTTGTGAGTAGAGTCTGAGGCGACAATGGAGCATGCACATGAGCAGAGGAGGAACACACGGTGGTATGAAGAGCCTCCATTCCACTCTGCCACACACATATTGTATTAGAAATGCTCGTGAGCACAGAATTCTGGGGGATCTCTACGCATGGAAATTCAAGAAGACCTGGAGTGACCACAGATAAGTGCACATCTGTGACTGAGGGCTGGGGATGCCGGCTGACCTCAGAGGTCAAGCTATCAGTGAAACTAGGATTTGTTTCAACTGCACAGACGACAGTGTTCCAAGGAACGTGAATGACCAAGGAACCCTCAAGCAGCCTCTCCTACTCTGTGCCCTCCTAACTCATCAGTGCATTTATGATGCAGATGATGACAGAGAAGGGGAAGGAAAGATGAGATGACCAATCTGTCCTCTTTCATTCAGTCCTTCCTTAATTTTCAGTAAGTTGTTAGTACTGGTAGAAATAATAATTTAAAAGTTATCAAAAATGAAGTGTTTCTTTTCTTTTATGATCATTCTTTTGACTTGTCATTGATTTGGGTAATACTGGAGATTGAACGCGGGGATACTTTATCATTGAGCTACACTCCAGATCTTTTTTTAAAAATTTTTGAGATGGGGCCTTGCTAAGTTGTTGAGTCTAGGCCCTAAGCAACTTGAACTTGGGATGCTCCTGCCTCAGCCTCCTGATTCCCTGGAATTACAGGTGTGTGCCACCATGCCTGGCTCTATATTTTAGTACGTTTAATGGCACTTTCTCCCTGCTTTTTTTTTTTAGAGAGAATGAGAGAGAGAGAGAGAGAGAGAGAGAGAGAGAGAGAGAGAGAGAGAGAATTTTAATATTTATTTTCTAGTTTTCGGTGGACACATCTTTGTTTGTATGTGGTGCTGAGGATCGAACCCGGGCCGCACGCATGCCAGGCGAGCGCGCTACCGCTTGAGCCACATCCCCAGCCCTTTGTCCCTGCTTTTTAAACAAGAGGATCAAGATTTCACTTTAGGCTAGTTTACAAATTATGTAGCCAGTTCTTTCAGGGAAGGGAAACTTTTAAGTTGGCCGGGGATGGGGTCAGGGGCAGTCTGCTTGGGGATGTATGTCAAGCTAGTCAGAAAACAGAAAGGCACCCTGGCTGTTGAAATCTGAGGCAGAAGAGTGAGTCAGGATAGAGGACAGACCCCAAACCTCTCCAGGATTTCTGATGTGTGTGTTGTGGGGGGGCACGCTGAGTGGGGGAGCCTCTCTTCAGACCCCCAGAGAAGAACTAGCTGATTCGTCTGCAGTTTGGCAGAAGCAAGCAGGCCTCCATGACAATTTGGGAATAATGTTTCAGCTGAAGTTTAATCAGTATCCTCCCTGCCCCCCACACCCCTGCACTTGGGTCGACTGGTAATTGGTACACTGAGGGGGCTTTGTGGTTGTTTATGGGTCATAAGGCCCTTTTTAAAAATAGGTCCTCTATTTTGGCTTTATTTCTGAGTCAGTTTCAGTCGCTTGTGCTTCTGTGTCTTCAGCAATATTCATTGAGCCCTGGCTATTGGCCAGGCAGACCCTGTGTGCACAGGGTGCAGGGCAAAGTCACCGCCCAGGGCAAAGTCACCAGCCACTTGAAGCTTATGTTCTGGCAGGAGAAATAGGACAGTCAACAAGTAAAGATGACAAACTAAAACCAGGGAAAGGATCACGGAGGAACTGCCATGTTAGACACACTTTCCTAAAGAAGTTAGGCCTCTCTGAGGAGGGGACCTGTCAAGAAGTCCGGGGTAGGCTGTGCAGTCTGCGGGCACTCAGGAGCAGAAGAACGGGAAGTGCAACCAGCCCCTCCGGCCACCCGCTGCTGGGGACACGCTATTCTGTCTGTGTTGTGCTGCTAAAATAGCTGAGTGAGCACAACAGAAAACAGATGGCAGGAATTAATTATAAACAGCACATGGAGGGTTTTTTTTTTTTTTTTTTTTAGAAAAAAATGAGAAAATATTTGTGTACATCTCCATTGAAAAGGCACTGAGTTGTTGAGAGTGGCTCTCAGTGAAAATACCAGTGGATCCTTAATAGATTTTGTTTGTGTTTTTGTTGTTACTGTTGTTTTGTGGTACCAGGGACAGAACCTGGGGGTGCTCTACCACTGAATGACTAATCCAGTACCACCTCCACCCTTTTTAAAAATTTGAGACAGGGTCTCACTAAGTTGCCCTGATTGGTCTCGAACTTGTGATCCTCCTGCCACAGCCTCCTGAATTTCTGGGATTGCAGGGGTACAGCCTGGCACCTGGCTGGATTTTCTTCCTATCTGGTAGTGAACATGAAATACTTTTGCAGAGAGCCAGAGTAAGTGAGAAACTCTAAAAGAATCCTGTGGTTCAGAAATAAGATCCTCCCCAAACAAAAATTAAAAACAAAACCAAAAACTTTATTGTTGTATACTCAGGTTGGTTTTACTTTCATTTTTAATCAACCAGCATAAAAATTACTACTTGAAAACACAAATACAAAATATAGAAAATGGACTTAAAAATAAATGAAAAATAAAGCCAGGAGTGATAGTGCATGCCTGTAACCCCCAGGAACTTAGGAGGCTGAGGCAGGAGGAGGCCAGCCTGGGCAACTCAGTGAGAGACCCTGTCGCAAAATAAAATAAAGGGCTGAGGGGGATGTCGATCAGTGGTACAGCACACGTATCACCCGAGTTCAATCCCCACTACAGAGAGAGAGAGAGAGAGAGAGAGAGAGACACACACACACACACACACACACACACACACACACACACACACGAGGGGAGAGAAGGGGGGGAGGCAAAGAAAGAAAGAAATATATAAACTGAAAGATATATTAAGAAATAAAAAAGACACATTAAGGTTGCCAAAGGGTCCCTCTGATCCCTTGAATACTCTTGGAGAGGGTAGAGGATAGCAGATTTAAGCAAGTCGGAGACACAGGTGTCAGTCATTTCTCCATCCTGAGAAGAGGGCGACCTTCTTCTTCATTCCCTCAACAATTTACCCAGGCGTGGCAGTGTGTGTGTGTGTGTGTGTGTGTGTGTGCGCGCGCTCGCATGCTGGAGAGAGGTGGTGAGTGGACAGCTGCGGCTGCTGCCCCTCTCTGCTGGAGCGGGAACTGGGGGCTTGAACTGTCCCTGAAGGTCCTGAGCTGGAGGAAGGGTGAGCTTGGGTGGCTGTCAGCTGCCTGAGGACAGGCCCCACAGTGGCCTGCAGCCGGAGGTTGTGTAGGACCCTGCAGGTGAGGAGCCTGAGGGGATGGGAAAGAAGGAGGGCAGAGCCCGCCTCCTCAGTGCTGCCTCCTGGGCAGGTGCCTTGCCTGTGCTGCCCTCTCCCTCAAGAAGCCTTCCCTGGCCCTCAGCCTCCCTCGCTCACCGCTCACCGAGGCTCAACGCACAGACAACACTGAGAGCTCCAGCACAGGAGGCAGTCTAACACCTGGGCTCCGCTGGGGGCAGTCAGCCAAGTACCTGGGAAGGAGCAAATCTGCATAGCCTGCCCCAGAGTATCTCCTCCACAAGATTCTAATTAGTCAGCAGGGGAGAAACCTGGCTGACTCCACCTGAAACCAAGATCAAAGTTAACCTCAGGCCTGGGGGTGTAGCTCAGGGGCAGAGCATTTGCCTACATAGGTGAGGCCCTGGGTTCCATCTCCCGCCCTGCAAAGGAAAAAAAAAAAAAACACAAACCTCAGCAGTCACAGTACACAGATATACAGACATCATTTGCTTCTCAATATGATGCCAAGGAGGGCATGACTTCACTTTGCGGTACTCATGCCAAAAATACAGAGCCATAATTTATTCATAAGAAAACCTCAGACAAACGTGTCAACATCATGACAGACAGACAGACTGAAAACTAGGAGACTAAATGCTATTCAGGAAGCTGGATTGAATTCTAGACCAGAAAAAAGAATATTAGGGAGTCAGTTGGCAGAATCTGAATAAGTTCTGAGAGTAATTAACAATCTTGTGTTGATGCTAATTTGTTGGTTTTGATAATTGTACGGTGATTATGAAAGATGTTGGGCAAGGGGTATATAGGAATTCTTTGTGCTATTTTGACAATTCTGAAATTATTTCAAAATGAAAAGTTAAAAAGTTCAATGAGACAAGCACCCTTTCCTCTGTACCCAACACCACCTTGTGCCATGTCAAGGCCTGTTCTGTCTTCGTTTTCTCCCTACACCAGCTCTGTGCCCTTGGCAGGCTGTGGGTCTTGTAGATAAGGTTCCTCATCCACAGAATGGCAAGCCACACTTGGGACTGCGAAGAGACTAAGTGGCATAGAGCAAGATAACAGGCAAGGCTCCGTCAGGGTGGGAGGGGTTGAGCAACTGCCACTTCCTTCCTAAATTCAGCCACACAGCTGCTAGCACAGGGTCGTCTGCTGGGAGGAACTGAGAAATGTCCTTCCCTGCCGTATTGGATGCTTACATGGGGGCTTTGGTTTTGCACACATCAGCAAAGTATCGGTTAATTCGAGCTGGGGATGGAGGAGAGGGACCTAAGGGAAGAGGCCTGACTGTGGGCAGGGTGGCCAGGGAAGACCTCTTCTCTCAGAGGTGATAAGGAAGCTGGAAATTGAGAGTCGGACCCTGCAGTGGGCACTGTTCTGGGCAGCATGGTATCAAGGCCTGGGCAGGAGGGAGTATATGGTATGTTCTAGGAGTTTCTGGGGGGCTTCAGGCTCTCGGCAGGGCTGGGAGGACAGAGATCTGAGAGGCAGGCAGAGGTCAGGCCATGGTTGGAGAGGAGTTGCTGCCAGGTTAAGGCAGAGAAGCCATGGTCTGACTTCCTTTTCTGAGCACTCCCTGGCTTGCTGCACCTGCAGGCAGCCACAGTGGGTGGTCAGAGATGCTGAGTCATCCAGGTGGGGGTGACTCAGGGCCTGGACCAGAGCTGGCTCAGGGGGAGGGGCGGCCCTGTTGTAAGCCCTGAGATCTGTGTCTCCTGATCTGTTTAATGACAGCCTTGCACTCCCAGAGTGGGAAGGTGGAAACTCCCCAAATGTCCATCAGCAAATATATAAACAAGTGTGACATACTCACTGGAAACCTACACGGCCAGCAAAACAAACCATCTAGCATAACGGGTCTCCACACGCTCAAGGCTCGACATATACCATTAAGCTAAAAGAGGGGTTGCTGAGAAGACAGCTGACGACATTTATTAAAAATGCCAACACGTGCAGAAACCACAGAGCTACCATTTTGGGATACAGATGTAGGTGGTAAAGTAAGCAGGGCGACAGGGGCTATCGAAGTCCAGCCGGGTTTATTTCTTAAACTGGGGGACGGGACAGAGGCTTGCCCTAGTATCTAGCCTTTTTTGAATGAGGGACTAACTCTTTAAAATCTCAAAACCACCCCACTGCTCCCTGCCTTTGCTCTGGCAGCCCCCCCACCCTGCCTGCAATGCCCTCCTGCCCACCCTCAGGGCCTTCTCTATTAACTGTTTCAGGCTCTGCTCACACCTGTCTCCTCAGAGAAGTGGCCCTTGCTGAGGCCAGCAGAAAACCTCTTTTCTGGGCTCCATCTGGGGCATGCGGCCCTCCCACACCCCCCTGGGTCCTTGAGGCAGAGGCCATGCCTATGGCTTCCACCCAGGCGCCCTGGTCAGGGCCCGGCCCAGGGTGGGCAGACTCCCACCTGCGCCTCCTGTGGCTTCTCAGGGATCCTGGCAATCCTGCTGGAGCTCCCAGCTCAGCCCTTGGCATCAAGAACGTCTGGCTGGTGAGTAGGCGAGGCCAGGAGAGGGCCTGGCCTGTGGATGGTGCCGTGACAGAGGCCAAAAAGTAGATCCCAAGGGACACCAGGCTGCTGGATCCTGGGAAGCCCAGGGGGGGGCGTCTTGCCCAATTAAGTCCTCTCCACCCGTGTCCCCCTCCTCCCACCTGCTTCCCATGTCCCTCCCTCTCCCTGCTGCCTCCACAGACCTGGGTGAGCAGGGTGCTCTGCCAAGCAGGTCACCCAGACCCAAGGGCAGGGGTGGGGTTTGTGTCACTGGGACACAAAATCCCAGCTTCCTCTGCTGTGTGGTCTGCAGCCAGGGCCTCCAGGCCAGGAAGGGGAAGGAGGAAGCTGGAGTCTGCAGCTGGGCCCCCCCCCAGCCCCTGTTCTGCCCAGCTCGGGTCACAGGTCCCCTCTGGAGCTCATTGCCTCACCTTTAATAACAATTAGCAGCTTTCTTGCCTCCGCCTGTGGGCACACCCTGAGTCACGTGCTTCCCACCCCTGACCTCAGGCAGGTCACCCTCAAAACAGGACTGAGGCAGATACTGTGGTCCTCCCGTTTTACAGATGAGGAAATGGAGCCCAGAGAGGGGAAAAGGGCTCACTTGATACCACATAATGACTGCAGGCAGAGGTTCATTCCTGGTATCTTGATTGGGAGTCCACTCAGGCACTCAATTCCTCCCCAAACCCAAAATGAGGGGGTAGGATGAGAAGGGTGGTTCTGAACTATTTCGGGGCCACTCCAATTCCTCTGAGGGCCTTTTCTGAGAAAAATGATATGTCAGGGTGGTTATAGTGACCTGGACACACAGGCAGAATTTGGCCTCTGGAACCTCCAGAGCTTGGACAGCACTCTGAATCCTTTCTCTGGGCTAACTTGTTACCCAGACAGCGTTCTGCACACAACTGCAGAGGAACAGGGACCCCAGGGGTCTCAGGATAAGACCCTGACCCAGGACTTATGAAGGGCCCTTCTGAATCCAGGCTCTGGGATTCCTGATCCTGGACGGCTGGCGGGGCTGATGGTTCTGTGGGTCCCACTGAGAGCCAGAGAGAGGAGAGAATTTAGGAAAAAAGGAACAAAGCCCAGTGGAGAAGTCCCTGAGAAGAAGCTATGTATGGCCTGTGGCCCACCCCACCCGACCTGGTTGCAATGCCGCTTTTATTCCACAGTGCTGGGGATTGATCCCGGGGTCTTGTGCAAGAGCTCTGCCACTGAGCCTCATCCTAGACCCTGGCCCCTGATTTCTTTCTTTCTTTTTTTCCCCCTTGTACCAGGGATTGACTCCAAGTGTCCTTAACCACTGAGCCACATCCCCAGGCATTTTTATTTATTTATTTATTTTTGAGACAGGATCTTGCTAAGTTGCTTAGGGCCCCACTAGGTGGTCAAGGCCTTGTTTTTTTCTTTCTTTGTTTTGGTACCGGGGATTGAACCCAGGGGCACTCGACCACTGAGCCACATCCCCAGCCCTATTTTGTATTTTATATAGACACAGGGTTTCACTGAGTGGCTTAGCACCTCGCTTTTGCTAAAGCTGCTTTGAACTAGCAATCCTCCTGCCTCAGCGTTCCGAATTGCTGGGGTTACAGGGGTGCCCCACCAAGCTCAGCTGGCCTCTGGTTTCTTGAGTCATTACCAGGTACATAGCTTCTGTTCTTCTATTGCTGGATACAAAAGGCAAGACTCACTCACTCCCCAGCCTCAGCTTCCCTTTTTGTTAATCTGAGTGTCCCCCTAAAGTGCACATAACTCACAAGGTGACATTGTCAACCCTGGGAACCAGGGGTGGGTTCACACTCTGCCACGGTTTCCCAAGTAGGGTCAGCAAGCTGGGATCCAGGACAGAGCTTCTCAAAGGAAGGCCCTGACCAACTGCACCTGAATGATCCGGGGTGCAGGCTAAACAGGAAGGTTGTCTGAGCTGCACAGTGGTGAACACCTACAATCCCAGCGACTCAAGAGGCTGAAGCAGGAGGATCGCAAGTAGGAGGCAGCCAGGGCAACTTAGCAAGACCCTGTATCCAAATGCAATAAAGGGCTGGGAACATAGCTCTGAAGGAGAGCGTTTCTGAGCTCAATCCCCAGTTCTGGGGAGAGGAGAGAGAGAGAGAGAGAGAGAGAGAGAGAGAGAGAGAGAGAGAGAGAGAGGAGAGAGAGACTGACTCTGATTTTTCTCTATTTCTCTTGTCCCTCCCTCCTTTCTTGAATTCTGATTCAGCAGTTCTGCCCGAAACTACCCACCATCACCTCACCTAAAACAAAAGTTTCCTAATTGGCCCTCTGGGACCCAGGTGGGAGACAAAAAAATCACCCTGCAGAGAGGGCAGGGCTGAAGCAGGGAGTAGTGGCCCTGGGTGAACTGCAGCTGCCCAGGGGCCTCCCTACAGAGCACCAGCCCTGCAGCGTCGGGTCACAGACACCTCCTGACCTCACTGAGCCAAAGCATGGCCTCTGGTGTCCGAGGCTGAGCCTCCAGCCTATGGGATGCTGTGTGGGACAGCTGGGGACCGTGAGTCAGAGCCCTCCTATCCCTCCCTCTGGTACACAGAAAACACACAATGGAACTCTTCTTCTTCCTCCTCCTCCCTCAGGCCCTTGTGCCATCTGGGCATCAGCCTCAGATGGCAAAGGCCAGGAGGGGATGAGCATAAAGGGGTCTGTACCCAACAGAATGACCTGAAAAGTCCCTATTGCCAGGGTCCCCTCCCCCGCTCCCTCTGGTACTTTTTTTTTTTGTAAGGAGTTTGAACCCTGGGGCACTCAACCACTGAGCCATATTTCCCAGCCCTTTGTTTTTTGTATTTTATTTTGAGACAGAGTCTCACTGAGTTGCTTAGGGCCTCACTAAATTGCTGAGGCTGGCTTTAAACTCACTATCCTCCTGCTTCAGCCTCCTGAGCCGCTGGAATTACAGACATGCGCTGCCAAACCCAGCCCCTCCAGTACTTTCTAAGCGGCTCCTGGCCTTAGTGGGTCCCTGATTTCACTGTGACCCAACAACTAAGCCCAGGCTGGTGAGGCCTCGGGTCAAGGGTGCTTCTGGCCAGGACCCAGCTTGCCCAAGTTTGCATGTGACCAGGGACAGGGCTTTCTTTTCTTCCTTCCTTCTTTCCTTTCTCTCCTTCCTTCCTTGGGATTGAACCTAGGGGAGATCTACCATTGAGCTACATCCACACTCCCTTTTGGTTTTTATTCTAGACAGAGTCTCATTAAGTTACTGAGGCCTCTCTTAAATTGCAGAGGCTGGGCCTAAACTTCTGATCCTCTTGCCTTAGCCTCCTGAGTCACTGGGATTACAGGCATGTGCTGTCATGCCTAGCTTGCAACAGGACACTCTTAATGACACTGAACTTGGAATGGCAGGCCAGGATTGCAGCTCAGTAGTAGAGCATTTGCCTAGCACATGTGAGGCACTGGGTTTGATCCTCAGCATCACATTAAAAAAAAAAAAATTTATAAAAATTATATTAAAAAAAACTTGAAATGGCCATCTGAGTGCTGAAGGACCTGGAGGGCCACCAGGACACAGGGTTCTGTTGGAGTCAGGGCCTGTTCAGAGGTCTCTTTGCAATTGACAGCAGCTCCCTGTTTTGTGCTTTTTCAAAACTCAGGAAAAAGAACCTGAGCCAGCTAAGGACGCCTAGGGGGTGAGGTTCTCCTGAAGCTGCCAGATTGCCAGGGTGGGGGTGTCACTTCTCTGCCCAGAGAGGACCATACATACGGGGTCAAAGCACAAGACTGCATTTCCTGCCATCCTGGGACAGCTCTTCCTTAGACTTCGCAGCCCCCTCCAGAGGACAGTCATCTTTCACAGAAGGGGAAGGAGTGGCGCTCGGGGCTGTTGGACCTGACAGGAGGCACAGTAAGAGCTGAGGACCCTCCACTGAGCCTTGTGCTGGGTGGGCGGCCTGGGCCAGTCTCCTTGCCTGTACTCCTAGGCCACTTGCCCAGCCGGGGCTCTGGGTTTTGTTTGTTTGGGCGTGGGGTGGGTTATTTTGGCCTTCGCCTTCTCTTCCTCATCCTGACCCTAGGCTCTCTTGATTCAACCATTCCCTGAGCCAGGCCTGTGGGAACCAGAGCCGACCCCAGAACGGGCAAGAAGGTGCACTAAATCTGTAAGAGGAAAGAGGGTGGCAGGGTCCAGTATGGAGGGAGAGATGAATTTGGACTGAGGAGGCTGGGCTGGCTTCCTGGAGGAGATGGCACCTGGGCCAAGCCAGTTTGAAAATTCAGAAACATCTAGCAAGGGCCAACAGGAGCCAGGCATTGCTCTGAAGGCTGGGACACGGTAGTGAAGAAAGTTTCTTCCCTCGTGTGGCCATATTCTGGTTGGAGGAGAAAAACAAATAGACAGGGGCTGGAGATGTGGCTCAAGCGGTAGCGCGCTCGCCTGGCGTGCGTGCGGCCCGGGTTGGATCCTCAGCACCACATACAGACAAAGATGTTGTGTCCGCCAAATACTAAAAAATAAATATTAAAATTCTCTCTCCCTCTCTCTCCTTTCTCTCACTCTTTCTTTAAAAAAACAAAAACAAAAACAAAAACAAATAGACAAGTCAATGTATAGCATGTCAAGTGGGGACAGGTCCTGTGGAGACTGAAGCAGGGCAGAGAGAATGAAGTGTGCAGAGGCGGGACATTGCTGTTTACATGTCGGGTAAAAAGGGGCAGAGAATACTGAAGTCATTTTTTTTTTTTTTTTGTACTGGGGATTGAACCCAGGGGTACCACATCCCCAACTCTTTTTATTTTTTTTTTCTATTTTGAGATAGGTTCTCACTAAATTGCTTGGGGCGTGGGCTGGGGATGTGGCTCAAGCGGTAGCGCGCTCGCCTGGCATGCGTGCGGCCCGGGTTCGATCCTCAACACCACATACAAACAAAGATGTTGTGTCCGCCGAAAACTAAAAAATAAATATTAAAAATTCTCTTCTCTCTCTCTCTCTCTCTCTCTCTCTCTCTCTCTCTCCTCTCACTCTCTCTTAAAAAAAATAAAAATAAAAAAATAAATTGCTTGGGGCCTCACTAAGTTGCTGAAGCTGGTCTCAAACTTGAGATCCTCCTGCCTCAGCCTCCCAAACTGCTGTGTTTACAGGTGCACACCACTGCACCTGGCTGTCATTCTTTGAATGGACTTGTTCTTTGTAATGGACTTGTTCTTTGTTTACAGGTGCACACCACTGCACCTGGCTGTCATTCTTTGAATGGACTTGTTCTTTGTAAGAGAGATGGAAGGCTGAAGGGTCTGAGCAGAGGAACAGTATGCTTCCAACTTAAATCAGAACAGTTTCATTCTGGTTGCCACACTGAGGACACTGAGGGGCTGGAGGGCAGAGACTGCAATGGGAGGCCAGGTGCGAGGAGAAGCAGGGTGGGGAGAAGTTCAAATTTTGATGCATCATGAAGACAAATCTTTTTTTTTTTTTTTAAAGACCTATAAAGAATTCCAACTTTTTTTTTTTTTTTTTAAGAGAGAGTGAGAGAGGAGAGGGAGAGAGAGAGAGCGAGAATTTTTTAATATTTATTTTTTAGTTCTCGGCAGACACAACATCTTTGTCTGTATGTGGTGCTGAGAATCGAACCCGGGCCGCACGCATGTCAGGAGAGCGTGCTACCACTTGAGCCACATCCCCAGCCCGTGAAGACAAATCTTGAGGATGCAATAAAACTAGACCAAAGAGACACAGGGGAGGACAGAAGTACTGACAGGCCAGACAGGAGTACAGGAAGAGTCCTGGGGAAGGGGACTTGGGCAGGTCTGGGGTTGGGTGCTGAGGGCTACAAAGACCTGGGTGGAGGTTAGCAGCTGTGCTCTGTGGTTTGGGAACGGGACACCTGTTGGGCAGTAGGGGAGGTGTGCCATAGGGAGAGCAGGGAAGCCAAGGGGCTGCCATGGTCTAGGTGGCAGGTGACTTCTCCAGGTCCCAAAGGCCTGAAGAAAGGAAAAGAACCCTCTCCCCGTCCCCCTTCCTGACAGGCTGTCGCAGACGGCCCAGCACCTTGCCTTCAGCTGGCTTTTATTCAGGCCATGAGCAGAGCAGGGTAGATGGTCCTTCATTCGAGGATCCTCCGATCAGGACTCCTGCCACCCTCAGCATCAAGATAATGGGCCTCACTGTCCATGATAAAGGGCTTCCTCTTACAGAAGTCCTGCAAGTAAGGTTCACCCTGGGGACGGTTGGTTTTATTCAGGTGTGTGTTGGGGGTGACCAAGAAGGATCTCTGATGCACAGGAATGAGGGGGCGAGGGGCTTGGCCAGCTAGGGTTGTCCACTCCTAAAGGCTGCCGCTGTCTACCTTCAACTCTGCAGGCTACTGCATGAGCCTTGCCTATGCCCCACTGACTTCCCTCAGCAGACAGAGGCTCTCCTCAGGGCCTTGTTCTGCAAAATCCTCTCAGCTATCCCCGAGAAGGCAAAGGGGCAAGAGGGAAACTGTGGCATGAAGCAGGGGCACACATGCAAGAGTCCCCTCCTCCCAATTCCAGCTCCTGGGGTGCCCCTCCCCTGCACCAGTTTGGATATCTGTTTACATTTGTTCACGTGCACCTTTCCCCCACCCAGGAGCACTGAGGCCACATTCTGCTCCTGTCTGTGATCCTAGTCTCTGCCCAGGGCAGTGAGGTGTTAACGAATGGAGGAATGTGGCCCTTCCCGGCGGGTGGTAGGTAGACACTAGTGGAGGGATATAAGGAAGCTCCAGAAGGAGCTGGTCACGCCAGGTACCCTCCCTCCTGCCCATCCCAGGCTATGGCAATTACCGACATTTCCTGAGGACCTACTCTGAGCCAGGCCCTGGGCACCTACACGTGAAATTCCATTTCATCTTCAGAGAAGCCCTATGAGGCAGGCACTCTCGCCATCCCCATTTTACAGATGCAAACGGCACAGAAAGGTTGTCTGTCCAAGGTCACATGGCCACTGCACAACAAAACCAGGATTCAAGAGCTGATTTGTCTGGTGACATGCTGTGTGCTTAGCTACTGTATACCCTCCTAGCCCCCACAGAGCCCCAAATGCATGTGTCTAACCTCAGTTTTGCCTACCTCAACTGTGCCCAGTTATTCCCATTCCAAAAGACCAGAAAGCCTTTTATAAAGTTGACAAATGCCACTTCTGTATCATTATTAATGATATAAACAGCCTCTTTCCCGGCCATTGTTTAGGATTTCCCAGGGTCTACTTTCCAGCACCCCACCCAATCCTCCATTTGTGGTCCTCCCAGCCAGGTGCCCATGTGCTTTCCCCTCCCTCCCCATCCTTCCTGTGGGCCTGGAGGCGCCCACAGCACCAACTACTATGCCTAAATACTACACACATTCTCAGCCTACACATTCCCGGTGGGTTTCCTGCTAGGCTCGCCTCTCCAGCAGCCATTGGTCTGCCCCCCAGGGGACTGGACCAATTGTTTCTCAGACCTCAGAGCATAGGGTCTGGAATTCTGATTCCAGGCACACCCTTCTGCTCTGCCAATTTGGGAAGTTAATTCCAGGTAATCTTGAAATCCAGACAAAGGAAAGCCCATATAAATAATGAATTCTGAAGAAGATCTCTGAGAACTTGAAGTTCAGGAATTTGGAAATTTCCGGATCTCAAGTTCTAGGCATACCCAAAACCTCACAATTCTGATAGAACGATCTTGGACATTCTGATCTCAGCAATTTTAATTCCAGTTCCTCATGGACATTCCTATTTTCCATTTCCTTAGGCCATTTGTATGATACTTTTTTTTTTTTTTTGTACTGGGGATTGAACTCAGGGCATTCTACCACTGAGTTATATCCCAATCCTTTTCATTTTTAAATTTGAGACAGGGCCTTGTTAAGTTGCTGAGACTGGCCTTGAACTTGTGATTCTCCTACCTCAGCCTCCTGAGTTGTTGGGATCATAGGTGAGCACCACTGAACTCAACCAAATTTACCAAGTTTGGAAGCTGGAAATAGATTTCAAACTCTCTTCTCAAAGACAGCTGTCAAATTCCCAGAAATTTTGTAAAATAAATTTTTTAAAAAAATTTTGTTCCAAAGGGTGTAGCTCAGTGATAGAGGACATGCTTAGCATATGAGGCCCTGGGCTCAAACCCAGCACCAAAACCAAAACCAAAACAAAAACACCCCTCATAAATATTAAGATATTAATATATTCAAAATGTCATTATTTTAATGCTATCTGTAATGGGAATTAGCATTAAAATAATGAGCAATGGCAACTTGGTTGGAGCATTACCTACAATGTGACCAATGTTTGGGATAATGGCAACACAAGTATCCCAAAAGTCATGTACAAGATTTCCTTCATCCCCAGTATTCTTTTACATCCCACTAGGCCTCTCTATTTCTATTTCTCTGAATGCTAGTGAATGCCTAGGCCTGAAGCCTGGCGGGGAATCTGGGGAGGTGGGGGAGGAGGGGTGAATTGCACAATGCCTTCTCTGAACCTCAGGAAATTCCCAGGACTTGGCCTTCTCAGCAACCTGGCCTTTAGCCAGGGCTCCCACAGTTCTCATCCCCCAAAATCACTGTCCTTAAACTGGGGCTTGAGCTTTTGCCCCATGGTCCCACTGGAAGTAGGGGGCCAGGGAGCCCTCAGAAGCCTGTGTTTTTCTGGCTCCTTCCCCTGTCTCCCTGTCTCTGTGGCAGACAGCACTGGTCATTGCTCTTGCCTTGGTCAGGGAAAGCAGGGCAGGGGGAGGGGAGGGAAGGGTATGCTGGGGACAGAGCCACTGGAGGTCAATGAGCCTTCAACAATCAGGCTGCTAGTCCAGTCAGATTTCTCAGCCAGCCGGGGGCCTCCAGGGTCCGGGGTAGGAGAAAAGGGACAGATTGATCTATATGGTTGGGACTCCTGCTTGGGACAAAAGAACCTATCTGGAATGGTGGGGAGTTGGGTGATGGGGCGGTTTCAGTGCCAGTTATTTGGTCTGGGGCTTTCCTTCTCTCTTGCACCTGCCAGCTGAGCCAACGTCTCCTGCCCTCCATCCTGACAGGTCCCGTCTCCCCGGCCCGAGGCTGCAAGATCCCCACTTCCCAGCTCCCCGGTCTCCAGCTTCTTATCTGGAGCATTTTCCCAGCTGCCCTCTCACACCGGCTCCCTGGCTCCCTCGACCTCCTCCGCCGGTCCCAATTCTCTAGCCCTCCAACTCCTGTCCTTCCTCAGTCGCTGCAAACTCATAGGCTTCTCCATCCCATTTCCCGATCCCTCCGCTCTTACCCCGGGACCCTCTAGCCCAAGCACCCCAATCCCGCCTCCACGTCCCCTCTCCCAGCGCTCCCTCCTTCCCGAACCCGCATCGGCCCAAGCCCGGGCACTAACCCGATTCGGAAGAGCAGCCGCTGGCTGCGCGTCATGAGCAGGCCGCGGAGGCCCCGCCGCACCCGGCAGCTGCGGGGACTCAGGAACAGAACTACGGCGAGGAGCAGCAGCCCGCAGCCTGCCACCCACAGCCCAGGCGCAGGCCAGCGGGCCCAGACCATGCTAGGGGCCGGCGCCGGCGGCCGCCGGGGGCGTGGCTGGGCGTTGCTAGGCGACGGCCGAGCCCCGGCCCCACGCTGGGAAGCTGGGGATGGGGGCCGGGCTCCCGGCGCGCGGGCTTCGGGGCGCTCAGGGCGTTGCGGCGCCGCCCCGTCCCTGACTCGCATTCGGACCCGCCCCCTCGCCAGCCTTGGCCGGGCGCACGCGGAGAAGGCCACCCGGCTGGAGGCGACCGGCTCTGCCCCTCGCTGGCCCGCCAGGAGGCCCGACCCAAACGAGGTTAGGACCTGCGCTAATCTGGGTCTACAGTCGCCTGAATCCTCTGAAGGAAAAGAAGCCCGCAGCCCATGCCTCCTCCTTCCCCCTCCAGGGGACCTTGCGAGAGGCTCTGGAGTGGTCTTTCTAGCAAGAAGCCCTAAAGAGACTTTTTGAGGTGGAAGGAACCTGGAAGTTTATCTGAGTCAGTTGCTGTTCACTCAGTTTATTCATTCACTAAATTACTTTTCTAGCTCCTCCTAAGTGCCAGGCACTGCGCCAGCATCTGATGATGAAGGGTCAAAGATACCCAGCCTGTGTTCCTGGAATCTACAATCTACAATCTAGTGAGGAGACAAACCAAGTTAGCAAATAATTATATGTATATACTTCACACACACACACACACACACACACACGCGCGCGATGACAAATTGTGGTGCTATAGAGGAAGCAAAAAGTGGGAACAATGACATGGAGCGCAGAGAGGACTAATTTAGATGGGGAGCGCCCCCTGAGGAGATGGCGTTTCACCATGTCAGTAGGATAAGAGGCCGCCCAGGCTCAGGCTGAATGACTTGATCAAGGTTATGCAGTGAGGTGTGGCAGAGCCAGGTCTAGGACCAAGGCATCCTCCCTCCCATGCCCCATGGGATTTCCACATTGCTACCCTCCACCCCTTACTGCTGCCTTCCTGAAACTGTTCCAGAAGTCCTTATGGCTGTGGAATAGAAGTGGATGCAAGAGGGCAAGGGAGGTGAAATCTACAAATTTAGGCACACAGGAGTCAGGGCTGGGCTCCTCTGGATCCGGCCTTGCCCTGGCGCAGTACAGGAAGGAAAGGAAATGCTGCAAGCAGTCAAGCTCACCAGGGCTCCCTCTGGGAGATGGTGTGGAGGGAAGCAGGTGAGGCAATGCTCTTGTTTTCTTCCCTGCTTCCTGTGCTCTGGTCTAAGACCAGATAACCTGACCCCCACATCATACATTTTCTCTTTCCTCTGAAATACAAGGATTAGATTTTTGGATCTAAAGGCGGCAGCCGCACTGTGCAGAGTGTATAACTGTAGGATCATTGTTTACAATGTACCCTCCTTTTCCTACTTCTACCCCAAAAGCCAAGGGATGGGTGAAATTTTCCCCCAATGCAATTGCAATATGTATATACTTAACACACACAGGCATCATGGAGCTTGTTTTACATGGATACATCTTGAGGGACAGTGCCTATGACCCAAATCCATCTTGTTCCTTGCCTGCAGTTCAACTTCTCAGTGCCTGGCACAGAAAGGGCAGGTGCAACAGAGGAGGCCTGGGGGAGAGGAAGACTGATAAACTAATTTGCAGAAAGCTCTTCCAGGATGGTGGAGTTTGTGTCTCTACATGTAAAGTGAAGAATTTTTACTTATTTTAAGGTGTATTATAAACACACCTTACTCCAGGTGAGGCTGTGCCAGGCAAGCATTATCTTGAGAAATTATAACACACTCCTTGTGATCAGAAACAGGAAATGCAGGCTCAAGTATGAGCCTTCGAAAAACAGACAACTGGATCCTAAATCTCAAGCCATATGCTCACATTAAGACTAGAAATAACAAATCCAAGATGCATTTTGTGAAATACAAGGAGAAGACAAGGCTGGGGATAAAGCAGAAGGATGGGTGTTTTGGGGGACTCATACAGTCTCAGGAAATCATCCTTCCTTACCCTGGTCTGTTCTGGAAGACTTCCCATGGCTGCTCCAAATCTGCTTTCGTTTCACCTCCTCTCCCATGAGAATCTTTTGTCCCAGCTAGACTGATGCTTCATTATCCACCCTGTCCTGCACCTTATACCCTGTAATACCTAACTACTTATAACTTTTGGAATCTCCCATGTTGTTTCACCTCCCCCCCCCCCCCCCCCCCCGTGCCCTTATACATGCTGTGTTTTCTGCCTGGAATGCCAATCATTCTTTGTTCCCTAAAGATTCAGATCTGGTGCACTTGCTTCAAGAAAGCTTTTATTGAACCCTCCCACCCACAGCGTGGGTTTAAGCATGTTCTCCTTGTGCCAACTCTCGGTCTTATACATAATCCTATCATTCAGGATATAAACGCAATACCCACGCCATATCTTCTTTGCTTACATGTCTATCTTAGAGTCCACAGTCTTGAAGACTTTACTGTCTTCTTTAAGAATAGGGATTATAATTTAACTTATTCACCTTCAACTCTCCAGTGTCTGGTAGGATGCCAGATGCATATTACACAATGTTCCTTGAAACATCAAACTCCTATCCATAGCCCACAATGCCCATGACTGATAGAGCCTGTCTCTTCAGCCTCCTCAGATGCCATTCTTCCTGTCATCACAGATCTTTGAATGTGCCAAGCTCAATCCCACCTCAGGGTCTTTGCTCATGCTCCATCCACTTGATACATAGTCCCCTCAGTTATTTAAGCAGCTCAAATGCCAACAGATGAGAAATAACTCACATCTCCAGCTGAGTGGTGATTGTGTGACATACCAGGGGCTCTCAAGTACAACTGGGTAGAGGAGTGCTACTGGTACCTAGGCTGAGGCCAGCGATGCTGTCAAAATCCTACAATGCAGCTGGGGACGGTGGCACTCACCTGAAATCCCAGCATCGCAGGAGGCAGTGGCAGGAGGATTACAAGTTCAAGGCCTGCCTCAGCAATTTAGTGGCACCCTAAGCAACTTGGCAAGACCCTTTCTCAAAATTAAAAAGTAAGGGGGCAGAGTGGAGATATGGCTCAGTGGTTAAGCACCCCTGGGTTCAATCCTAGTACTAAAAAAAAAAAAAAAATCCTACAATGCACAGGACAAAGCCCCTACAACAAAGAATATGTAGCCCCAAATGTTTGTAGTACATGTTGAGAAACTGGCATATTCAAATATAAAAACTCATCAAGCTTTACACTTAAGATTTGTGCACTTTACCAAATGTATACATCAAATTAAAGAAAACATTCACACCCTCTAGAAGCCTTCATGGGCCACTCCATCACTATTAAATTACTTGAGTTACTCTTCTTCCTTCACCTTAAAGGCACTTTTCACAATCTGATGTTATTTTGTGGTTCCTGTCTATCACCCCCATTGGAATATAAGCCCTGAAGTCAGCGGTGTGTATAATTCTTGGCCCAGAGAAGACATTTGGTTAAGTATTTGCTGAATGAATGAGTGGATGATAGAAGAAAAGAATGGATGAATGACAATCTATATTGCTGTTGAGACTGTGACTGTCAAAGGAACCCTCTTATTCGGACCAGTGGGCTTGGTCCCTGAAGGAGAATTATATGGAAAACTGAACTCCAAGCAAGAGCCAGGTCTTGAACAGGGAGCAGAATAAACCACGCGAGAAAGCTGCAGGAGACCCCAGCCAGGGCACCTGTATACCTCTGGATCTTTGGCTACAGAGCAGCCTGGGGGCATGGCAAAGGCTAGGGTTTGCCTCTACAGTTCTCTTTGGGGAGACCCAGCAATGACCGAAGGCAGGTCAGGCCTGTGGTGTGGTGGTTTCAGAGCTTTAACTACAAGGGGCAAGCGCCCCCCAGGTTCCCGGGGTGGGTGGGGGTGGGGTTCTCACATCTGCCTCTTGTTCCGCCCGCCAGCCCGGGCTGTGCCCTTAGAATGAACAGCCTGTCCTCATCTTTGCAGCACGGCTCAAGCCAGATGACTAGTGCTTGGTTGGCATACAGGAAATCATTGGCAGGGATGATGATGATTTCAAGGCCAATGACAATGATGACATGGCCATGAAGGAGTTTTAATGGTTGGAGCTGTTTGAATGTTAGGAAAAAAAGAGATAGCTTGTTGGATCAGGGGGACAAAGTCAGTCCAGCTGAGTAAAGTTAACCCGATACAGAAGTGGTAGCTGGGATGCCCTGGTCCCTGCTCTGCCAAGCCCCAGTCACATCATTCTATTTTCTCATTTTTTGGCCACCCAAAACTTACCATCCTGATGTGGACTTTCCTCAGAACCCTGATTTGGTGGGAAGCAGATCTTCCTCACCCTCTTCCTTCTCAAAGAGTTCCCTCCCTGTCCCCCCTCCATTTAAAAATATTTTTAGTTGTAGATGAGCACAATAACTATTGAATTTATTTATATGTGGTGCTGAGGATTAAACCCAGTGCCTCACATGTGCCAGGCAAGCGCTGTACCCCTGAGCCACAATCCTAACCCTAGACAATGTCTCTTTAAATTAGGCCCTCACTAAGTTGCTGAGGCTGGCCTTGAACATGGGATCCTTCTGCCTCAGCCTCCTGAGTTGTAATGGGTAACTAACTCAAGCCTGGATGTAAAATACACTAAAAACACTGAGAATTAATGCCTGGGAAAGGGAGAGTTCCCCTCCCATTTCTAGTCAGCAATCTTTTGGATTGTAAATGCTGTCCCCTAGGATCTAACTACTTTCCTTTGAAGTATCAATGCCCCTTCAGAGGCTCCAGGCCCAAGGCTAGAGATTTATTAAAGGCCTTGTAAAAGGAGTTGGTTCTTCCCCTTATCACACTCTGTGCTTCCCCTTGAAACTCGTGCAAAACTATGTATCTTTTAGACTAGAATATTCATGACACTAGATAGCCTACAAATGTGAAAACTGATGGTGGCCACTCGGAATTTGCAGTCTGATCTCCTCTGGGCCTGGCAGCCTGTGAAATAAAGCTTGGAGTTCTCTTCCTCTCTGAGTGCCCTGCGCTGCTCCTCCACTCGTCTGTTTTCTTCAGCGGAGTCCTGGGATTACAGGTGTGCACCATGGCGCCTGGCCCACCTGCCCTGTTTTGACTGAATCTGACCCCCATCTTCTATTCCCTTCTCTCCCTCCCACCTCCCCTCCCTCCATCTCCATCTCCCTCTCACCCCCTCACTTCTGCCTCCTGCAGAGAAAACCAATCTTCTGCCTGTTGCAGCTCCAGGTTAGAATGGGATGTGCTAATTTTATTGCAGGTCAAGACCACAGCTCTTCCTGACTCCTATAAAAACATCTCTCCACCCCTCCCCATCAGTACATCCTCTGACCCCGCCCAGACTCCAAGGATTTAGACACCTGTGTCTACTCTTCCTGCTGGATTCTTGCCATTAGGTAACAATCCTGGCTTGCTCTCTTAGCTCAGGTAGTTCTGAAGCTTCAGAGAGCCCAAGATCCACTCAAGAAGCATATCAAATGCAGACTCCTGGGCCCCTGCCCTGGGGATTCAACTCAGGAGTCTGCCTCAGCCCAACAGTCTGCCTTCTGCATAGATGATTTTGCCTTGCTCTCAGTTCCTGACCTCAATTTCAAGGTCTTCAATGTCATTCAGTAGCCTGCTCATGTGGCCATACCCTGCATTCGCCTGGAACTTCTCTACCTCTGAAAACCTAAACTCCAATGTCCTGGGACACAGGACCCTCCAGCTTTAGCTCCTCAAAACTGATTTCTTCCAGCCCTTCCATCCCTCCCACCGGTATTTCCTCCCTTCCAATATGGACTTGGTTCAATCCTAGAACCTTCACCAGCTGTCCCCTTCCTCACCTCTCAGCCCTCCAGCCTTAGTCCACCAATGGACAGACTTGCCTGTTCCAACAATCCTCTTTTCTGCTCCCATTTCAAGGAAAGGACTAGAGAAAACTGCTGTCCCCCGTCAATCAGAGTTGTTACGGTTCAGGCCTCACAGAGACCCCAACACCAACGCCTGGCAATACTTTTGTTTTGTGACATCTCCTTTTTCTACCCCTGTTTACCCCAACCTCAGGCCTCAACTTAATTTCCTTTGCTTCCATCAAATATCCTTCTTAGAGAACCAAGTTATGTGCCCAGATGTCCCCTAAACATCTTGCTACTTATTTGATGAATTTTTAGAGAAAGTTCTATTAGCCCATCTTCCTTCCTTCCTTCCTTCCTTCTTTCTTTCTTTCCTTCTTTCTTTTCTTTCTACTGGGGATGGACCCCCAGGGCCTATACTTAAACACTGAGCCACATTCCAAGCCCTTTTTATTTTTTATTTTCCACCCAGTGTCTCGATAAGTTGCTTAGGGCCTTGATAAGATGCTGAGGCTGGCTTTGAACTTGCTGTCCTATTGCCTCAGCCTCCAGAGCTGCTGGGATTACAGGTGTGCACCACTGCAACTGGCCTATTAGTCTCTCTTGCTCATATCTTTTAAGTGTTCTCTCTCTACTTTCTTCATCATATGAGCAAATTCAAATTAAAAAACTTCCCTCAAAGGCAGCCATGGTGGCCTACTCCTGTAATCCTATATACTTGAGAGGCTGAGGCAGAAGGATCACAAGTTTGAGGCCAGCCGCAGCAGCTTAGAGAGACCCTTCTCAAAATAAAAAATAAAAGGGGCTGGGGATGTTATTCAGCGGTAAGATGCCTCTGAGGCCAATCTCCAGTCTCCCCACCCCCTCAAAAAAGAACCAGAACAACAAAGAACTTCTGCTGACCCCCTTTCTAGACTCTTATCTGCCTTTATCTCAAGACAGCTTCATTTTCTGAAGAAAAGGCTGTCTTTAACGGTGTTATGGGTTACATTTGAGTCTTAGTTTTTCTCTCCCTGTAACGTGCCCTTCACCATGTACTTGTTCGCCATGTACTTGGCCTTTTAAAATATTTTTTTCTTGTGGTGCTAGGGATTTAACCCATGACCTCACGCTTGCTAAGCAAGTGCTCTATTACCGAGCCACATTCCCATCCCACTATGCCATATTTTCACCCCCGTCCCTCCCTCCCTCTCAGTTTTGGGTTGGTTTGTTATGCAGCATCATTGTAACAATAGCTGACAAATACAGTAGGAAGCAGATTACTTATTAATGGTGCTTAAAAGATACACTGTGTGGACAATGGACTAGCTAGGTACGAAAAGGTAGTTTAGACCTGTGCCTCACAAGAGTCCACCAAAATAAAATCCAGACGAATTACAGTGTAAGGATATAAAATTAAGCTGGGTGTAGTGGCATATGCCTATAATCCCAGCTACTCAGAAAGCTGAGGCAAGAGGATCATAAGTTCAGGTCCAGCATAGCAAAAATAAATTAACTTAAATTAAACCATCCAAAATTAGAATAAAATAAAATACATGTCCAATCTCTGAATAACAGAGGACTTTATAAGGCTAAAAGTGATACAAGTATTATTCTGATTTTCTTTAATAGACATATATGATTCTTTTTTTTTTTTTTAAAGGAAGAGTGAGAGAGAGGGAGAGAGAGAGAGAATTTTTTAATATTTATTTTTTAGTACTTGGCGGACACATCTTTGTTTGTACGTGGTGCTGAGGATTGAACCCGGGCCGCACACATGCCAGGCGAGCGCGCTACCACTTGAGCCACATCCCCAGCCCCCATATATGATTTTTTTTTTTTTAAAGAGAATTTTAATATTTATTTTTTAGTTTTCGGCAGACACTACATCTTTGTTTGTATGTGGTGCTGAGGATCGAACCCGGGCCGCACGCATGCCAGGCGAGCATGCTACTGCTTGAGCCACATCCCAGCCCCCCCATATATGATTCTTAAATTTAAACAAAAAGCAACGGAAGACCTGACAAGGGAAGCAATTACCCTTTTGGCTACTTGAAAATTCAAAAAACTTTAGGAGACCGAGGCAGGAGGATTTCAAGTTCAAGGCCAACCTGGCCCACTTAGTAAGACACTATCTCAAAATAAAATTTAATGTATAACTAAAAGCAACAAATGAAAAAGTTTAAAAAGAACTGGGAATGGGAATGTAGCTCAGTGGTAGAGTGCCCTTGTTCCAATCTCCAGTACCAGCAAAAATAAAATAAAATAAATCAACAACATGATATGGCAGATCTTGTTTGCTGATTGAAATCCCTACTCTACCCCACTCCCTTCCCAGCTAGCCCTCACCTCCTTCTCTTCCATCTTCTCTTCCTTATTGACCTCCATTTTGCCAGTTCTCCTCTGAACAGTTGTAGCCTCTGAGTCCCTCCTCAGCCATGATTGGGTGGACCTTTATTGTTTCAAGCCAACTGGTGCACTCCTTGCTCAGTCAAGCTCTGGTTAAACCCAGGAATGCAATTCTTGCCATCAGATAGTAATAGCAAATATTTATATAGGGCACACCATGACTAGGCACTATTCCAAGTGCTTTGCAGATTAACCCTCAATTCTCACAATAGCCCTATAAATCAAATAGGGAGAGAGCAAGTGGTCCAGGTCACCTCACACAGGTGAAGTGAGGAGGAAATAGGCTGAAGGTCTTCTCGGAAGGTTCTTTCTTCTTGTTATTTAGAGGATATACTTTGGCTGAGGTGCTGGGGATCAAACCCAGGACCTTGTGCATTATAGGCCAATGAAATACCACTGGGCTACAGGTCCTTCCTAAGTGTAACTCTCTCATACATTCCCTTTCTTTCTATCAAGAGGGAGCTGTGATGCCTGGAACTGCAGCAACCATTGGGACTCTTAGAAGTAGTTTAAGAGAAAATCTTAGCAGGGCATGGTGGTTCCCACCTGTAATCCCAGCTGCTCTGGAGGATGAGGCAGAAGAATCACAAGTTCATGGCCAGCCTGGGCAACTTAGTGAGACCCTGTCTCTACCACTCCCTAGCTGTGTGACCCTGGACAGAAGCAAGTTTTGTCAGCTCTCTGAGTCCACACCTCCTATCTATAGGTCAGGAGGAGTAAAGGATTTGTGTCCTACACTTTGTGAAGATCCAAGGAGATATTTCAGGCTGAGCACACTCTGCACAGTGCCTGGTATGGAGATGTTCAAAGACTTTTTTCTGTTTTTGTTTTGGTGGTGCTGAGGTTGGACCTGGGGCTTCCTGTGTGCTGGGCAAGTGCTCCACTACAGCTTCACTCCCAGTCCTGACTGTTTTTATAGCTGGTTCTCAACCTCCCTCGTGAGACCCTGCCACAGTCCCCCTTACTCCAGGGGGGCCTCCTACTCACCCTCCAAGGTTTTTTTTTTTTTTTTATGAATCATAAAGCTGAGCACATCTTTCCTCTGTTTAACATGCTTTGGTGCTACCTTGTCTGAGGAAGACCATCCTGACCACTACACCTGAGGTCTCAGCCCTTCCCAGCTAGCCCTCACCTCCTTCTCTTCCATCTCTGCTGGTCTCCCTACCTCTCTCCCGGCCTCGGGTTCCAGCAGCACTGACCCTGCAGAAGGCCAGGTTCTCAGTGTCAACCTCTGCAACTGCTGTTTTGCTGTCTTCCCACTCTGTTTCCTGGCATATTCCAAACTTACCACTTAAGAAACCCTGGCATCGTGGGCAAGTCATTCATAGCTTCTCTGGGACTCAATTTCCCCATGTGTAAAATGAGGTAATAGGGTCTCTTAGGGTTATTGTGAGGAAATCAATGATGTGGAGCTCTTTGAACAGTGCCTGGGACCCAGAAAGTATGCAACACGGAGGGGAGACTGCTCTTCCAGGTCCACATGTGCTCTATGAGGCAGAGATTTTTGTCTACTCTCAGCTGTCCTCCCAGGCCCTGAGCCAGTGCCTGGCACACAGTGATCCTAGAAACATTTATTGTCAAATGCCCAAACCAATCTACAGCCCTAGCTCCCATGGAAGGCCTTCTTCCTTGCCCCCTTAGGCCTGGGTGATGACATCCCCCTTATTACACACACTTCTGTGTCACCATCCTCATCAGGCTGCTGCACCAACACTGGGAGTTCCTGGTGGCTAAGGAGGGTAGGATCTGAGGGTAAGAAGGTGGATGCAGGACTCAGATGGACTAAATTGCATCCTGTACCCACTACTGACTAAATGTGGTACCTTGGGGCAAAGGTCTTAATCACTTTAAGCCTCATTCTCTTTCTCCATGAGAGGGATTGATCATCTGTGAACTACTTTAAAGATTGTGAGCCAGGTGTGGTGGCAGACATCTGTAATCCCAATGATCCAGGAGGCTGAGGCAGGAGAATAGCAAGCTCAAGGCCAGCCTTGGCAATTTAGCAAGACACTGTCTTGAAACAAAACAAAACAAAACAAACAAACATACAAAGGGCTAGGGATGTAGTTCAATGGTAAAGCACCCCTGGGTTCCATCAGTACTACCCCCTACACACACCCAAAAGATGACTGATGATTACACAGGTCAAGGATGGGGCACTTGGTCCACCAGGGACTCCTTACATGTTTGCTGATGTTTATTTTATCTCTCTTGCAATATCAGCATCTGCTCCTTCTCTGTGCTTCAGTATAGGACTGAACACAGAGGGTGAGATCCTTTCCTTTCATTCCTCCCTGCCACTGCCCCAAATTGGGCCCTTAGGTCTTCATACCTGGCCCCTCCAGGACCTCCAGCCTTATACAGTTCAGATGAAGGGTTCAAAGTCCTGTTGCAAATCAGGCATCACTCTGCCTGAAGCCAATGTTGATACTATCAAGTTTACATCACCTGCTTTAGCAATATGGTCTCAACCATATTGTTTTCTAGTTTTTTTTTTTTTTTTTGCTACAGTGTGCCCCCACTTCTTCAAGCCAGCCTCCACTGCTTGTTGTCCTGGGTCCTCTGTTCATGTCATCAGGAAATCCTTTAAGACACATTTCTTTTTCCTTTTTTTTCTTTTAGTACTGGGGAATGAATGAAGGGCCTGGCACATGCCAGGCAGGTACTTTACCACTGAGCTACATTCCAGACATTTTGGTTTTTTATTTCAGGCAGGATTTCACTAAGTTGCCGAGGTTGGCCTTGAATTTATGATAGTCCTGCTTTAGTTTCTGGGATAACAGGTACGTGCCACCATGCCCTGCTTTAGGCAGGTTTCTACCAGGTACCTCTGGCTCCAACACACCCAAGGGGACATTATACACTCTCAGGAGTAACTGTAACTAATTAAGGCCTCAATTCACAATCTGGGGAATCTAACAGGCTCTGGGTGGAGGGGAGGGAGGGAGTTCTGTGCTCTGGGAGGCTGATCTGTCCTTTGAGTACAGTTCCTTCAAAGCTAAAAATAAATTCAACCAGCTGGACCCATAGCTCAGTGGTAGAGCACTTGCCTAGCATGTGTGAGGCACTGGGTTTGATACCCAGCATAGCTAAATAAAGAAATGTTTATATTGCCAGGTCATCTGCAGACCCACAGAAAGTGCCACATTATAGTCAAACAGAAATAAATGGTTTGAAAGTAGCTACTTTCCCACTTGGGGCTATGGCCATGGCCCCAGGGTCACAAGTCTGTGACCTCTCTGTTGGCAGAGACAGTGCTGTTCACTCCTAGACTCTCACACTCCCTAGTACCTAGCCACTTGGTTGACACTTGCAGTGCCATAAGGGAAAGGAAGAATGCGACAGACTGCTGAGCCCCAGACCCCTGTGGAGAAGCCCTTTGGACGTGTTATTTAATTGTGGTGACAACGAAATAAACAAAGTCGTGGCATCCTCCTTTAGAGATGACAGTGCTGAGGCTCAGGCAGGCCCAGTGACTTACCCCAGCACAGAACTAACAAGTGACAGAGTCTGAATTCAAGTCTGGATTCAGGGGATCCAAATTCCATGCGGTCCACTGATACCTCTGCTGCCAGCCTGGGTAGAAAGTGCACCAGCCCCGGAAACACAATAGACTTGGATTTGCAATCTGAGGAGAGCTGCGTGAAAGGACCACAGTGACCCTGACCACATCCAAGAATCCAGAGGATGCCTGAAATGCAGACAGTCCCAGAACTGTCCATGCAAGCATTTTCCTATTCAGATATACTAAGGCAAACTTTTTTTTTTTTTTTTGTAACAGGGATTGAACCCAGGGTCGCAAAACCACTGAGCCACATTCCCAAACCGTTTTTTTTTTATATTTTATTTAGAGACAGGGTCTCATTAAGTTGCTCAGGTCCTCTTTAAGTTGCTGAGGCTGGCTTTGAACTTGGGATCTGTCTCAGCCTCCTGAGCGACTGGATTACAGGCATACATCACTGTGCTAGGCCTAGATCTATTTAATTTATAAATTAGACACAAGAAGAAATTAACAACAATAATAAAATAGAACAATATAATAAATGT
Source organism: Callospermophilus lateralis (assembly GCF_048772815.1). Classification (NCBI taxonomy): domain Eukaryota; kingdom Metazoa; phylum Chordata; class Mammalia; order Rodentia; family Sciuridae; genus Callospermophilus; species Callospermophilus lateralis. Next base: position 18,741,699 of record NC_135313.1, read on the forward strand.
TATTAAAGGGCTGAAGATGTGGCTCAGGGCTTGCTTAGCATGGGTAAGTCCCTGGGTTCCATCCCAGTACTGCAAAAATATAGTTATTTAGAACTTATCGGGGCTGGGGATGTGGCTCAAGTGGTAGCGTGCTCGCCTGCCATGCGTGCGGCCCGGGTTCGATCCTCAGCACCACATACAAACAGAGATGTTGTGTCCGCCGAATACTAAAAAATAAATATTAAAATTCTCTCTCTCCCTCTCTCACTCTCTCTTTAAAAAAATAAATAAATAAATAGAACTTATGAACTGAGGTCTGGGATATATTTAGTGGTGGAATAATTCCCAAGCATACATGAGATCCTGGATTCAATTCCCAGTACTGAAAAAAAAAAAAAAAAAGTTATTTTAAAACATAAATTGGTAGCTGGGTGTGGCGGTGCGTGCCTGTTATCCCAGTGGCTCATGAGGCTGAGGCAGGAGGATTGTGAGTTCAAAGCCAGCCTCAACAATTTAGCAAAGCACTAAGCAACTCAATGAGACTCTGTCTCTTAAAAACAAAAACAAAAACAAAACAAAACAAAACAAAAAAAACAAAGTAGGGCTGAGGATGTGGCTCAGTGGTTGAGTGCCCCTGAGTTCAATCCCTGGTACCCAACAAAACAAAACAAAACAAACCCATAAATTGTGACCAAGAGTGTTACTTAGTTGTAGAGCACATGCTTAGCATGCCAAAGGTATGGATTTCAATTTCCAGCATGAAAAAGAAAAGCAAAACAACAACAAATAGTAAAAATTGTTTATTTCTGGAATTTTCCATTTAATATTTTTGGGCTGCAGTTAACTGAAACTAAGGATAAGGAGGGGCTACTGTATTCAACAAGCCTTTGGGGCTGTGGGCAGAGTAGAGCAAGATAAGAGATAGTGCAGTTCCTGGGGCTGGTGATAGTGGGTCTCCTTCACCAACCCTAGGCCTGAAGTGGGAGGGGAGGGAGCAGAGAGAAAGAGCTGTGTGGAGGGCCATGGGACAGGAGCTGTGACCTTTGGATGAGAGATTATCAGTCTGTGGTGACTCTTCAGGGAGGGAGAAGGAAGAAAAAATTCTCCAACTCCATTCCCATTCCCTGCTGGAAATCTCCATTGATCAAACCCATCCAAAGCTGGAGGACCAAGAGCCCACTGAACCAGCTCCAAGCACAGTAGGGAAGAGCAGGATGTGAGATGACTAGAAGCCGGCCAGCCAGATGAGCCAAAGATGTGTGGCTTGGAATGGCAGCGTGGGGGCCAGCGGCCCACCTTTACCCCATCAGGAATCAGCTCCTGACCTTCCTCCCACAGCCCACAGCTCAGGATCCAGGTCTCCACCCTCCATTCAACTGGCTTCCCTTTAGGGCACATTTCCAGATCCTTAAGTCCTCTACACCTGGTCTCTGCCCACCTCCCCAGTCACCTCAGGCCAATTCCCAGTGCCTAACAATTTCCTTGAAGTTTATGGAATGCCATAAGAGCTTTCAGCTCCAGGGTCACCTCAGCCACCTTCACACCCTGTGCTCTCCCCTGTGAGGATGGCGGTAGCCTGCTTGGGAGCACACAAGCATGAACACACACACACACACACAAACACACACACACACACACACACACACTCTTTCCTATGCCTGTCTCAGGCTACTGTTACTGCTCTCAGAGGAGCACCGTATGAGAAGCCCAGACTAGATGAGGTCCCTGTGTGCTACTCTGAAGGCACCAGGTCCTTCAGTTTCATTATAAACTAACTTTTTATTATGGAGAATTTAAAGTATCTAAAAACAGAGAGAAATACAAATTAAAAAAATACATAAGACAGGGAGAAAGTGAGATGGTGAGCTCTCATGCATCTACTACCTAGCTTCAACCACTTTATCTGCAGTTATAAGAGTGAAACTTTTTTCTTTTCTTTTCCTTTTCTTTCTTTCTTTCTTTCTTTTAATATTTTTTAGTTGTAGGTGGACACAATACCTTTATTTACGTATCTTTATGTGGTGCTGAGGACTAAACCCAGGGTCTCACACATGCTAGGAGAGTGAGTGAAACTTTTTTCCAAACTAGACTTTAATAATATATTTTACAATCAAACCCTTACATTGTACATATACAGTATAAAGAAACCTAAAACAAAGTATCATGAAACAATATTTCCATTTTATGTAGTCTGTTTTATTTTCTTAATGCTGGTTGTGACCCACTAATCAATTTCTCCTACAGTATGGAAAACACTGAGCCGACCCCATCCATCTGGCTATTTGTTGGGCTTCCCCTTTTCTTGCCAAGCAGTAATAGCCAGATCCTGCCCCCTAGTGGTAATTATTGGGAACTGATTGTGCCTGATTCTACTCTTCCTAGAGGACTATTTTTGACACACTAAACTCTGTAGGAAGCATTGGTTTCAGGCCCTGGGCTAGGCATCTGGGGGTTGAGGACCAAGATGAATTGTGACCCAGACTCTAACCCCAGGGTTTCCCCCAGTATGTGGCAGCACGATTGCTATGTGCTGTGCTGTTCCATATGGCAGCCACTCGTCATTTTGGCCACTGAGACTTAAAATGTGTTGGTGCAACTGTAAAACTGACCTTTAAATTTTATTTAATCTTAATTCATTTAAATTTAAATATCAAAATGATACTTGTTAAGTTATTAGAAAACACTTAAAAACGGCTGGGGATGTAGCTCAGTGGCAACATGCTTGCTTGGTATGCCTGAAACCCTTGGTTCAGCTCCCTGTGCAACTGAAAAAATAAAAACAAAAAAATGAATTAGCAAGCCAGGTATGGTGGCATACACCTGAGGTCCCAGCTACTCAAGAGGCTGGAGCAGGAGGATTTGCAGAGCCCACGGGTTCAAGCCAGCCTGGGTAATATAGTGAGATCCTATCTCAAAAAAACAAAACAAACAAAAAAATTAAAATGTGCCACTGAAGAGTTTGCAATGACAAATGTGGCTCATGTCACACTTCTATGGATGGCACTCCCAGGCAGGAGTGTTTTTTGATGTCTTTTCTTCCAGTTCCTCCTATGCATCTTACCTCTTTGCCTCTTTAATGGAGACGGAGGAAGGTGCTTGAATCCTCATTCACACTGGGGTGAGGATGGGAGTGTGGATTAGGAGTTAACGTTTGGGACAATATTTAGAATGTAGTCAGAGGAGCAGCTGCTGCATTACCCAGGGCTCATTAGGAATGCAGAATCTCAGGCCCCTTATCAACTAGCTAAAGCAAACATTTCAACGAGAACCCCACGTGATCTGTTCGCACATTGAAAAGCAATCTCCTATCTGACTGGAGATAAACGTGGCAGTTCTTTGATTGCTTGCTTTTCTTTGCCAAATGCCACGGGAAGCAAGGTTAAGGTTGAGAGCCAGGCTGCAAGAGAAGTTACCAGAGTTTTGAAGGACCTGGAGAAAGTGTGCAGTAAGCACCCAGGATGGGAAGGTTAGTATGAACGGATGAGGACAAAGATGCTCGTGAACTTAAAGAGAGACCCGAGAGGGCCAGTGCACCTTTCCTTCTCATTGTCGGCTGTGTGGATGCAGGCTGAGGTTTCACTGCTGAGAACCACAAGGCAGAGTGGGGGGTGTTTGCAAAGCAGTGGTTGTAATACAGGAGTGTAAGCTGGTCCAGGAGGGGAGTGAGGATGTGAGGGACAGGAAGAGGGGGTAAGTGCTGCTCACTGTAGAGAGCTCACCTAGCATGTGAGAAGCCCTGGGTTCCATCCCCAGCAGCAAGAAGAAAGAAGATAGAAAGGAAAGAAACAAAAGTGGTAAGATTAATAGATTATTGATTTAAATATGGTTAAGAATTGTCAGAGCCAGGATCTGTAAAAACAGTAGTCAGAGCTTGGGGCTCTTGGATATTATGGAGGGTGCGACTGTGGGAAGAGAGGTCTAGACAGCTGTGCTCTTAGGCTGAGAATAATAGCGGTTGGCTTTTCTGGGGTACACAATACAAATGAGCTGAGGAAAGTGCCTCCTAACTGGGAGGCAGGAGAGGAGGGTGAACTCCCAACAGGCCTGGATGGCCCAGGAGGCCAAGGTTAGAGCGGGCAGAGGACAGGTGGGAGGGCACAGCTGGAGCCTGACCCCCCCCTACTAAGAAGCCGCTTTAGCAAATCCATCCCACAATGTCCTGTTTCCTCTTTCTAAACTGTAGGTTGTGTCCATCACTGAGAGAATCACTAGGCTTCTATCTCCACAACAATAACAACTGACAACATAACAATGGACAGTTTTAATTCTGCCTCAAGCAACAATAGCAACAACCAGCAACAATGGCTATTTTTAATCCTTACAACCACCCTATATTATTGCCTCCCTGTTTATAGATAAGGAGACCTAGGATCAGAGCAGTTATGTAATATTCCCAAGGTCACATAGCCAGTAAAGTGATCTGAACTTGCATTTAAGCCCAGAGCTGGCTGGTGATCACCTGGAGCCCTTGTTTACACCTCCCTGAAGATTCTCATTCTCAGCTCTGGAGGGAGGTATCCCCAAGAGTATGTGCAGCTTTCACAGACACCTCAGGTGATTCTAATGGTCAGGGAACAATAGAAAGCATGCCCTGGGCCTGGCTCTGGCCCAGGCAGGGCAGATGCCCGGCTGGTTCTATGCCCAGACTTCCATGCACTGAAGCCCACTTCCAATTCTAGCTGGAGTTGAGTTGCTCAGCATCACCACATGCATTTGCAATACCTTACACAGATGATTTTACCTGAGGCTTCAAAAGTCACAGGAGGGAAAAAATAATATGTTTAGACCATCTGTAAGTGAAGAGCTGGGTCAGGTGTGGAGGTACATGCTTGTAATCCCAGTGACTCAGGAGGCTGAGGCAGGGATCTCAAATTCAAGGCTAGCCTCAGCAATTTAGCAAAGCCCTAAGCAACTTAGTGAGACCCTGTCTCAAAATAAAAAATAAAAAGGGCTGGGGATGTGACTCAATGGTAAAGCACCCCTAGGTTAAATCCTCAGTACCGCTCACCCCCACCCCTGGCCCTAAAAAAAATGTAAATGAAGAGATGGGTCCCAGGATTCAGAGCTGTTCATTGCTAAAGCTAGGACTGAATCTTCATTCTTGGGACAGGCAAACTCACCATTTCTTTGTTTTTTTTTTTTTTTTTTTTAAAGATAGTGGGAGAGAGAGAGAGAGAGAGAGAGAGAGAGAGAATTTTTCAATATTTATTTTTTAGTTCTCAGCGGACACAACATCTTTGTTTGTATGTGGTGCTGAGGATCGAACCCGGGCCGCACACACACCAGGCGAGCACGCTACTGCTTGAGCAACATCCCCAGCCCCTCACCATTTCTTCTACTTCTCTTTCTTTAGGAAAAATCTTATGAGCAATAAGACTAATTTGTAAGGAAAGAGCCCCAAAAGCCCAACCTCCCTCCCTACCCTACCTGAGAGCATTAAAGGGCCTTCAACTCTACAAACAATGGGGACAGCAGTGCTGAGGCCTAGGGATAAATGGGACTTTGTTCCTGCTCTTCAGAGGGGAGAAAACATATTTACCCCAGGCTGGGTTAAATACCCCAATTCCATAAGTACAAAAAGGCAACTTCTTTGAAAAAGTAGTGATAAACAGAAAGATCTCATTTGGGTTGAGTAACCCACTAAATACTAGGTAATCCAACATCTATGGGAGGAATTAGTAGAGCCCCTGGGCTGGCCTGAGAGGGCGGAGCAGCAGAGAAAGCTCTTTGGAGCGCCACTCCCAGTAAGTTTACCCTACCCACACCCTTCAGGATCCACCCTGGATCTCCTACCCCAAGTCTTCCCTGACCCATCAATCTCCCAGCCTGAGCCCCCCCATTCCTAAAGTAAACAGCAGTCTGATGCTTTCAAACCCCCACGCCCCCACTAACTTGACTTTGCTCCAGGGGTAGGACTGACAGAGAAATACCAGATGCCTAGCTGAACTTGAACTTCAGATAAACAATGAACACTTTTTTTAGGAGAAGTATTTTCAAATATTGCATAGGACATTGGGACATACTTATACAAAAGAACTATTTGCTTGTTTTTCTGAAGTTCAGACTTAACTGGGCATTCTGCATCTTCTGAAGCTGGCGGTCCTCCTCCAGGGGCCCCAAGGCTCCCGGCTCCTCCTCCAATGCCTGTTTTCAGAGGGGATCCTTTGGTTTCCCATTGCCATGGGGTAAAATGTCCATTCCTGGGTTCCTGATGTATTGTCCAGCAGTATTTCTTTTTCGTTTTTTCCAGACAGGCATGGAGTGGGAAGCAAGGCTTAAAATGAAATTCTTTTTATTTCCTTTTATAATTTTTTTTTGTTAGAGCTGGCAATTGGGCTTCATGCATGCTAGGCAGACACTCTACCACTGAGCTACACCCCAACCCCTAGATAGTGAGCTTCCTTATTTTTATTTTATTCATTTCTTAATAAGCTATCTCTTTGGTTTCTTTTGATAGTGAATTTCTTGAGCTGAGGCTGGATCCCTTAGCTTAATTAACACCAGAGTCAGAAATTACTGTTTGCCTGGTAGACAGTAAATTAACAGCCTGCTAAGGGTGGGTCTTACAGATGAGAGAAGGAGACATCATTTATTTTTGTTTTTTTGCAGTGTTGGGGATAGAACCCAGGGCCTCATATATGCTAGGCAAGAGCTCTACCACTGCCTGGCACTCCAGCAGAAGACATCTTTATTGAATACCTATTGTGAGCTAAGGGCTGTTCCAGGCCAGGTGCTTCAGGTATTATTTTGCCATAATCAGAAAATGGGCTCAAGAGCTGGTCCTAATGGCAATCACCTGGAATCCCAGAGACTTGGGAGGCTGTTTGAGGCCAGCCTTAGCAACTGAGTGAGACTCTCAGCAACTTAGAGACACCATATCTCTAGACAAAAAAATAAAATAAAATAAGGGACTGGGATGTAGCTCAGTGGTGAAACACCCCAAGCTCAATTCCTAGTGCCAAATATAAAAATTCAGAATAAAGAAAACGGGCTCAGGTAAAAGAACACACAGAAAGGCTTATGTGAGGCTTGTCTGGGTGTCCCTATATTGTGAAGCTGAGGGAGCATTCACCAGGAAAAATCTAGCACCTGACTTTGGATTTCCCAGTCTCCAGAATTGTGAGCAATAAATTCATATTGTTTATGTATGACCTAGTGTAACCTTTTTTTTTCTTTGCTTGTGTGAGAATTGAAACCAGGGTCTTTGCTGGGCCAATGCTCTACCCCTGAACCAGGCTCCCGGGCCCTAAGACATTTTGACTACAGCAGCAGGAATGGATTAGGTATAGAAAGCAGAAAGCGCCAAGGGACATCAGGAGGTCCAGCCTGACTCTGTAGGAGTGGTGGTTCATCTAAGGACTGTTCCTCCAGAAACGGGAGACCAAAATTGAGCACCCAAGCTGTACTTGCTGTGGTGAACACATTTTGGGGGGAGACTGTAGGACTTTGGAGTACACTGAAGGGTTGGGGTGTTTGGGGGGCTAGTTCACCATTCCCCCTATGTAACTCCTCAGTTAGTATGTGTGCGAGGGAGGAGTGTCAATTTTAAAAACATCACTTTTTTTTTTGGTACTGGGGGTTGAACCCAGGGGCACTCAACAACTGAGCCACATCCCCAGCCCTTTTTTATATTTTATTTAAAGACAGGGTCTTACTAAGTTGCTTAGAGCCTTGTTAAATTGCTGAGGCTGGCTTTGAATTCTTGATCCTCCTGCCTCAGCCTCCAGAGCTGCTGGGTTACAGGTGTGTGCTACCACAAGGGCTAAAACCTTGATATCTTGATTGGTAGGAAATGTATAATCTAAGTGTTAATTTTGCTTACTCTGTTTACTGGCAAGCACATTGCTTTCGCTTATGCTTACTATGCAAATGAGCTTCCAGATAAATCCTAGGGCCCCTCTTCTTAAATCTTGCTCTACAAATACACTGGGCTGGCTACTGGAGATAATGATGTAAGCAGAAGAGCCTACTGATGGGCTTGGTGTCAGGGGATGTTCTGGTGGTCTTAGCTGTATAGCTGCCTTAACCTCCAGCTGTGCTTTGTCCAGTCAATCCCTGTCCATTCAAAAAGGGAAAGTGACAACCACCTGTGAAAGACATTTAAAGGTGGTGCTGATCAGAAGCTTTTAGCACTAGACAGGCACTTTAAACCCACGCTCATCTACCAGCAGCCTTCCTGCATAAAGGAAAGAACGTGGACTTTGGAACCACACAAACTGGGACAAGCTCCAGTTTCTCTGAAACTGTTCCCTCCTGTGTACCACAGAGCTGATGTTCTTCTTCATGAGTGGCTGTGAGGGGTGAGGCAATGGGTTGGAAGTCCCCGCCCAAGGTTGTGCACTAATAATGGTAATCTACACCTGAGTGCAAACTTTAAGACTAACACATGCTTTCCAGGTTGAAGCACAGTGGTGTGCCACATAATGAGATCAAAGAGGGACCTCATGTTATAGCAGCTCAGTTCACAATAGCTAAGCTAAGGAACCAACCTAGGTGCCCTTCAACAGATAAATAGATAAAGAAAATGTGATACATATACACAATGGAATATTATTCAGCCATAAAGAGAATAAAATTATGGCATTTGCTGGTAAATGGATGGAACTGTAGACTATCATGCTAAGTGAAATAAGTGAATCCCCCCAAAACAAAGGCTGAATGTTCTCTCTGATATGTGGATGCTGACTCACAATAAGCAGGAGGAGGGAAGAACAGAAGTTCATTGGATTAGACAAAGGGGAATGAAGGGAAAGGAGGTGAGATGGGAATAGGAAAAACAGTAGAATGAATTGTATGTAAATTTCCTATGTTCATATATGAATACATCAGTGAAACTCCACATCATGTACTACTGCAAGAATGAGAATTATACTCCGTGTATGTATGATATGTCAAAATACATTCTACTTTGATGTATAACTAAAAGAACAAATTAAAAAAAAGGCAACTCACAAGCAAGTATATGATCCTATTTACATGAGAGGATATATGGGTACCTAGATAAAAAAATTTTTAAAGAACAAAAATCTGCATAGAGTTGAATTTTTTTTTCCTTTTTTAATGTATGTGATATGATGTGGCATAAAACATATAAAAAGTATCTGTACAGGGCCCCTCCAATTAGGACCTCTTCTTGTCCCCACTATTTTACTAGTTTCATAAGTAAAACAAATTTATTTTATTTACTTCATTTTTTTCATAAGTACAACAAATTTATGTTTATTGTTTGTTCCTTGCAATAAACAGAGAAAGTCCCTGTATTTGTCTGGTTATTTAAATTGTATCCTCTCCTCCCCAGTTTGGACCCTGATCATCCTTTTGTACCACCCTTAGACTCTCCCTTCTGGGGGTTGGATAGGAGAAAATAATTTGTTGTGAATCATTATGAGGCATATAACACATATCTAATGCTTTCACGAATGTATATCTTACACACAGTAAACTACTCTGACCTCACATGCACAATTGTATGAATGTTTAACATATGTTTACACCCTGAACCCTCTACCCAGACCAAGGTCTTTGACATTCTCATGTCACTCTGAATTGCCAGGTACCCCTTTCCAGGTATTGACCTCTGCAGAGGAGTGGGATACTATTCTAACGTCTAAGAACATGGATTTGGTTTGTTTTGCTTGAGCTTCATATAATACAAATCATATTTATCTTTTGTGTCCAACTTCTTTCATTCAACATGACATGAGATTTCATCTGCAATTGCAGCATGTATTAATAGTTCATTCTTCTTTATTGCTGACTGGTATTGTATATTGTGAGTATATTATAATTTGTTTATTAAAAAAAAAAAAAAAACAGAGGGACCTTGGTCCTGTAAGATTATAGTGCCCAGTGATGTGTGGCTAACTGTTGAAGTTTGTGTAAGTACATTCTTTGAGGTTTGTACACGACAAAATCCCCTAACTGAATGTATACCCAATGTTCAGTAATGCACACTAATTCCAAGCAGAGGTTCTAAATCCCACATCTATAGATGGAAGTTTTAAATTTGAAATGTGCATTTAATTGGGGCCCTGGTGCATGTCTCTAATTCCAGTGATATGGGAGGCTGGGGCAGGATTACAAGTTTGATGCCAGCCTCAGCAACTTAGCAAAACCCTGTCTCAAAATTTAAAAAAGGGCTGGGATATTAGATCAGGTGTAAAGTACCCCTGGGTTTGATCCCCAATACCGGGGGTGAGGGAAGTGCATTTACTTAAAAGTCCTGTCAATGATTCATCACAGACTTGTAAAAATGGGAAACAAATGTCCTGTAGTAGGAAATTGATTTGATAAATCTGTATAACCATGTGATAGACTACTTTACAGCATTAAAATTATACTTTCTAGCACTGCACATCCCTGTGATTCCAGCTATTTGGGAGGCTAAGGTAGGAGAATGGAGAGTTCTTGGTCAGCTTGGGTAACACAGCGAGACCCCATCTCAAAAAATAAAATAATAATAAAAAAATTAAACCCAGGGTCTAGTGCATGCTAACATAAGTGCTCTTTCACTACAAAGTTGTGATTTTTTTTTTTTTTTTTTTTTTTTTGGTGCTGGAAATTGAATAATTGAATCCAGGGGACGCTTACCCACTTAGTCACACCCCCAACCTTTTTTGTGACAGAGTCTCACTAAATTGCTAAGGCTGGCTTTGAATTTGCGATCCTCCTGCCTCAGCTCCCAAATTGATGGGATTTATAGGCGTGTGCTACCACGCCGGCTAAAATTGGGCTTTCAGGGCTGGGGGTGTGGCTCAAACGGTAGTGCGCTCGCCTGGCATGCATTCGGCCCAGGTTCCATCCTCAGCACCACATGCAAAAACAAAGATGCTGTGTCCGCTGAAAACTAAGAAATAAATATTATAAAATTCTCTCTCTCTCTAGAAAAAAATATTTTTAAAAAATCGAGCTTTGAAAAACTAGTAAGTGATGAGAAAAATACTGAAGATAAAATGTTAACTAAAAAAAAAAAAAAAAAAAAAAAACAAAAAACCAGTGAGTCAGGTGGTGGCTCACGTCAGCAATCCCAGAGGTAGGCAGAGGTGGGAGGATCCTGTGACTCAGACCAGCTTGGTCAACATTGCAAGACCTCCTTTCAAAAAAAAAAGCAATCCCGGCTTACTGGCGCTGGCAGGAGGATGACAAATTTAAGGTCAGCCTGGGTAATTTAGGTAGAACCTGTCTCAAAATAATAACAAAAAGTGCTGGGGATGTAGCTAGTGGTAGGGCGCTTGCCTAGCATGTGCGAGACACCTTGAGTTCAGCCCCCAGTACTGCAAACCAAAACAACAGAAACTTTTCCTACAGGACCCCTCAGGAAAAGCAAGTACAGTACACACAGATGCAGGCAAAGGAGCACCCAAAGCTTCCCCCTGGGAGTTGGGATGGGTGAAAAAAGTGAGTTTCTTTCTGTAATCGTGTGTGTTCTGAACTTCCCTCAACGAGCGTTACCGCCCCTAAATCTTAAGTACCCACCCAAGTTCTCAGCAGAGAGGAAGGACACCTGGAGGACCCCTGCGCCCTCTGGCGGCGCCCCGAGGCCCCGCCCCACGGACCGGCAGGACGGGGCGGGGCGGGGCGCTCAGTCCCAGCCCAGCGCAGCCCAGCCCGGCCCCCGCAGGACTCGCCGCACGGGGAAGTGGAACGCACGCTTGGAAACAGCGCAGGCAAGGCTTGGGGCCGGGGCGGCGGAGGTGGGGACTGCGGGCTACTAGGGACTAGGTCAGGCCTGGGTTGCGCTGGCCCCGAGCCCCCAAACTTTCTCGGAGTGCGCGACTGGCCGGCCCCTCCAGAGTTAGCAGGGGGCTGGCCTGCTTCGGCGTCAGAGTGGGGATCTTTCGCCCTGGCAGTGGGGAGTTTCGCTTTTCCTATGCGCCTTGGGAGGGCATGTGGCACCTGGTTAGCCTTGGGAACCAAGCAGCTGTTGTGGGCGCTGGTGAGCTGACCAGGGTATGGGAAGGGACTCCCTCTCACAGGAACGAGTAGCTCGTCTGTGGCAGGGCGGGTCCCCTATTCGAGCCTCAGAGTGGCCAGCTGTGAGTTGGGGGCTGTCATGGCTCTCAGCTGGGGGAGAGAGGGAGGGGAACCAACCCAGGGTGGCCCGCATCCCAGGTTGCCCTTCCTTTCCCTGTTGCCGCTGGCCTTGGCGTAGTCCCAGCAGCGTGTAAGTGGTGGGGTAAGGGGAGTTCCCAGCCCAGAGATGGGTGGAAGCCGGGGCAGCCCCAACCCACAGCCCGGGGAAGTAGCAACCCTATCACCATAACTTGGCCGCAGCCCGACACTGAACCACCGCCCCGTGGACTGAGTTCTGGAAGCTACCTGGAACCACCCGTGTCCTCCTCAGAACCTATTTGAGTCAGAGTAAAAACAAAACAGGGAAGTGGGAAAGGGAAAGCGAGGGGAAGAGTGGGAGGGAGGGAGAGAAAGGCTGCTGGGCCTGACCTTGTTCTTCACCAGCTCTTGTCCTATAGGGGCTCCGTGCCCATCTACTCCCCTGTGGCCTCTGGGTAGTGTCCATGGGCTTGGGGTTCCACCCTGGATATAGGATAAGTGGGGAGATCCGGGAACCAGGAACAGAGCCAGATGCCATGGAAGGTCCATCAGGTGTCCAGTTCTCTCGGGCTCTGAAATATTCATCTGACCGGTGAGCTTTGGTTTCAAAGCTGGTTCCTTCGGCCTGGTCAGTGGTGGCAGGGGGAGCCAGGAGCTTCCTGAGGCTGCTTTGTCTGGGGCAAAATGGGAGCCATACTTCCGTGTCACTTGGGGACTCTCTTAGTCTCAAGGACCCAGAGTCTGAGTTTACAGCTTAGAATGAAGTGGTAGGACGACTGTCAAGGGTCCGACTTCCCTGTCTTCTTATGCCATCACCTCAGGGCCTCTCTTGTAAAAATGGGCACGCCAGAGAGGTAATGACGGGTTAGGTTAGAGGATAAGCATTAGGAGAATCTAATGTCCTGAGCCAGGGTAATAGCCACCTCCATTCAGCCCCCTCTCTGGAAATGGGGGAGCTTTCCACCGCACAGCACCTCCAATCCCAAAACTTCTCATCCAAGGCCCTTCAGAAAGAGCAGAAGTCCTACCCTAGAAGCCATAGTGAAGGGACACACACACACTTGTGTGTCTTCAGAGTGCCAAACTGGAAGAACTGGAGGGTAGAGGCTCATAAAAATCTCTGGAAAGAAATTCTGCTAACAACATAGATAACCATGATGTGGACCTTCTGTGAGGATGTTGTGGAAGGGTGACCTTGACAAAATCTGTTAATCCTAAAATTCTGGGATTCTAGGCCCAAACCTAGGTCTCATTTTAAAGTAGTAATGCTATCCAGAAGTCTACTGACCACAGAGGCTGGTATCTAGAGGGTTCTCGATAAATTGGTCAGGAGAACGATAATGAGTCCTTGCTTGCAAGGATCTGTTCTTTTCCCCTACATAGGGGTGATGCTAGGGTATGCTAGTGTCCTGGTTTTGTGCAGGCTGGAGATCTGCTCTGTTGCAGGCCAGTAAATCCTATCATGGAAGTTAAAGTAACAGCTGTGTGCCTCTGGGGCTTAGGGTCATGGAGGACCCTCCAGAGTATCCTGGAACTGAGTTGATTGAGAGTAAGGTTCTTGGTGTGAGTAAGGACAGGCTGGGTGGAGGCAAAGGAGTTTTAAGATATGAGAGGTTAGAACACGGATTTTTCTGATCCAGACCACCTATGTCTTACTATGTAAGACATAGGTGGTCTGGATCCTCATCTCACAAATGTTAGGTGTGCCTGGATCAAAGAGTTTCAGCCTTAGGAAAGTTTGGGGGGGTACTGGGTTAAACAAAATTGAACAGGTTTCTTAGGGCAAGACTTCACAGAGGCTTAATATGTCACTGTGCCTTGTGAATTTCCAAGAAGGGGATATGGACTGTTTATTTCTGCATTCATCCACTGACGCCTTCTCAGAATTGCCTGGCTTGGTAAGTCTCTCTCTCTGCTTTCTGGGTCTGGTAGACTAATCTCTGCTTTTGTCCCATAATTAGGCCGATTTGAGGATACAGGAGGCCAGAGAGGTCATTTGCCAGGATTCCCAGAGCTGGCTAAGGAACCCAGGTCTCTTGATTCCTGACATGCTGTTTCTTTCATACAGTGTTAGACTGTCTCTCTGCAGGCCTTAGGGTGAGTGAGAACCCAGGAGGTGCTTGCTGGAGGATCCAGAGGGAATTACGGGAGTATGTCCATACTCAGTGCATGCCATGTGCCTCTGCCTCTGTAGTTGTCCACTGGACCAGTGACACATCAGTAGTTCCTCCAGTGTAGGTTTCTTAGGGGACATGTCAGTCTGCTTTGAAAGTTTTTGTTCTATTAGGCTACTTATTCAGAATCAGAAACCGGCAGAGTTGGAGAGGACTTTGATCTTTTGGTCCAGGATACTCATCTTACAGATGTAAAAGCTGGGTCTGGAGATATGAAGTGACCTACTATGACTCATGCAACTGAGTTGGTACCAAAGCCAGGACAGGCATTAGGTCTCTGCCTTCTTACTCAGGACTCACCCATCTGATCACTTTTCACTGGGAAAAGCAATAGATATTGATGATGCACTTGCTTAGTCCCTTCTAGTCATTTTCAGTCTTTCCACCATACCCACAGGTGCTGGGCTGCTCCCAGAGTGACTGTTGGGGGTGCCTTAGGGGCTTCTGTTCCAACCAGGTAAATAAAAAGTACAAGGTATGGACTTTAGCATCAGATACTGGCTCTGGGTTCGGACCCATCTCTGCTGTTTGCCTCTGTGGGACCTTAGATATGTTTTCTCTGAATTTGTTTTATTGGCTAGTAGGATCGTAGGGCTTCTGTGAGCATCAGAGTCCCTTACTTGCTTAGTAAGTACTGACAGTTCTTACTGCTCTAAGCCACTCTTAGTGGTCCTCTTCTGTGCCTGCCCACCTGCAGTTCTCCACTGTGGGTGGTTAATTATCTGTCTCATTCCTCTGCCTGTCTCTGCTCCTAACCTGGAAGTTCAGCTATAAGACAGGAGAGTTGAAACACCAGAGGTGAGTAGGGGCTGTGCTCTAAGAGGGACATCGTATTTGTCAATGGCTTCCTCTTTCTTCATCTATGCTTCCAGACCATCCTGACCACTGATGTGGCTGAGGTCTCTGGGATTAATGCCTCGATGACACAACTTTGCCCCCAAACAAGGGTGATGGGTGATGGGAGAGCTGCCATTCCTGGGATGTCCCATGCTCCCCTTGGAGACAGGAGCTAGCCCTCTGTCTTATGGATCCAGAAAGGCAACCCTGGCTAGAGATGGGGGCTGGGAGGGGTGGCTTGGAGCTGGAGAGGGAAGCAATAGGTTGGCAGTCGGAGCCGGAGCCGGAGCTCAAGAGAGAACCTGGGAAACGGGTGGCTTGTTCTGGCTCCTCCTCAGGGGTGTGTATGCTTGCGTCTGTCTTTCAGAGTTCTCAGATAGTGGGCAGGGCTGGGAAGGGAAGTTACAAACCCATGACCATGAGGGCCTGTCCTGGGCTGGGGCAGGAACTTTCTTGGCTCTGAGGTTTCCTGATCTGTCAAACGGCCAGATGATTTCTGAAGTTCATTCCAATCCAGGGCCAGCAGCACCCATTCTGAAGTCTGACATTTCAATTTTTAGGTCCCTCTAGTTCATCTCTTGGTCCTGGAGGCCAGGCCAGATAAAGAGTATGAGGTTGATTCTGGACCCCCTTAGTCCAGAATCAGGGCTGGTCACTTGCCCAAATTCTCCTGAATGTGTTTTACTTCTCTGCCCTGGTGGCTGTGCTAGGGTGGCGGGGCAGAGCTCTCCCTGGGGGAATGGGAAAGGAAAGCAAGGGAAGGAGCCAGCCAGACTGACTGTGCCGCAGCGCCTGCTGGGTGGGGCTTCCTGAGATGTGCACTCTGAGCTATTCTTTCCGTCCTGCTCAGTTCTGGGCATCTGTTCCTGGCAGGGAGGAGGGCAGGCTGCCTGGACCAGTCAGCTGCTCCTTTCTGCCCCTCCCTCCAACACACACCCTCTTGCAGTAACCCCAGTAGCTGGCCTCCTCTTCACAGATTCCAGAGCCTTAACCCCTCATATGCCCCAGGAGAACTGGTGCCTGAGGTAGCAGCCCGGCACACTCACTGACACAGCCCCAGGGGGTATGTATGAGTCCCCTTTTCACATGGGAAAACATTGGTCACCAGCAAGTGTGTTGATTAGGCCAAGAGCCCAATCACTTTTTTTTTCTGGTACTGGAGATTGAACTCAGGGGCAGTTACCAGTGAGCCTTATCCCCAGCCCTATTTTGTATTTTATTTGGAGACAAGGTCTCACTGAGTTGCATAGTGCCTTGCTATTGCTCAGGCTGGCTTTGAACTAGGGATCCTCCTGCCTCAGCCTCCCAAGATGCTGGGATTACAGGTGTGTGCCACCACCACAGGCTCCACTCACTTCTGTTTCTACCATCACTGGGTGGAGGAGAGGCTCTGGGCTCCAACTGAGAGGAGCAAACCGAGATGGAGCTGCCAGGATCAGGCAGAGTCTAAAGCCTTGGTCACAAGCATGAGGTAGACAATGTTCTGATGGTTCAAGCTGCATGCAGCCACGGCAGTGGGCAAACAAACTCCCCACGGCTGGCATCTGTAGAAATGAATGCCTTCTGTATTTGAGGAAAAGGCAGTTTCTGGTGGGAACTCTACAGGCCCCTTTCAGCCTGTGGAGATGGTGGGGCCTTCCATCAGCACTGGCAGAACCTAGAAGACTGGCTTGTAGGCTTTGGGCCTCATCTTCCCTCTGTCTCTCTCCATCCCTTCCTCTCCCCCCTGTTCTCCAGCCATCACCCTTGGTCTGGCTAGGAGAGGAGCTGGCTCCCTCTCCTTCCCCCTCTTCCCTAGACAGATGTCAGCCTAAACTTTGGCCCCAGCACAGGCCCTGATGGTAGGAAGTGGCAGGGCCCTCACGTAGGCTGGGCAGGTGCTGGGGCAGACACAGAAGCGAGAAGCTGCCGAGGCTGGTGGCCCTGGGCCCCTGAGGCTCCTACCAGTGTTCTCCTTGGCATGGCTCAGAGGTGAGGGTGGTGGAGGCTGGCAACCCCCTGGCAGGCACTAACAGGAAAGGTCTCCTTTCCTGTGTCCAGAGCTCTATACTAAATAGGTAGGATTAGGTCCTGGCCACAAGACCAGCTCTAACAAGGACAGATTACTGCTTCCTGCACAGTGGCTCTCTGGCTGGAGCAGTGAGGGGCAGGTTTGCCTTAGTGCGTGTCCTCTTGGCTCTGACCTTTTGAATCTCAATCTCTGAACCAGCCTCTGCCTGGAGCTGCTGGTTGGGGTTGGAGCCCAATGTGGAAGGCTGACTTGGCCTCCTCTTCCTGTGTAAGCCTTCTGCTGTTACAGAGGGCCTTAGACTGGAAGCCATGGGAGAAGGGGTGAGGAGTTTGGATAGACAGGCTGTGCAAATGAGGAACTCGAGCAGAGGGACTCAGAACATGGCTCTGGGCCAGTCTAGGGCCCCGAATCTTGACTCCATCTCACCCTGGCAAGGTAACCATGGCCTGGTGACTTCATTCTTCTAAGCCTCGCTGTCTCCATTTGTAAGTGGGGATAATAACAACCGTATCTACCCTACTGGGCTACTGAAAAGTAATAGCTGAAATGAAATAACTGAAAACAGCCAATATTTATCCGTATTTTTCAGTGCTGGAGATCAAGCCCAGGGCCTCAGGTACACTAGGCAAGCACTATACCACTGACTACATCCCCAGCCCTTCTTATTTTGAGATGTATCTTGCTAAATTGCCCAGACTGGCCTTGAACTTGCGATCCTCTTACCTCAGCTTCCCAGGTAACTGGGAATATAAGCTTGCCATCATGCCACACAATTCTCTGGGGTGTGTGTATGTGTGTGTGTGTGGGGGGACTCTTATAAGTGTCAACCCCATTTTCTAGGTGAAGGCATTGGGGCATAGTGAGGTAAAGTGATCATGGTGTTGTCTGCTGCAGATGGGCTGGTGACTGAGGCCCCAGAGAAGTAGACTTGGACCTACTGTCCTCCCAGCAGGCAGGTCAACTTGTGAATTCTTCAGAAGTTGGGGCATGACATGGCAGGGTGAGGAGGCGCAGGGCTCTGTGAGTCAGCAGCCTACTGGGCTGGACCAGACTCTTGAGGTCTGTCTGAGGCTGACCTTCCTCTCTGTGAGTCATGTTCACCTATGGCCGCTGCAACCTCTCAGTCTGGGAATAGGGAGGGCAAAGGGCAGGCCCTGCGTAGCTTAGGTCCCAGGATCATCATCTGCTGATAGAGCTGGCTGCAAGCTCAGAGATCATCTGGTCTTTCTCACCTCAGTTCATAGAAGTGCATCCTGAGGAGGTAAAGGGCCAGGAAATGGTGGCATTGTGGTTTAGTGCACAGCATGCCTTTTGATGACAGGTTCCTTCTGGGCCTGTTCAGCCAGCCATATGTACTACCAACCCAGTGGTGGATGTCAGATAGACCTGGGGTGCTGAGATGGTGCCATGATGCTGACACACACCTATTCCAAAGGTGACTTGTCCTCTACCCCTTCCTCTAAAAAGGACACCAAGTTTTTACCTTTTTTTTTTGGTACCAGGGATTGATTGAACTCAGGGACACTCGACCACTGAGCCACATCTCCAGCCCTGTTTTGTATTTTATTAGAGGCAGGGTCTCACTGAGTTGCATTTTTGCACCTCACTAAATTGCTGAGGCTGGCTTTGAACTTACAATCCTCCTGCTTCCACCTCCCCAGCCACTGGGATCATAGGCATGCGCCACCATGCCCAGCAGATTTTTATCTTTTGGTGCAGGGGATTGAACCCAGGGGTGCTCTACTACTGAGCCCCAGCCCTTTTTATTTCTTGAGGCAGGGTCTTGCTAAGTCACTAAGGCTGGCCTTGAACTTACAGGAGATTCATATGTGATAATTACTTAAGGCGATCTTCCTTCCCTTACACAGCCCCAGTCACTCCACACCCAGTTCCTGTACTCTCCCCTGTGCGTCTGGCACCTGTCGCTACAGGCTTCCTGCTGCGCTGCAAGGGCTCCGCTCTGCTCTCCTGACACCCGCTTTGCCCCTCACACCTCACTGTCGGGAAGGGCATTCTTCCTGGCCAACACTTTCTTGCTCTGACTGTCTCCTCACTCTGGGTGGATGGAGAAAGACTTTTCTCAAAATAACCCATTCAGAGATCTGCCCTGCTATTTGATCCCTGCCATTTTCCCCTTTCTGAATGACCCTAGTTGTCCTAAGAAAGAAGACATAGACAGTCCTTTATCTGATCCCTGAACCGCATAGGGTGTCCTACAAAGAGAAGCCAGGGCTCTTTTGCTTCCTGCAAAGGCTGAGGGTGGTTGCTGACCTGGATCTGGGGTGTCCCTGTGGGGTCCTCTAGGTCTACCCTGGACGATGCTCTAGGAAAGGCATGGCCCTGTCAAGGGGCCCAGACTTTGTCAGGGCTTCTTCCCAGGAGGGACACAGGAAACTCAACCTTAGCTCTTCCCCCAGCTCTGCCACCTCAGTGGGGAACACCAGGCCTGAGGGACATTTATTTGGCAGAGGAGGCAATAAAGAGCACAGCATAAAGGACACGTGCCCCAGATCCTGAAGGGATCATTCTGACTCTGCTACTGACCTGCTAGCTCTGTGGTCCTGGGAATCCTTTACTGTTTTGGGCCTTGATTCTCTCATCTGAAAGGAGCGTGGGGGCTGTGCAACCTGAGGTCCCCTCAACCTGTGCTTCCGGGCTCCTGGCTGTGGGGCTGTCCCTGCTACTTAAGGAACTCCCTCCATCTTGTAGCTCCCTTAAATGACAACAGGGAGTTCCCAGCTGGCCCTCCTCACTGCTAGCCACTGCCCCTGGGGGAGACAGAAGAAACCATCAAGACCCCAGAGATATTGGGCTACAAAACCCACTCCCTTTGGAGGGGCCTTTGGGGCCCCATGCTCACTGTGCGCTCCCTGCTCGCCAGTGAAGGGAGCAGGCGTGTACAGGCTTTCACATGCCTACCTGTCGCGCCACAGCTGGTTATTTAAGGAACCTGAAAGTCCTGTCTCGGGCCTGCCCTTCTGTGGGGCCTCCTACCAGCTCGCTGGCCCAGACCTCTCAGGCTCCCTTGACCCTGCCTGCCACGAGTCCACAGGCTCTTCCCCCGGGGCCAGGCGGCCCTGGCACTGGGCTAGACTGTTCCCTCCTTCTCCTCCTCCTCTCCACTCGGAGCTTGGCTGCACCCCAGCTCTGGCTCTCAGGCTCTGTGCTCCAGCCAGCTGGGTGGGGGCTGGGCTTCCACTCTGGAGGGTCTCAGCTGGCCCTGTGACTCACTGGAGGCTCTACCAGAGCCCTCCAGCCTCTTTCTTGGTTCTGTTGAAAAGCCATCAACACTGGAAGGCTTTTTTATGTGAGAACAGGGAGTTCCCAGGCGCCCAGTTCCTCGTGCATCACATCCGATGCTCAGCATCAACTCTAGTTGCCTCACCAACCCCTCCTCCTGCTTTCTTGTGGCCAGGAAATTACACAGGGAAGACACAGCTCTCCATGAAAAGCTGGCTTGAGGGCAAGAGGGCCAGGGGTTGGGCTGATGGGAAGCAGCCTGTGGGCAGCAAGTGACATGTGTGACCCAGAGAAAAATTAGGAGGCTCTCTTCTCCAGGGAGACACAGCCTGGGAGGGACTGGGGGTGGAGTGAGCTGTGCCAGGCACTCATGACTACTTTGCTTTTCTTCCATTTCAGGTCCCAGCAGCTGGGGTTTTCCCTCAGCTCTTGAGTGGCCATGTCCAACCCTACTGCCCCACCTCCGTATGAGGACCGCAACCCACTGTATCCTGGCCCTCCACCCCCTGGGGGCTATGGGCAACCATCTGTCCTGCCAGGAGGGTACCCTGCCTACCCTGGCTACCCACAACCTGGTTACGGCCACCCTGCTGGCTACCCACAGCCTATGCCTCCCATCCACCCGATGCCCATGAACTATGGTGAGTCCTGGAAGTGGATGTGGAAGGTGGGTGGGAGGAGGAGCCCTTGGTGAATGTGGCCTCCTCCTTTCACTCCCTTCTCTTCAACTTCCCTTTTAACGCCTTTTCCCTCTCATCTGTTTAGATCTCTCCTTCCATTTTGTTTTACTTCCTTACTTTCCCCCCTCAGCTACTCCAGCCACGTGGTAGCCCCTTTATTCAGCCAGGAGGCTGAGTCCGTGCCTTCCCACCCAGGGGCCATGTCTGTCTTAGGAGCTACCCCTGTAACCCCAAACACTTCACTTTTTAAAATACATCCTTGGGGATGACAAATCCTCATCCTTTAGGTAAAGTCTGATTTTTGGAAACACCCCAAAGTGGAGCCAACCTTGGTAAACATCATGGCAGGTCAGAAACAAGTGAGGTTAGAATGCAGTGAGCCCCTTTTCCTGGGCATCTTTTTAATTTTGTGGTGCTAGAGATGGAACCCAGGGCTTCATACATGCTAAGCATATGCTTTACTTCTGAACTATGCATAGTGCTTTCTGGTTGGATTTTGACAGCAGTTTCCCAAAGAGGCATCCACACAATGTTTGGAAGCTGTGCAGCAGCTCTGGAGTCCTGAAGCAAGTGTAGGGCCAGCTCTGACTTGGACATGTGTGTTCTGGTGCGGACTAGAATGCGTCATTCACATGTGAGAGGCTACATGCCCTTGAAAGATCTGCTCTCATTGAGGCTTATGCTACATACTGGCCCTTGCCCTCTGTTCTCCCCACCTTTTCTCTGGCCCTCCATCCCTGAGGCTGTTGCTCTGCCAGCCAACCCCACTCCTGCCTGCTTCCTCCCTTGATCCTGACACCACCACCTGACCTCTGATGGTGTGGGCTGGCTGCACAGAGCCCTAAGAGATGCATGTGGATGGACTGGCTTTTGCCTAAGCCCCCTCATGCCACCCTGGCTCAGGTCACTCTGAGGGCATCCAGAGGACCCTGGCTGGGAAGGGAGTTCTGCACTGTAACACTTGACTTTTGGCTGCAGATACCTGAGCCTTTCAGACAGTGTTGAGAGGCTTTGGGATGAAGGTTACATTCCCAGGTCTCCAGTTGGTCCTATGTGATCTGTCCCTAGGCCCTGGCTATGATGGAGAGGAGAGAGCAGTGAGCGACAGCTTCGGGCCTGGAGAGTGGGATGACAGAAAAGTCCGACACACATTCATCCGAAAGGTGAGATGGACTGGGAGGCAGGTGGACCTGGCCCCTCACGCTGTGGGAATTGGGGAGGGCCAGGCCACACCAACCACAGGCAAGAGCACAGAATTCTCATAGAAATTTGCTGGTTGCCTGCCCTCACTGCTCTCTCCCCGGCTTCCCTATCCCTAGCATCCCTTCTCTTTGACCTTGTTTTGGGAGGGCAGTCAATCTGGGAAACCTCCCACCTCTTCCCCAGACCTTGCTTTTCCATTAAGACCCTAAGCAACTCGGGAGCAGGCAGGATCACCCTGCTCCTAATCCACTCTCCTATCTCACATCTGCAAGGCACCTGCTCAGGGCAGACAGATGTGTGACATGCCACGCTGAACTGCAAGTGTGGAGCCACGGTGGTGGTGCAGGGCAGCCCTGCAGGGCTGGATGCTGGACAGGAGGGAGGGAGCAGAAGTTCAACATGTGGACCATGCTCCCCACTGGGGTCACCTCTAGGCCAGGCTGCAGCCGAAGGCTCTTTGAGGGCTCAAAGTAAAAGTAGAGCCTTCAAAATAGGGAAAAGAAGCCCCTTCCACCACTGCCAGGATAGGAAGGGCAGGGCCTGTGCTCCTTTGGCTTCTTGGTCTTGTGGTTCTGCTTCCTGGGGAGAGGCCAGCAGACAGGGTGGTCACCTGTGTCCCTGGCCGGCTATGTTCCAGGTTTACAGCATCATCTCCGTCCAGCTGCTCATCACGGTGGCCATCATTGCTATCTTCACCTTTGTGTGAGTGTCTGGGCCTCGCTGACCCTTCCTTCCCACCCTGGGGAGTTCTGGGTCAGCTGCCTGTCTTGGGGGTGCTTGGCAGGGAGGCAGCTGAGCCCTGGAATGACTCTTCTCCTCTTCCTCGACTCCACAGGGAGCCAGTTGGCCAATTCGTGAGGAAGAATGTGGCTGTGTACTACGTGTCCTAGTGAGTGTGCCTGGCTCTACTCAAGGCGAGGGGAGGAGGCGGCTGGCAGTGTTTCCAGTTGACCGGCTCTACTCAGGGCATGGATCAAAATGCTTTTTTTTTTTTAAATATTTTTTTGGATGTTGATCAATCTTTATTTACTCATTTATTTATATGTGGTGCTGAGATTCGAACCCAGTGTCTCACATATGCTAGGCAAGCGCTCTACCACTGAGCCACAACCACAGCTCCTCAAAATGTTTTTTTGAGAGGGGCCTTCCCAGTGGCCAGTGCCATTCTCCCATGCTGGGGTGTGCACCCTGGTGAGGAGTCGCAGAATCACATAGCACGTAGTGGGGCAGGGGAGGGGGGGCAGCAGACGATGGTGACAGCAATGTGCAGTCTGTATGGAAGTGCCCAGGTTCTCACAGCCAGTTTCTACGGCCCACACGCGTGTCACAGAACTGCTCAGGGTCCCTGGCTTGGTAGTTCTGCCCTAACTCTTCCTGAGTAGCCTGCCCTCAGACCCAAGCAGCTTCCTTGGCCTCCAAGCCCTGGGCCAGCTGAGTGCTGCCAGGCTGGGCTGAGAAACGGCCAAGGGTAGCTCTGGCCACAGACCATGTCCCATCTCTTCTTCCCCAGTGCTGTCTTCATCGTCACCTACCTGACCCTTGCCTGCTGCCAGGGACCCAGGTGAGTTCCAGAGCCTTAGACAATGAGGAGAGAAAAGGTTGGGACAGGAGCGAGTATTTTGGGAAGAAAATGGATTCCTTGTAGTGGTCGAATGGAGACTTACAAGTACTGTGGTGGTGGTGGTGATGATGATGATGATGATGATGTCGGTGACTACCGTTCAGAGGTTTACAAAGTACTGTGTGAGATATATTTAGCTATCATTTTTACAGCAACCCTGCAAGATATGTAGAATTTTGACCATTTATTAAACAGGAAAGAGAAAAGGAAAAAGGCAGTGTGGGGAGGGGGGAAGGGAAAAGAAAAATGAGAGGGAAAAAAAGAACCCCAAACCAAACAGGAAGAACTCAAGGCTCAGAGAGGCTGGACAACTTTCTCACAGTCACACAGGTATTCAGAGTAATAGTGGCAAACAGTTTCAGGTCTTTCTGGCTCCATAGCACAGGTCCACTCCACTGCTCCATGTTGTCCTTTTGAACCCCCCTAAGCAGGTACCAAAGCCATGCCAGCCTTCCCTTCCCCAGAGCAGGGCTTGTCCCTGCAGGCACAGGAACCAGGTGCTCCCTTGTGCTGAGGGAACCTCTAGGATCTGACTTCTCTAAGTCATGTAACCAGGCCTTTTCTTCCCCCTAAGGCGCCGGTTCCCATGGAACATCATCCTGCTGACTCTCTTTGTAAGTCTAGAAGGGTAGGGGAGCGCTGTCCCAGGGAAGGGAAGGAGATATCACTGGCGAAGGATGTCCCTGGCTTTCTCCCCCTTCTTATCCTTACTGCTAGCTCTGGGTCCCCTCTGTGGCTGCATCTTTCCAGCTCAGTCGAATCTACTCCCAGCTCTAGAAGTCCACTGTGGTCAACCCCCAGTGCCTTTGCTGGGCAAGTGCTCTACCACTGAACTTCACTCAGTGCCTGCTGTTCTTAAGTTTATCTTCTTTGTTTCTCTCCCTCAGACTTTTGCCATGGGGTTTATGACAGGCACCATTTCCAGGTACATGCAAGGGCAATCTACCACCTTCATGTAAAGTGTGTATTCTTGGGGAGCAGGTGTTCCTGGGCTGGTGGTCATCTATGGGGATGGGTTCTGGGTGGAATCTTCTGGAAGCGGAGAGTTTGAAGTCATTTGTATGTGGCTTATGCCTCTGGCTTCTCTTAACTCCTTCCTTCCAGTATGTATCAGACCAAAGCTGTCATCATTGCAATGATCATCACTGCTGTGGTGTCCATTTCTGTCACCATCTTCTGCTTTCAGACCAAGGTGAGGGAATGGAGGGTTCTTCCCTGGCACCTGCCTCTCTTTATTATGAAACCTGGCCCTTGGGTTTGGCATTTGAATGGCCTGGGAGGGCCCAGATCCATATAGACCAGGGATTTCTGTTAGAGACCTAATCCCCTTTCCCATATCTACACCTGCACAGCTGCCTCCTATGTCTGTCCTTAGCATGACATGGTCATTACTGTGTCTCCAGGAGGCAGAACTGGGACTCTCAGGCAGGGTGGCAGGGTGGCAAGGCCAGTCTGGCTGGGCTGCTAGTGATGGCAGTTGTCTGACAGGTACCTCATTACTCTTCCTGGCAGGTGGACTTCACCTCATGCACAGGCCTCTTCTGTGTCCTGGGAATTGTGCTGATGGTGACTGGGATTGTCACTAGCATTGTGCTGTACTTCAAATATGTGAGTGTCCCATGAGGGCTGAAGCCACTGAACCCATTCCTCACGGCAGACTCCCTGTATAGCAGAATGTAGCAGGGCCCCTCATCTGGGCAGGCTGACCTCAGAACCTTCCAGTGGCTAGCAAAGGCATCCACATACAAGCACCATCCTTTTGGGTTAGGGAATAGTCAGTGTCTCTTTGGAAAGAGCTACAGCACTGGGAGCCCTGGACAGCGCCACTGAGTTCCTATGGGAAGTAGTAGATTAGAGCTGACAGCTGAGACCAGGTTCTGGGAGGCAGACTGGAAGAGGAACCCAGAGGAACAAGATGGACCTGTGTGGAAGGGACTTTGGAGATGTCTGGAGCTGAGTCCTTTGACTATAGTCAGCTAAAGGAGAACATGAGCTCCTCAGGCTGATGACCATCTCACCATGGACTGGCCTTGTCCTTCTGTGGACAGGCACCTACAGGAGAGTGAAGCAGGGCTGCCTTGTGGGTACCCGTAATTCTGAACCTCATCAGGGTGGTTGCAGGCGAGGGTTTCCCTCCCTCCTAGCCCTACTACATTCTGTCCATCCCAGGATGGGCTGTGTGGTCTGTTGAGTGCTGACTAGGACTGGAGGAAAGATGACGGGGCTCTTCAGCTGGTGTGTGCTGGGTCTGTCCCTCCAAAGCTGTCACTCAGCCACTGCTTTTTCTCAGAAGCACAGTGGACACCTCTGCAGATTAGCTCTATGGATTGGTCTGGCTAAAAGATGCTTTGATTGGTTTTATATGGCCATTTTAGGATAGCCTCTGCTCCCTCTGCCAAATATGTCACCGTTTCAGATCTGTTCTAGGACCTAGAAGGGCATGCCCCAGGATCCCAGTGAGCTGGCTTCCTAGTTCTGTCCATTCTGATGCCTGAATCCCGGGGGTTAGCTGGGTCCTGAAGGCCTGCCTCACTGTAGTTTGCTCAGATTTCTAACGCCACCCCATCTCCTTCTTCCCAGATTTACTGGCTCCACATGGTCTATGCTGCTTTGGGGGCCATTTGTTTCACCCTGGTAAGTCCCTGCTGTGCTTTGGAAAGCTGAATTGAGGGGATGGAGGACAGGGGATGGCGAATGAATTTAGGTGGCTTGGAACAGAGCCAGAAGCGATCTTTCCTCACTGTCAAGAGTTCCCCACTGTCAAGAGTTCCCTTGATTTTCAGGGCACTCCTGCTGTCTTAGTCGCACACCTGCTGTTGGAATGCTGGGCAGGGCGAGTTGGAGATGCAGTGTGCCTGCCTGTTTCTGGTGTGGACTGCAGGAGGCAGAGACCACCTGTTAGCCTGTTCTTACCCTAAGCGCGCTTGCTACGTGGCACACAGGCTCCCAGGACAACTATGCTGATCAAAAAAGAGCTCTGGGCCTCTGGGTACTCACTGGCGCTCACTTCTGGCTTCCCTGTCCCTGCAGTTTCTGGCTTACGACACACAGTTGGTCCTGGGGAACCGGAAGCACACCATCAGCCCAGAGGACTACATCACGGGTGCCCTGCAGATCTACACAGATATCGTCTACATCTTCACCTTTGTGCTGCAGCTGTTGGGAGATCGCAACTGAGGAGCCCCCCGTTCCACCCTCGCTGGGCTCTCCCTTCCCTAGAGGGCTGGGCCCTGTGACTGGGGTCTGGGCCTCAGACACTTTTTTCTTCCCCTCAAGTAACATACCCAGTTTCCTTTCTGTCCAGGAGATGGGTAACCTCTCTGGCTGTGGAGGTGTGGGAACCTGTGGTGGGCAGTGGGTGCTGGGACAGTTCAGACCTGTTAGTGGGCTTGGCAGGAATGAGGCTGAGGATGTGTCTTTTGCCCTCTACCCACAATATGGCACCAAACTCTTAGCACTTGGGTGTGTGTGTGTGTGAAAAGAGCCCATTCTATAACTGAGAGGAAATGTGAACACAGAAGGGACTTTAAGGTGCATGGGTTCCCTTCCTAATCTGTCACGGGCTTCTAGCCTAGGTAGCTGGAGCCTGTTTCCCTCCTAAACCCAGTAAAGCCAGACAGTATTATCCCCACCTCCTGGACTACAGGCCATTATTCTATACTCCTTAGACTTGGTACCTTTTAGCTCAGAACGGTAGAAGAGATCTGTGCCCAGGGGCCTCAGCACTCTGACCCCATCTTGTTTTTATAACATGTATGTATTGTTTATCTAGGTTAGGGCTGGGGAAAAGAAGAGATGAGCAAAGTACAGGGGCTAATACAAAGAGCATCTCCTCTGAGCTCCCTCCAGGCTTGGATGGTGTGAGAGAGCAGGCCATTTGGAGCCTTCTGGTCCCCATTCTCCAAAGTTGCCTGGGACTTCCCTGGGTGCTTCTGAGGTCTTTTACTTTCTCTGCTCAGGCAGGTAGAGCAGAAAGTGAGGGACAAGAGTCAGTAAACAGAGTAGTTTGTATGATCACGAGTGTGGCATGGAAGTAGCCAGGGTGAGGAGATGGGTGGAGGCTTGGAAAATGCCTTGGGGCCTCCAGAGCCAGTTTGAGAAATACTAAAAAAAAAAACCCACCTCAGTGCCCAAGGAGACTTCAGTGCTCTTCCTTCTGCTAACAGGAAGGGCCCTGAGGGCAAGGTGACTGCCTCTCTCTGCCTGCTCTGAACTCCCACTGGGGGGCTTTTCGACTTCAGACCACCTCTCTAGTCAGCCACTGCTTTCTTTGTAATACAAGTGCCTCAAGCTGTAATAGGGGAGGGGACAGGGTCAGTCTATCGGGTAGGGGCGGAAACCACATCAGCCCAAGGATATAATTAGGACTTCTTTATTGAGTACTTGATCCTAAATATATCACACAAAGGGACACAATTATAAATGTATTAAAGTTTTGTTTAGAACTTAAACCCTGTGTGGCTCTGGTTTTCTTCTTTGGAAGGTGTTGGCTCAGGGAGTGTCTGATTCTGCCCAAAGCATCCATTCACTTCCTACCTCTACATCCTGGCTGGGTCTCTTGCACCTTTCCTAAGGTCACAAATATCCTTTATTGCTGCACTTCCTAGGGAGGGATGTGAGAGGCTGGTGAAGGCTCAACAGTTGGCTGGGGGAAAGGGGAACTCAAAACTTGCAATAGTGGATTCCAAAGGGACATCTTGTTACGGGTCCTTTACAAAAGCTCACGAGAGCAATTAACTCTTCCCCACAAAGCTATATGCATATATAAAATCTTGCAGATGAGGGAGGGGATGGACCAAGGTTCAGAACCTCTGTCTTAAAAATCACTAGTCCAATCTCTTGAGCCCCAGAGAAGTTGAGTCATTTGGACTGGCTAAGGGTAGTGCTTGTTTGCCTCCATACCCTTAATGCCGCCTTTGATTCTCTTTATTATTTGTTTCAAGGCTGAGTGGGACCCCACCCTCCTGGCCCGCAGCTCTGAGGGATTCATGCCCAGGGCCTGAGCCTAGGCTTGTGGTGATTAAGCCTCTGTGGTGGCCCTGCCACCCAGCCAGGAACAAGCTCTTCTGTCAAAGGGAGCATACCTGAGTAACCAGCCCCACCCTCTTCCCCTCCACTCCCAAGGGACTAAAACCCAAACCTACTTCCTTTCCACTCAATAAATTTATTTGCTTTCGGCTGGCTCCTCGGTGTGGGAGGGGCAGGGACTGGCAGCAGTCTGGCTCCATGCGCCCTCTGGTGGACCTCATAGACCAATGACCAGAATCAGCCAAACTGCAGGGTTTCAGTCAAAATACAGTCTAGAGGGTTGCTGCAGTGCTCCTCAGGCCTGTACCCCAGAACCAACTTCAGGGGATGGGGCATGTTGGGAGGAGGCCCTGAACCTCTGGCTCTCATACTCGCCCGTGTTGGACGCCCGCATGTTCTGCCGAGCCTTCATCTGCTTCAAACGGTTCTTGTCCACTTCCCGCTTGGTGAGGATGAAGAGTAGGATACCACAGGGGAAGCCGATGGCCCTAAGGGTAGGGAGATGTGCACGGGGTTTGGGCTGGGGCCAGGCCTGAGCCAGAGCTGGGGGGTATGGGTGGATCATTCCAGCTTTTCAATTGCACGAATGCTGTAATGCCTCTTGTGTCTACTTGTCCCCTCTGCTGGCTGCTAGAGGGACCCACATAAATCAGATCCTGTTGCTGCCCTGCTTAAGACCCCATAACAACTTTCCATCACTTCCTGGATAAGTCCAGACTCCTGGGCATGGCAGAAAATGCCCAGCTCTTCACTCCTTTCCCCTGTGGCACAACACTCATAAGCATGAACCCTGCACTCCTGCTTCAGGGCCTGTGCATGATTCTCTAGGCAGACCAGCCTCTTTCGCTGAGTCCTAGCAAGTTTCTCTCTACTTAAACTCCACAACTCCTCCCAGGCTTCCTCTCTCTGGTTACTCTACTACTGAGGTACGACTCCAGCCCCTCCCTTTCCTTCTCTGAGTAACTGCGACTAGGGGGCGCCTTGGTGTGGGGGAAAGAGCATGGAGTCACAAGACCCGGTGAGAATTCCAGCTCTGAGCCTCAGTTCCTTCTCTGTGAAATGGGGGTGTAATATTTATCTCAGAAAAACTAAAACATTACATGGTAAAGTACTATCAAACCTCAAGAGGTGAAAAAGTGTTAATTTCCCCTATTTTTCTTTTGATTGATAGTATGACCTAAGATCAGAATCACAGCCAAATAACATACAGAACAACTTGTAGTTACTATACAAATAATACATGATTTCAACTAATTACTAGGATTTGGGTCTTTCCCCAAGCTCCCAAAAGGGAGGATGAGGCTAGGGACCCAAGTTCAAATCATCTCAGCTCAGCTAACGCCACAGAAAACCCACTGTCTCCACAATTCCACATACTTTCCCACCTCTCCTGACCCACTCCTCTGAGATTCCATTCTTGGAACCCAACAATTCTGTTCCTATAACCTTGGATTCAGCTCACCACTTGAAACTTAAAAGTTATTTCTGGGTCCTACCCTCCCCTGGATGCACTCCCCATGGGTGGGCAAAGAGGTAGTTAACACTCACCAGGCTAGTCCCACAGCTTTCATGGGGTTCTTGCCCCTCTTTCTGGGAATGTATTCCAGCTCAGGGGAGAGGGGCTCAGGCTCCTCCTTGCACTCTGGGGAGCTGTGGCTCTGCAGTGCTCTGGTTCTGTTCTGAGAAGCCTTGTTAGCAGTGGCTCCTGAGAGGATTCCTGTGGATGGAGGTAAGGAAGGTCAGCACAGGGATGAGGAGGGAGCTCTGGGAAGGTGAGTACAGGGTGGGAAGGGGCGGTTGAGATCTGAGTTTGGAGTAACAAGTGCTAGGGAGAATCCAAAAGGAAATGGGAAAACTGCCACTGAGGTGGCACCTTTGGAAGCCACTTTCACGTCACTGCGGGTTCATCACCCTGGTGCCAGGAGAGCGAGCTTCACTATTCTTCATTTCCGACGACAGGATGGGAAGGACTGCAAAGGGACTCACAGGATTCGTATGATGGAAATCCGGGGAAAGGTTTTAAAACTGAAGAATGTTAGCCCTGGAAGGAAGATAGAATACTCCATCCCCTCATTTTAGAGAAGAGGAAACTGAAGCTCTGAGAGACAACTGCTTCACCCAAGGTCAAACTGCTAATTACCCAGGGTTAGAACCCAAGCCTTCAGAAGCCCAGGGCTCTTTCCTCTGCACTGCGGTGAGTGTGAAACACCTGGAGCGCGGGAGTCTAAAACATTCTTCGGGGGTCCTTCTTGAAGCCAGACCCCAGAGGTGTTGTGTAACCCGAAGGCAGGGGCATGGACTGAGTGACCTCTATAGAGCATCTTTTCACCCCAGACTCTAAGATCCTAAAGAGTGGTGTGGGCAGAATTGGCTGCCCCGACCGCCTGCTATAGCCGGGTGGGATGTGAAAGAAGAGAAATCTCCTGCAGTCTTGCCCTCCCCAGGGTCCCTCTCCTTACCCCGGAGGACGCGGGCATTTCTCGCCCCCCGGCCCTTCAGCGCCGTAGCAGCTACCACCGCCGCCATGTTCAGATCCCACCCCCCTCCACCGCGCTCTCCGCCGGGAATTGTAGTTTGCGTAAGGGGCCTCCCCCGCTCCTTCCGTCCTGCATACAGATCAGAAACTACATCTCCCAGAAGCCCGCAGAGTGGACTCCAGAGAACTACTCTTCCCAGGAGACCCCGGAGGCGCGCACGCTCGCTTGTTTCCCTCCTGTTGGGGGCGGAGTCAGGCCGGGCGGAGTTTGGGTTCTCCCCGCCACGCCTCAGCCCCTTTTCCAACTCTGCCTTGTGATTGGTGGTTCAACCAGTCAGCCCCCGTTGCTATTGGCCAGGCCGCCTTCGCTCTTCCTGCCCGGGAGTCGCCTACGCCTACTTCCTCCCGGGAGGAGGGGCTCGAGTTCCGCGTCGCCGCGCAGAGCTGACTCTGGGAGGCGTTTGGGCCCAGAGAAGTGGATCGGCCGCCTGCGCCGCATGGAGTCCGAATCAGAAAGCGGGGCCGCCGCTGACACCCCCCCGCTGGAGACCCTAAGCTTCCATGGTGATGAAGAGATTATCGAGGTGGTAGAACTGGATCCTGGCCCGCCGGACCCGGGTGAGAACTGCCTGTGCTCAGGCCATGGGACAGGAGGCGCTAACCCCTGGCCTCTGACCCTTGCTTCTCCCCGCTCCCCTCTTCACCCTACCGGTCATTCCTACCGACATTCCTCTCTCTGTCCCTTACCCTGCCCCCACACTTAGTTGTCAGGCCTGGCGGGGTGGGGGTTCCCTGACGCCTCCCCTAGCCCTTCCCCTCACACACCCCCTTCCCATCATGCCCTCGGTCCTCTCTTCCCACACGGTTGCCGGCCAACCCCGGGTCCTCAGACCTTGCCTCGTATGCTCCGCCTCACACGCCCCCTCCTCCTGTCCCTTAGCCCCCGCTACACCCCAGCGGTCTGACTTCACCCTACCCTGTGGCCACATGACCTACCCCAGCCTCGGCCTTCTCATGCTTATTCCCATCCCTCTTAACGCCTCCTGAGCCTCATCTTTTTAACACTCTCCCCAAAACAGATGATTTGGCCCAAGAGATGGAAGATGTGGACTTTGAGGAGGAAGAAGAAGAGGAAGAGGGCAACGAGGAGGGCTGGGTCCTGGAACCCCAGGAAGGAGTGGTCAGCAGTATGGAGGGCCCCGATGATAGTGAGGTCACCTTTGCCTTGCACTCAGGTAGGCCTCTGAGGAGATCCTCTTTAAATTAGTCCAGGTGGGCATTTGAGCATTGCACATTTGCTGCCTACAGAGCGTTATGAAAGACAAGTTGGGAAAGCTGTTGGCCTTGTCCTGCAGGAGTTCACAGGTAGGGATCAGAGATAAGAATGGCACTGGAGTCAATTGAGTCACCTGGGTTTAAGTCCTACCTCTCCTTTTTACCAATTTGTCACCTTCAATAACTTCTCTGGCCTTAAGTTTTCTCTTAAAAAGTTAGCCTTTGGTGGAAGTTAATGAACATAACCTGAATGGAAATTAGAGGTAATTTATGCTGAAAAATGTATCTTTTTGAGCACATTTTATGTAATCTGTTCAATAAGAGCTCTTACTAAGAAACTAATAACACGATGCTCTCTTCACTGTATTCATACCCAGCCTGGTGGTATCCCATGCTGAGAATTGTAAGCCCTGTACTGTCCACAGTTTTAGTGAGGGGTGGTGAGGGGAACAGAACAGTATGAATCTGCCCTGGAGAAAGACTTGGAGCTCAGCAGGTTGGGAAAGGATTTCTCTAACAACTTATTAGAAGAATTTGAATGCACCTTTTTTTTTTCCCGAGGAGAGAAGACATATTGCTTTGGGTGAAAGAGGGTGGGCTTTCTAAAGGTTCTAAAGGACAGAACTCTAGGTGGAAGCCCCGTCCCCTCACCTGTGGATTATCTTTTGGGACAGCATCCGTGTTTTGTGTGAGCCTGGATCCCAAGACTAACACCTTGGCAGTGACAGGGGGTGAAGATGACAAAGCCTTTGTCTGGAGGCTCAGTGATGGGGAGCTACTCTTTGAATGTGCAGGTGAGGGGGCTGGAGTGGAGGCCTGGGGGAGGTCGTGTTCCTTTGGAGATCTTTTGGGGGTGATCTGCGGTGGTTGAGCATCTGAGAGCCATCTGTTGACCTTTGTTTTGTATCAGCTCTGGGCTGGGTCCTAGGAACACAAAGAAGAATAACAACATAGCCTGTTGTAGGCTTAGGGGCAGGAGATGCTAATTGGCCAACAGAGTTTAGGAAAGGCCTGAGAGGAAGTAACACTGGCATAGGAGTAGTTGGGAAAAGGATGTGGGGATTTCAGGCAGATGTGTAGAGGGAACAGAGGGGCAAGGCAAAGGAAGCTCAGGCTTCACTTGGTTGAGTAGAGGCCAGCGATATCTCTACTGGGGAGACCTGGAGGTGTTAGTTCCTAGAGCTGCAGTGTTTGACCACTTGTTTTGGTGGAGACTGCCTGCTTTTTCCCTAGTAGGTCATTCAGGGGGCAAGGGAGCTGGGTCATGTGTCCCCAACACTTAAGTACCCTAAATTTTCTTCTTTTTCTGCCCACTTTTCTTGGCAGGCCATAAAGACTCTGTGACTTGTGCTGGTTTCAGCCATGACTCTACCTTAGTAGCCACAGGGGACATGAGTGGTCTGTTGAAAGTGTGGCAGGTGGACACAAAGGAGGAGGTCTGGTCCTTCGAAGCAGGAGATCTGGAGGTAATTTCTTCAGAGTGGGATCCAACTCTGTGGAACCACAGGTTGGGACAAGAGATTTGGGGGCCTGTCTTACCTCCAGTGGACAAGCCTGCTCTGAGCCAGTGTACCCAAAGTTATAGCAAATGTACCTGTTGACTTGAAAGTTCCTACTGACCCCAGAAGCAGGAAAACTTTCAGTGGGACTTAAGGGACAGGTTCCTTAGGAGTGCTGGTATAATGGGCCTCCCTGCTGATCCTTCTTTCTGCCTAGTGGATGGAGTGGCATCCTCGGGCACCTGTCCTACTGGCAGGCACAGCTGATGGCAACACCTGGATGTGGAAGGTCCCTAATGGTGACTGCAAGACCTTCCAGGGCCCCAACTGCCCAGCCACCTGTGGTCGTGTCCTCCCTGACGGTGAGAGTACTGCTTTGCGTGTTCTCCTGGGTGTAGAGGGGGATCCCAGGTTATGCCCTTCCCTGAGCTCCCTCTGGGCCCCAGCTCTGCCCTTTCTCCTCTCCTCCTCCACCCCCTTGCTTAGTGTGTGAATGTGCCCTTTATTCTCTTTTCATTGGTGCGTCTGATCCTTTAGGAAAGAGAGCTGTGGTAGGCTATGAAGATGGCACCATTAGGATTTGGGACTTGAAACAGGGAAACCCCATCCATGTATTAAAAGGTACCAGAGGTGGGGGAAGTGTTAAACTGGGCCTTCATGGGAGAAGGCTGAGAATCAGGGCAGGACTGAGCCTATCTTGTCCCCTGCTTCTTCCTAGGGACTGAGGGTCACCAGGGCCCTTTGACCTGTGTTGCTGCCAACCAGGATGGCAGCCTGATCCTGACTGGCTCTGTGGACTGCCAGGCCAAACTGGTCAGTGCCACCACCGGCAAGGTGAGCGGACCTGGAGCCTGGCTGGGGGCCTCTTGTTTTCCCAAGTCTTCTGCCTTTCCTTTCTTGTTCCTCACTCTGCTGCTGTCTGTTGGGGACTGAGGGTCCAGGCCTCCTCTGATCATCTCCTCTGGCTGATAGGTGGTGGGTGTTTTCAGACCTGAGACTGTGGCCTCCCAGCCCAACCTGGGAGAAGGGGAGGAGAGCGAATCCAATTCGGTGGAGTCCTTGGGCTTCTGCAGTGTGTGAGTGTGAGGCTGAGCCTTGGCCTGGAGATGAGAGGGACTGGGGGAGAGGCCTGTGGGGGGCTGGGCAGGGGGACCAGGGAGGAGAGTGGGTATGAGTCCAGGGTCTCACAAGCTTCCTGGTGCTCCACTGCCCAGGATGCCGCTGGCAGCTGTTGGTTACCTGGATGGAACATTGGCCATCTATGACCTGTCTACCCAGACCCTCAGGCACCAGTGTCAGCACCAGGTAGGGTAGTTGGAGCTGGGTTGCTGGTGGGCTGTGGTCATGGTCACAGAGAAGCCCTGGCCTCTGGGAGCGTCCACCCCAAACCTGGCTTCTACCCTCTCCTTCACTGTGAACCTCCCTCACTGAGAGTTGGGAACAGATGTCTTTCTTCTCCCATCCCCGGTATCTGACACATCTGCCACCTTGCTCTGTGTCCTGGGGCAGTCGGGCATCGTGCAGCTGCTATGGGAGGCAGGCACGGCTGTGGTGTACACCTGCAGCCTGGATGGTGTCGTGCGCCTCTGGGATGCCCGGACAGGCCGCCTGCTGACCGACTACCGGGGCCACACGGCTGAGATCCTGGATTTTGCCCTCAGCAAGTACGTGAAGTGGGAAAGGGCTGGGACCATTGTATTTGGAAAGTGGCACTAGCATGGGGTCTTGGGGTATGGAAGGGATTTCCAAGAGGGGGGCATTGAGACCCAAGGCCTGGTTGCAGCCTGTGAGGCAGCAGTACTGGGAAGCCTGAGGGTTTCCAGCCCTGGGAGTCATCTTTTAACAAGTCTTAGGCCAGTGGTCGGCAGTGATCTGCCCAGGGTATCGCCTCTTGGTCATGAGTGGAGAGGCCGAACTGATGCTCCATCCCACTCAGCTCTGTGCTCCCATGCCAGGGGGACTGCCTCTCCTGCCCGCTCTGCTATTTGCATGGAGGGTTGATGGTCAGCGTGGCACTAGTTATTAGGGACCCAGAGTCAGTGTGCTGCTGGAGCCTGACCCAAGGCCTTCAACCTGTGCTTTCTGTTCACAGAGATGCCTCCCTGGTGGTGACCACATCAGGAGATCACAAAGCGAAAGTATTTTGTGTCCAGAGACCTGACCGTTAATGGCTGTGGCCTCTGACTTGGTGTCTGGTGTTGAGGGGGGGATGAAGGGAGACCCCCCTCGCCCTATGAGGCGCAGGGTACAGAGGGAAAAGGAGGGGGGACTCGATTGCTTCCCAACCCCTTTAACTGACCTGCCTCCCTCTGTCCTTTTCTTCTCCTTGAGACCCCGCCCTCAGGCCCCCTCCCTTCTCCTCACCCAGACCTAGGGGCCCTTCAGTGGGAGGGACAGGACTCTTTCTCTTTCACTTTCATTTGCTGGTGTGAGCCATGGGTGTGTATTTGTATGTGGGGAGTAGGTCTTTGAGGTTCCCGTTCTTTCCCTTCCCAAGTCTTTGGGGGTGGAAAGGAGGAAGAGATACTAGTTAACAGATTTTAAAAATGTAAATAAAATATACTTCCCAGAGGCAGTGTCTGTGAAGGTTTTGTGGTGGCTGGATGCAAGGAGGAACTGGCGAAGGCCATGTCAGTGGGAGGCTCTCCCAAACTGCTGGATGTTGAGAGTGCCAGCCCAGCCTCTCCGGGGCCGTGGTTTGTTCACACTGACAATTACGTGCTTGTCTGGAGTGGAGTCTCCCTGGCACACATCTGTCTTGAGGTTCTTTCTGTGACTGTTCCACCAGCCACCCTCTTGAGGTAAGGAGTGAGATCACTATAAGTGGCCAGAGGAGCTTTATTCCCTCAGGGTGGGGATCCAACAGGGGAATGATTTCTGTTCCAGAGAAGAGGGGACATATGGAAAGGGATTTGATGGCTGAGATGGACAGATGCTTCTAGGAGACAGCTGCGGCCCTTCCCCTAGTTCAAGTCCAAGTCAATGATGCTTTGGCTGCTGGTGTGGTAGGCCATGCTGGGACCAGGACTGTCCCTGGGGGTTCTTCCCCACAGCACCCGCAGCCACCTTTGCGTGGCTGCCCTCCAGGGGGCTGTGTAGCGCTGATCACCCAGACCCATGGCCACAGGCACAGCTGCTGCACTGGCACTGCCCAGTGAGAGGAGGGATAACAGAGTTCCAGGCCCCAGTGGTGGGCGCTGCTCATAGGCCAGGACCGACAGGAGCAAAGTGGCCACATAGGGTCCCCAGCATAGCCCAAATAGCAGTGTGGCTCCAGCTTGTGCCTTGGCCTGCCTCCAGGTGAGGGTGCGGGCCAGGGCAGAGGGTGCATCGCGACACACTGCCCGTTCCAGCCGGCGGATGTCCTGTAGCTGGCGGTGGGCAGTGACCAATACTCGGGCAGAGAGAAGGGCAGCAGCCCCCACAGCAGGCAGCAGGAGCCCAAAGATTTCAATGTAGAGGTAGGGAGCTGGGAACACAGCCTGGGAGCTACAGTTGGCGCTGGGGCTCCAGTGGTTCCACCCCAGAGCCGGCAGACTGGCAAAGAGCAGGGGACAAGTCCATGTGAGGAGCAGGGCCAGCCGAGTGCTCCCTTGGGGCTGGAGTGGCCGCAGCACTGCCCTGTAGCGCTCTCCGTGTACCAGCAGCAGATTGGCCAGCAGAGAGAGGAAGGAGAAGTTGGGAGCCAAGTAGAGGAGGAGGCAAGACCAATAACCCCTACGGCTTTGGTTCCACAGCACTGGCAGCGTGGGCAGTGCCAGCCCTGTGAGCATCCCAGCCAGCAGCAGGCTCAGGAAGAAGCAGCCAGCAGGGGGGCTGCGCAGGCGGTGGTCTCGGGCGATGCCCAGTGCCAGAAGAAGGTTGGCGGCCACAATGAGGCTTGCCAGGGTCAGGGAGAGCCCCATAGCCACCATGGGGATGGGGATGGCCACCTCCCCAGTGCTGTTGAGTGTCATCTTGGGCCTTGGAATGGGGGAGGTCTGGAGCAGCAACCAGCATGCCTGGATGGAGGAGGGGGGTGGCCAGAGTTAGCGTGGGGCTTCAGGTCACTGTCCTTCTGGTGGGGACTGCACAGTAATCCAGAGGCTGCAGACCCAGACTGTGGACCATATCCTGTGTGCCGACACACATTTTTTGGAATTAGTTGCCAATTTTTAAAATTATACACAAGAATTCATATTTTTGGTTTCTCTGCAAAAACGAGGTATGGTGACACATTTCCTGTATGGTAGCAGGGCAGTGGCTGCCTTTCAGGCAGTTGACCAGTCTCCAACAGGCAGCATTGCCCATTTCGGTCATCTGCCTGGGCTCTGGGCAGCTGTGTTTATGCTTATTTAGATTGAAAAGCAGACCCATCCAAATAATTTTGTCCAGCCTCTGCCCCACCCAATGAGGCTCTGAGCCCAAAGAAATGACAGGGTCTGGCCGGTGTGGAGTGGTCTCTTGCTCCCCAGGCCTGGGGCACAGTGAGGTGCCCTGTCCTTGCACCTCCACTCACTGCACCCTTGCAGTCTGGTACAGCTCAGTGAGCAGCCTCCGGGTAGGACTTCCAGTCCATAAACTCGTCCACTGGATGATAGCAACAGGCTCTTCCGGGGAACTGGATGAAAGGGTGGGGGAGGGGATGCATGCTTGGCTTTGAGCGTGGAGATGCCAACAAGCAGAGAGAGGACCCCAGTGCTTCCAGATGCTAAAGCGGGACGAGGACAGGGAGGAGGGGCTGGTGGGCAGGGCCTGGCCTCTCCATCCTTCCCTTAACTTTCTATCCAGGTTTCAGCCCCATGGCCACATGCTGGGGCCAGAGGGAGGGGTCCTGGGTCCTCTGGGAGCTCCTGCTTCTGTCAACAGGGAAGCAGCTGCTGTTGCTAGGATCAAAGTCAATAAGGAAGGGATTCCTCCCTCCCTTCCCACCATCCTGGGTCAGAATTGGCCTCAAGGCCACCCTGAGCAGAGTGTTGCCTTCTTGCCTTCCCTTCCCACCTTACCCCTAGGCAAGTGCCCTTTTCCCTCCCCTTACCTCCAGTTACCATTTTTTTTTTTTTTTTTGTAGATGTACACAATATCTTTATTTTGTTTATGTGGTGCTGAGGATCGAACCCAGTACCTTACACCTTTGGCAAGGGCATTACCCCGTCCTCCCCAGCCACTCCTGTTTCCTCTTACTGAATCTCCTCCCAGTGTCTCCCACCCAGATATCCTTCCCTTTTCAGCGATTCCCCCAGTTTCTCTCCTTCCTCCTTACACTATCAACATTATTAAACCCCATAAGACTTGTCTGAACTGGAGTTCCTAGCACTATTCTGAATGAGTCCCCCACCCCACCTACACCAAAGCTATATTTTATGATCCTACATCAGCTAGTACAGCTATATTTTATGGTCCTTGAAGCAGCAAGAAAGGCAAGGATCAGCCCCCCAGGATTTATGTCCCAGCGGGGTACACACTGGGCCACCACATACCCTGCAGGGTCTGTGGCCTGGGCCAGTGCAGTGGCCTTTTCAGGATCTGGGCCTGGGAAACTGGCGGGAGGGGCGTAGGTACTCACATGGTGGCTGTGGACAAGTGTTGCTCACCAGCCTGGGCTTTCCTGAGTGTCAGGGAGTCACAGCAGCTAGCCTTTCAGGGCTTGGGACCAAGTCTGGTGTCCTGGTCGGCGAGTGCATGGTGCATCCACTCTGGGGCAGTAGAGCCCCAGCTCCCCGTCCAGGCTCTACACTGCCCGGGTTCCCAGAGCTGTGGCTGGCGGGCCCAGCCCTGGCCCCGCCTCTGGGGGTGGGACCTGGCACATTCTGAGCTGGAGCCACCGAGAGGCCTCCCTCTTGGCTCCTTCTCTCCCCTCCTTATCCTCCAGTACCAGTGACCCTCTCCCTG
Source organism: Callospermophilus lateralis (assembly GCF_048772815.1). Classification (NCBI taxonomy): domain Eukaryota; kingdom Metazoa; phylum Chordata; class Mammalia; order Rodentia; family Sciuridae; genus Callospermophilus; species Callospermophilus lateralis. The sequence continues at coordinate 18,781,644 of NC_135313.1, forward strand.
GCTACAGGCCACATGGTGCCACATAAGTTCCCCTACTTAGATGGTGGTGTCCTTAGCTGGGAGCCTGGCCTGTCACTGCCTCACTCATCTGAAAAGTGCATTTCAGTTAATGAATGGTAATGACTGCCTACCCCTACCCACCCCCTACATCAGCTAGTACAGCTATATTTTATGATCCTTAAATCTAAGGCAGCCAGCCAGGCAAGTGCACAGCCAGCTCCCATATTCCTGCCAGCACACCCAAGGGTAGTGTATGTGAGTGTGAGAGAGATGGTGGCAGTGGTTGGGATCTTGAGTCCCCCATCCCATTAACTGAAGGGCCTTTTAGTTTATAAGACCACCTTTTGGGGTTACTGTGGGGAATATCATGAGCCAAGAGGCAACCAGAGATACCCGAGTGCTTGATGCTAAAGGGAGAGACGAGGGAGGTGTCATCTCAACAAATGACTGTTATCCTTCCTCCACCATGATGATCTTTAAGAGGTGTGAGCCCCCAGGGCATGGTGGCACACACTTGTAATTCCAAGCACTTCATGGCTGACATAGGATCACAAGTTTGAGGCCAACCTGGGCAACTTAGGGAGACCCTGTATGAAAACAGAAAATAAAAAGGGCTGGGGATGTAGGTCAGGGGTAGAGGAATGAGACTGGGCTGGAATGAGAGTTGGCTGCGATTCTACTTTTTTCCAGCTTGGGCCAAAACTTTGGTGGATTGCTAAAGTTCTCTTGCCTTGGTTTCCTTATCTGAAAAATGGAACTCCTAATTATACACATCCCTTATGGGACTAAGATCATGTGAAACAGACCAGCAGTTGGTAGACAGCACCCAATGAAGGACAGTCATTAACATTATTAGGCCTTCTGCCCTTTTCTGCACCTGTACCCTTTAGGACTCTGCTGAGAAAGGCAGATAGGGGACCTATGAAAAGCAAGGGAATGACACTTTGCTGCACAGAGAAACTGAGGAAACTCGGTGAGAGGGAAGGCAGAAAAGCCAAGAAGTATGGTGCCTGATTTCCACCTTGTATCAAGTGTGGCTTTGGGGTGTGGGAGGAGAGGGGCCCAGCCACACTCCCTTAAAACTGGAACAGGAAGGAAAAAGCTGCAACCACAGCAAGAAGGCTCTTGGCGAGAACTGAGGAACAATCTGAAGAGCACAGCAGAGAGCAAGGGGACTTCCATGCTCTTGGAGACTGGCTCTGCTTGCTATTCAGGGTCTTGCAAGGTGGGACTTCTATTGGGACATAATAGGAAGAGAACAGCCAGCTTCAAACCCATTCTCCACAAGGTCCTCAGATCCATGCTATCTGGCAGGGCTGGGCAGAGATCGCACACTCTGGAGAGTTCAGCCTAGGATCTGGACAGAAATGGGTGCAGGGCCCCTTGGATTTGGGGCTGCCAAGAATAAACAGACTGCCTTCTGTTCCCAGCCCTGGCCTCCTCCCCACAGGATCCAGGATGTCTGTGTTTCTTCTTCTTCACTGCTCTGTCTAAACACTGTGTGTGGCATGACGTGTAAGGGGTACAACTCAGGCGGGTGGGAGCCTGTGTTCTGTCCCCCACTCAGCCTGCTCCTTCCTTATCAGATTCTCTGGTTCTTCTCTGTTCCCGTCAAGCCTTGGGACTGACTCATGCTCAGGCTTCTCCTGTTTGCCCAGAAGGCTCTGGTGCAAGTTTCCAGATGCTCCATCTGGCTGGTTGTGCCCGGACCTGCTCTCCTGACATACAGCATGTGTCAGAGTGACTGACTCTGGCCCAGAAGCCTTCTGGGCCTTCTCTGTCCACTACCATCTCTTTTAGGTATTTGAATTCCTCTGCTGACCCACAACATCTGGGAATCAGTGGGTGCAGTACATGAGGCCTCGTGGACCCTGGGTGACCTCCAGCTGCTGCTTCAAAATTTCCCACTTCCCTGTGGTAAAAGTGGATGAGCACTACCCGGAGACTGGCCAGGATCTAGGAAGCTGTTTGGGCAGAAATCCTGTCCTTTTTGTTAGGTCTAAATGGCAAGATAGGACTGGGCTGTGGCTCAGTGGTAGACACTAGCCTAGCCTGTGGGAAGCCATGGGTTTGATCCCCAGTATGGCCAAACAAACCTGGTCAGATTCTTCAGATCTGGGACAGCTGTCTGGATAGATACCCTAGAAGTCACAGGAAAGTCTAGTGTGCAGCAATCCCCAGAAGAGGGTGGCATTGGTTGGCCTCACACTCATTACCACAGAGGACCCAGCTGCAGCTGTTGGATCAAGGGTACAATGGGATGGGCCATCTGAATGGCAACTGCCCTATATCAGCTGCCACAGGAGTTTGTTGCAATGGTCAGGGTTTTTTCCTTTCCTGCTCAGGTTCCACTTCATCCAAGTACAGAGATTCCCACTGTCCTGGCTGGCTCAGCTCCCACCCAACTCCACAATAAGGGCCATGCAAGCAGGCACAAGTACAACTATCATAGAGGGAGGCCTGGAAAAACCCCAGGACTTGAATAAGGTTTGTCTTATTTTGGACTTTGACTCTCCAATAATCCTGCTACTTCTGATCCCTTTGAATATATAAAGGAAACTAAAATTAAGTTGCATTTAAGTTATAATTACAGGGCAGGAGGTGTAGCCTAGTAGGAATGTGTTTGTTTACAATGCATGAGGTCTTGGGATTGATGATGCCTGGCAGTGCCAAAATCCCCAACCAAAACACACACAGATATTATAGATTCCCATGATGTGACAAATATTTATCTTTTTTCTTTAAGCAGTCTGTGGAGTAGATGGCATTACATCCAACTAATGACACAACTAGGGTTCAGATTAAGAAATTTGTGGTCACAGAACTCTTCAGAGGTGGAACTTGGATTTGAACTAGTTTCTTCAAAACCCTGTTTCATATCTGTGCAGCTCAAATCCAAAGACATGTAAAACTCCCAGGTGTGGGCCCTCAGGGCAGGTGATCCAGTTAATAATAATCCTAACCACATCACATTCCTCAGTGTGCTTGGTCCCCATCATGAGATGTTCCCCTCCCATAGTCCTATGGGCCTTCAATAAAGTCATGGTGGGTCTCTTTGCTCACAGAGGAGCAAGAATCTTGAGACTACTTCCACACCAAGGTCAAGGATGTCTTGGAAATAGTAAAGAGAAAGGGACAGACCTGGAAGGGGGTTTGCACCAGCACAGGTTTTTATGCTGACAAAGCATCTTGGACTTAGATATTCTTTAGGATTTACTACTGTAACGAATGTTTAATGCTTTTCTTTCTCCTAACTTTATATTTTCTAAATAACCTGGTTTTGCCACCTGTAGTACTTCAGAACAATCTGATGCTATTAGCAAGAAAACATAGTGAGTTCCAACTTACCAGGGAGTGATGCTGAAGCCAGCGAGAACACAACTGGTGCTAGTCAAAATCAGCCTTGAAACCCCCTTAAATAGTGATTGGGGCCCAATACATCTCCCAGTATATTTATTTATATTTAGCCTCATTTTCCACCTGCCAGAAGCAGGTGGCCAGGGAACCTGGAGCTCCTTGGAAACCATGTAAATGAAGTAAAAAACAGCCTGTAATCTGGGACTCTAACTACTTGACTGTGACTCAGTAAAAAGATACCCCTCCACTCCCATCCAGGTAGAAGTGTAACAAAACATGGCTCCCAATCAATACTGAATGGGTGTGGCACCCTAACTGAGCCGTCTATACTATTCCATATACATATTTTGGTGCTGCAGGCTGAACCCAAGGGCCTCATGCATGCCAGGGAAGTGCTCTACTGCTAAAGCCATATCCCTATGCTATTCCATTTTTTAAAAATGCTGGTGTCAAAGTACACATGTGAGGAAAATGCACAGAAATACACAACACAGACACAAACAAATATATTTAATATCTAATAAAATGTGAAGAAGATGGACAGACTCTGCCAATGTCATTTTCCTGGTTGTGACAACATACTATAATCATTCAAGGTATCCCCATTGGGGAAACTAGAAGGGAGGTAAATAAAATCTCAAAGTAGGGCTGAGGATGTAGCTCAGGGGTAGAGCACTTGTCTAGAATGCGTAAGTCCAGGGCTTTGATTCCCAGTATCACAAAAACAAACAAAAAGATATATGAATCTATAGGTATTTCAAAATCACAAGTTTAGGGGAAAAAAATGCTGGTTGTTATACAGTTGGGTGATTTCAAAATTCATTAATGGACCTCAAACCAATCTAAAACATACTGCCTGAGATGAGACAGAAGGCAGAAACCATTAGGATAGCCCTTAGACCATTTCAGATGCCCCTAAAACTCTCTGGATAAATTCCTTACCAACCAAATTTCTGGAACCAATTTTATCTCAGGGATCAGTGCTCTGCTAGGTTCCCTACTCTGTTATGTGGCCATCTTCCAAAGACAGCTTTGTGGACTGCCCATCTTTTCAGATATTGTGTGAAAAAGAGAAACTGTGTCTGTTAGTTTGCATGAGATCCACACCTGAATAGCCACGGATGTCCTGCAGAATTAAACACACCAAAATGCTGCACACTTTGGGAAATGCTATGCATTATTCATGACAAAATAAGCCCAAACCACTTTAATTTGCTTGTCACTATCCAGAAGATTCCTGGCCATGTAGTCCCAGCAACCAAGCTTTATGGGAAGTTTCTAGCTCACTAGCTAGCCATTCTCTCCTCTAAAGGTGAGGATAGACATTGCATGGGCTTCTGAACCTAATGTTTCTCAGCTCAGGTCTGCCCTTCTTCTCTCCTCTTCTCTTTTGGACTCACCAGTCCAGAAACCCAGCAAATTCTCAATTAAGATAGAAAGATTTTCTTTATTAATGTCCCCAACCGTATTTCTTTAGATACAGGAGTTTTGAACTCAAATATTTAGGAGAAAACAAGTTAGGATTGCATTATCCTGCAACTCATTACCAATAACATATTGCAAAGCGAAACAGCTTGGAAAAGAGGGTGGGAGGGAAGGGGAGTGAGGGATGGAAGATAAAAGAAAAGGAATTAAGTTGATCAAGTGGAATTCTTTTTTTTTCCTCTTTTTTTAATTCTTGAGAACTATGAAGTCCTTGCAAGCACAGCTCGTTTCTGCAGATTATTTTCCAAATGCGTACAAAATGGAACCCAAAGGGAGAATCCCTTAAGAACCTGGAGAGGTGCAACATGATGGGCTACGATTATCCAGTAGCAAGCGGTCCAGCCTTCGGTCACCAGCATTTCCTCCTCTGTTCCCAAGAGTTAGCGGGATGAAAACGTCTTCCCCCTCCAAAAGCAGAGAGTAAGAGTGAAGGATGATTTCTGGCTGTCCTTTCCTTCCACCCCACAGTCCTGGACTAGGTAGGGGTAAGGATACCAAAGGGACACCAAACAAGAGGAGGGAAGGGTGATTCTTTAGGCAGAGGTCCTGGAGCCACAGGGGCAAGGTCAAGACCCAGTTTTTGCAGAATGGTTTCACCATCTTTCTTCCTATTGAATACTTTGGGGTACCAGGTAATGACTATGTTAATCCCTTAAGGACACCGAATGTATCAAGTAGATGGAGAATCACCTGTCCAATTTCTAGATGGCCCAGATGGACCTGAACTTCAGAACGCACTCAATTGTCCAATACTAACTAGTTAGCTTAGCTCATCTATTCAGCAGATCCCTTTGATGACTCCTAGAGAGCAATTCTTTAATCTCTCACCAGATGGCAGACAGGTCAAGGCAATCTTTAAACCTTCCAAGGTTAAAGACAGCTCTGTTGTCATGCAGTGACTCTGGCCTGGTTCTCTGTTCCTGAGCTCCACCCATATTTACCCAGAAGGGTTCTCTTCTCAATGTTTCCTGTCCAAGTGTCTCACCCATTCCCAAATGAAATCATATTTGATTACCTGTCCCCCTAGATAAAAAGCAGAGCATTGACAGGTGCTGATTCTCAGTCAACCTGAGATCCAGGGCCCTGCTTCTCAGAGCAGGACCAACACCTTATTTCACCTGTCCATGCTTCTGTAAACTACTCCCACTCTGCTTATGGGGCGCCTGGCTTCTCCTGCCCATGACTGAGCAACCGAACTCTTATCCCTCATTAATAACATAATCTGGTTTTCATGGAAAATGCAGTTATATCCCTCCCTCTTCTCCTTTTGGGGCCTAACTCTGTCAAAGAGATCACAGAGTAGAATAAGTGGAGCCACTCTAAGTTGTAGGATGGAAATTTTATGGAAAATATGTTCACAGTCTCATCCTTTTCTAGGTTTCCCATCAGGACAGGAAGCTACTGCTAGGCACTGCTACATGTGAGACCAGCAGGGCTGGCCTTAGTAGTCAAACAACTACTAGGGCAATTGTAACGCAGGCAGCTCTGGAACTATTTCAATATCCTTACTTTTTTAGACAGCCTAAGTTGCTGAGGCTGGTCTTAAGAACTTGTGATCCTTCTGTCTCAGAGTTGCTAGGATTACAGGTGTGCACCACTACACCTGGAATCTTTTATTTTTCTTGGTCCCCTGTCTCACCCTGAGCCCTTTTTCTTGAGACTCAAGATGTTGCCCAGGCTGGCCTTGAACTCCTAGGCTCAAATGATCCTCCTTCTCAGCCTCCAGAGCAGGTATGTGCCACCCTTTGGCTGCAGGTAGATGTCAATTCTCCTCCTGGCCTCTAGTGAACTGCCTCTCTCCTGGTCCTGAAAGTGGCATGCAACTGGCTGCCTCACACTGGAGGTCAACAAAGTAGTGCCAGGTGAGTAAAGCGCTCTGTGAAGAGCAAGCAAACAAAGGGAACTGCTGATGCCAGGATGGAGACAAGGTTCTGAAAGGAGAGGCAGCAAGAGCATGTGTGTCCCCAGGCACATTCTCACCTGCTACCTTCTTCCTAGTATTGTCATTTTAGGATATGCTATGCAGCTGCAGAGCAGACTAGAGATGGCCACTTCACGGCATAGCATTTGGACATGCTACTCTAAGTAGAGGATCCAGCTACAGGCTGACTTCCATTCCTTTGGGTCTGAGTGGCAGCACAGAATACAGAAAGGCCTTTGTCTAAAGTTGTAGGTGAATTCAACTGCTTTGTGGAAATACCTAACATTCTGTGACTGAAAACCCTAACCTGCAGCTCAGTATTCAGCCAGACAGCTCTTGAATCCTTTCAAATGGCAACAGAAACTAACTTGGTAGAAGAGGCCTCCACATCAATGGAAGGAGCTTGGTGCCTCTACATGCCACACCCACCAAAGGTTTCTCCTAATAGCAATAGTGCTGGCAAGTGCACTGGCCTTATGCAGAGGGGAGCCTAGTTTACCTCAACATCTCTAATTCAAGGGCACAAACAGCAGATAAGCTGGGTATGGTGGCCCAGGCCTGTAATCCCAGCGGTGTGGGAGGCTGAGGCCCTAAGCAACTTAGTGAGACCCTGTTTCTAAATAAAAATACAAAAAAGGGCTGGAGATGTGGCTCAATGGTTGAGCATCCCTGGGTTTAATTCCTGGTACAAAAAAAAAAAAAAAAAGGGGGGGGGGAAGAGTGCACGAGCGAGTGCACACGTGGAGAATGTTAAACAGTCTTGAGAACAAGGCAGCTCAAATTTTATCAGGAGCAGAACTAAGACCTGACACCTTGTCCAAAGACTGAATTTTCTAAGTCCTTTGCCAGATTGGGCTCTCCCACACAAAGCTACACTGTTCACAGCTCTGTTCATCACTTCCACCTTGACCAAGGTGGCCTTCCTTTCCACGCTACCTTCCTGCTGAGCAGACCAGGAGAACGAACACTTGGGGTGATTCCAGGCCTCTTTACACAACTAAATGTCCATAAGCAACTTACTCTCATACACTGAGAATAGTGATTTAGTAAAAAGGTCCCTTTGTTTTTCCTAGCTGCCATTCTTTCAGCTCACAAAGATGTGGAAACAAGGAAACCCCTCCTGGTCCATTCAGAAGTGAAACTTTGTGAACCCCACCTTCACTCTTACAGCTACAGGCCCAGCCCAGTCCTGCTGGTCTCACATGCAGCACTGCCCAGACACCAGCAGGGCCAGGCCATCAGTATCTATTTTGTTCTGGGTTAGTTCAGTCCTGTCCTACTTACGTGATTGTTTTCATTTCTTTTTTCTCGGCATCTGGGCGTGCACGGTTCAGCACCTTGAGGAAGTCAGATGTTTTTGCCCGCATACGAGTGTGAATATAGGCCTGGGAGCAAACACAGCAGGTACTGAAGCAGAGGTAGGCTCTAGAAAGACAACTCTTTCCTTAGGAATAGCCACTGGGAAAATTTGGGAGCATATACTGGGGAAACTGACCAGGCCACATAGGAAGCAGAAAGGGGAGCAATTCTATAAACACAAACTCATCTCTCTGCCTTTTCAGTGCCGGGATCAAATCCAGGCCCCTGCGCATGCTAGGTAAGCCCTCCATCACTGAGTCACTCCCCCACGCCTAGCACAAGGGATGATTTCTTGAAGTCCCTGGAAGTATCTACTTATCAATAACCTGGACCCAGAAGCTGGTGCCTCCTCACCTTAGAGCACTTGATATGGTAGTGCAAGTAGTCCCGGAATGTGTGGATCAGGTTGATGGTGTTGTCTCGAGCGCTAGCATTGGTGTGGCGAGGGAACAGCACTGAGGGTGAGGGGAACAGACAAGGCATCAGGGCGCAGCACAAATGCCAAAGGACTGGAGAGATCAGCAGCCTGTAGGCAACTTCATGCTCTCTGCCTGAGTTCAGTCTCTTTGCTTCAGTAATCACAAGCAGGGTTTTGACCTTGTGACAAAGTGGGTAAGAGTATAGCCAGGGGGCGCTGCCAATGAGTGCAAACAGGGGAGTTCATGGGAGAACATGGGGCATGGGCCTGAGCACTCATTCCAGGTCTGGAATTTTTGATGGTACATGCTGATATCTATTCCCTGACTGCCACATGGTTACCAATTCCTGCCTATCCTGAGTTCTTTGTGCTGAAGTACAAAGTAAGACTTTAGTGAAATGTGATCCCAGAGAAAATCTTATAATATGGGGGGAAAGTATATATATCTTAAATTTAACATAATATGATAAATCAAGAAATTCATCAATAAGCAGGTACACCTTCAGCTCAAAGGTCAATTAAATAAAACTTTACAAAACATTTCAGTGGCATTAGGTACATGTGAATGAACCAGCTCACAGGTTGAAGTGTTGGAAGGAGAAAAGACTGGAGTTCGTTTCTTTAGTGGTAAAGGAAAATAAATGAATGATAGCTGAACTCAGGCTTAAGCAGCAAAAAAACCAAGAAATATCAAATGACAATCAACTCTAACTGCTTAGCAGAGCTGATGTGGTTTTGTCCCTAACTCTTGACATCAGAAGCTACCCTCTTTGCCTTAATATTTAAGAAAAGGAGAAAAAAGAAAAAGGAAATGATTACTGTACAAAAATAGCACCTGGCCTACTCTGTAATCAGTGCACCGTGACACCCTCCCACGGGCACAGTGGTGGCAACAGGAACAAGTTGATATGCCTGCTTCTGCCTATCTTAAAACATTAACCAAGGCTCTTCTGATTTATGCACTCTGCTATGAACTCAGGAAGGCCACATGAGAGGCACCTACACCCAGCTCACCAAAGGTAATGTAGCCAATGTTGTCGCCCACAGCGGCATCTGTATCTTTCAGTTCCAGAGGAGGTTCCCTGTGGCTAAAGAGGACCTGGGGGGCTGTATGGCTGGCTCGGCGTCCTTCTTTGAACTCCTGTGGAGACAAAGCAAGATAAACTGGTGTAGGATGAGCAGCAATTTATGCTATGGTGTGTGTCCTATGCAGTGTGACTTTTGTAGCCCCCTGGACCAGCAGATGGATAAAAATAAACTATGCCTGACCTGAACCATACAGTGCCGACGGCTCTAGTGCACTTTAGGTTCAAAAAGGCTAGATTACAAAGTACTTAACAAGCCAGATCTTCCAATGTGATGCAAAAGATTGCTAATCCTTTTCCTCTTTTTTTAAAATTTTTATTTTGCAGTACTGGATTTTAAACCCAGGGGTGCTTTATCACTGTGGTGCTTCTCCTTCCCCCTTTAAATTTTTGTGACAGGGTCTTGCTTCTTGCCAAGTTGCCCAGGCTGGCCTCAAACTTGACATTCTTTTGCCTTAGCTTCCTGAGAAGCTTCAATCACATGTGTGCACCAATCCCAGCTCCTTTCTCTCATTTTAGACTAACACAGGTGATAAAATTATAACTAACACTAAACAAATTGCAAAGCACTGGTTACATTTAAGATAAGTACTGTTGCTCCTTACTGTCTTATGAGTAAATGTAAAAAAAGGTTGGATTTTTAAGGAAGTCTTTAAAAAACTCCATGGTGAACACAGGCTTTAGTTGGTCTTACCTCCCTCCTATCTATGGACAGAAAGCCTTCATGAGTCAACAAATTTCCCAGGGCTCCCATGGCCCCCACCTCCATTTTTTCCAGTTTCAGGAATACCATGCTCTCTGGGTGCCAGACCTTTACCCAAGTTCTATTTGTTGAGGTTTTCTAGAACCTATCACCATTTAGAATTCATCAATCAAAACTTTAGAGCAAATTTAAGCCATTCTTGGGAGCAGATGATAATGGAGCTGTGAGTTGTCTTGGTGCTCAGAAAGATAGCAAGACCTTGTACCATGAGAAATAACATGATTTTTAATTCTTGTTCCTTAGTGGCCCTGAACAAAATATCAACATTTTATACAAGAACTCATCACTCTTTTTGAGAGAATTTTTTTTTAATATTTATTTTTTAGTTATCGGTGGACATAACACCTTTGTTTGTATGTGGTGCTGAGGATCGAATCTGGGCTGCACGCATGCCAGGTGAGCATGCTACCGCTTGAGCCATGTCCCCAGCCCCCTCATCACTCTTAATAAAATGTATTTTTCCTCACCAAATTATCAAAAAATGATTGAGGATGTAAAAATCAGGCTATTTCTTTTATTTTCTAATTTATAGACCTCAGACTTTTACAGTCCATACATTTCTATATAAATAGACAAAGAGACAGAAGACATCCCTTTGGTAACTTTCAAACACACAGGATGATTCAAATTAATTGTGGGGGTAGGCTGGGGGTACAGCTCAGTAGTATAGCGCTTGGCTAGCATGTATAAACCCCTGGGTTCAATTCCCAGCAACCCCCCGACCTCGACCAAAAAAAAAAAAAAACAACAAAAAACGACCTCATTCATTGAGTAACCTTTTAAGACAGGGCACAAGTGCAGAGCTGAAGGCTTTCCAAAGTCTCTGAGGTTAGGAAACTGAAAGCAGGGTCACGTAAGTAATTTGATCTGCTATGTTCTTTTGCTGCTGCTTGTTACCTCTTCTATAATGCCACCTCCAATAGCCAGGGAGAGTTGGCTGTTCTCTTATTGGTGCTGCCATCTCTTTTCTACAAAACTTCTATGATGACACTTTATATTGATGTGTCTGGCTTCCCTACCAGGTTGAGTTCTTTAAGTCACAGCTCCTGCTTTATTCATCTTTGTTTCTATTCCTCTGTCCTTCAAAGAAGCTGTCCAGCACAGGCCTGCTGAAGGAAAGAAAGTGCTTCTGCCCCAGTTGATACAGGATCACTGTACCATAAAAAGAGTAAGAAGCATGTTTCCATTTGCAGGTAGGTAGAACACACACTGATTAGCAAGTCCTCAGCAAAGGATAGATAATGAGTAGGGAGTCCCACTCACCAGAATCTGGGATACTTCCTCCAAATAAGCCTTGCCTGGCTTCCGAAAGTTTGTGGGAAAGAAATGACTATAAGCTGTGTCAGGTTAGTTTCCACCTCAACACATTTTGTTTTCCAATGGAAAAATATTTGGGGAAGCAGGGAAGGAGCCAAGATCATCTCAAATAATATTCGCAAAGCAAAGCTTCTGAAATTGTCCTTCTTTGGAAAATGCCTTTAATCTATAAAAATTGGGAAGTTCTAATTTCTATTGGTTCTACTTTTTAGCCTTATGGGATCAAACAGAACAATAAATGCTTGTATTTTCTTGTTTATTCAGTGTCTCTACATATTAAAGTCTCAAAAATCATAGATAATCGTGTTATTCACAACAGATGGGGAATCTGTAAACTTGTGGTGACTCAACAGCATTTCATTAGTCTGTGTATGGAAAATAATACATTTTAATCTGATGTCTTTGCTTTTTCTTGATTATCTCTCCTATACTTAAACACAACAAATCCATCTTAACACTCCCCCATCTTCGTCAGTGTCTGTATTACAGGTAAACCAACCATACTGCCTTCCTTTTTTCTCTATGACTAGAGCATCTTTTGAATATAAGGATACTATTTCTTTCTTTCATCAAAGTATAATTTATCACAAGAAGTTCAGAACAAATCCAAACAGATACAGCAATTTATAAATGTAAAATCTTAAATCAGGATATAACCATAGTCCCCCACCCCCTCATTAGGGATCTAACCCAGGGGTCCTTTACCACTGACCTACATCCCCAGGCCTTTTATTAGATAGGGTTTTGCTAAGTTTCTGAGGCCTTGGACTTGCAATCCTCTGATCTTAGCCTACCAAGTTGCTGAGACTATAGGTATGTAACACTGTTCCTGGCAAGCATAGACTTAACTCCTCCTGGGATCAATGGCAGTCATTTACAAAAAAAGACCCAACTTTCAGGTAAATATAACCTTAGAGAAGGGAGGGCTTTCTAACATTGACTCAAAATCTAGAATCCAAAAGAGAAAACTGATCAATTTGATTACATAAAACAAACTACCATGTGAAGACAAATTCCACAAAACGTAGTTGGACAAATTGGAAAAATAACTGCCATTCTTACCAGATGAAGATGAAGGGCTAACCTCTCTAGAATATACAGAAATTGGGCTGGGGCTGTAGCTCAGTGGCACAGCGCCTGCCTTACATGGTGAGGCACTGGGTCTGATCCTCAGCACCACATAAAAATAAAGATACTGTGTCCATCTACTACTAAAAAATATATAAAATATATAGAAATTGAGAATACTGACTCAACAGAAAAATGAGCAAAGGACATAAAGAGTCACTTCAGAGGAAAAGAAAAATATGTTGTCTTTAACATAAAAAATTCTTTCTTTCCTTTTTTTTTTTTTTTGGTACCAGGGATAGAACCCAAGGGTGTTTAACCACTGAGCCAAACACCCAGCCCTTTTAATTTAATTTTAAGACAGGGTCTCACTAAGTTGCTTACAGCTTTGCTAAGTTGCTGAGGCTAACTTTGAACCTGTGATCCTCCTGCCAGAACCTCCTGAGCTGCTGAGTGTATGGGCATGCACCATCATGCCTGGAAACATAAAACATTTTGACCTCACTTATAAGATGTGGTAGTAATCACTGTTAATGTATCAGTAGCAGATCCAAAAATTTGCACACTGCAGAAACAGGCACTCATTCACTGCTGGTTCGGGGAAAAACAGTACAACCCCCCAAAGAGAAGAATTTGGCAATATCTACCAAAATTACTGACTTTGACATGGTGTTCTCATTTTAGGAAATATAGATAGACAGTGCCCTCAAAAAACACTTTCAGAACTGCCTAAAAGGTAGACTATCTTGTCCCAGAACATAAAGAAACTAGTGGTTTCTACTTTACTTTTCTCAGTAGCTTGACTTTAAGATTTTATAATATGAAAAGAATTCTAGTTCTCTAGGAGCATACTGCTGTCCTATTGCTTTTCATGGAATGAGTCTGAAAGGTTGACACCTACTAGGCTCCCTACAGGGCTTGGCTGGTACACCCACAAAGACAACACACTTTGGTAGCAAGGCAACCCTGTGAGTGGGGGAACACAATTCCTATCTTTCTCCCAAAGGCAGTAAGCAGCCCTCAGAGACCTCATGGTAAGTGACAAAAGCAGGACTTGTGTGCTGATTGGGCTGTTAGTGCATGCCAGCAGGGGAAAGTCCACAATGGCCCACAGCAAGCAGATTAGTGACCATCAGGAACTTCAAACTATATTTCCAAGTCACAATATTCTGTCCTGAGCATCTACTCTTCTTTCCTAGAAACTTAAAATTCTAGACCTAGGAAAAAAAATTCAGACAATTTACTTTGGGACAAACTAAGCTAAAGTCCACTGTTATGGACATTTCCAAAAAATTACCCCAGTTTCTTAATCTGGAAAGGGTGGCAGGACAGATGGCTTCTGAACTCAATTTTTTTTTCCCATTACTAGAATGGACAGTCACTAACTGGAAAGATGGCAATTAAAAAAATGCAACAGAGCTGGTTTCTCCTTTTAGGTAAGCATCCCTAACCCTACCATTTGAGTTTGAGGAAAGAGTTTAAATTCATTAAAAACAAAAACCAACCAAACAAACAAAAACTCCGAAGGAATACATCTCCAATAAACTCCCCAGGATAAGGCCTGTTTAAAGTATAAAAATAAGTTATTTCCTGGAATAAAATGGAACAAGATTGGTGTGGGGGGAAACCCCAGCCAAGTCTAAATATATACTTCATAGCTTTTAAAATTAGTGCCTTAGTTTGGATTTATCCCAATTCTATGTTTCTGCATTAAATTTCCCTGTCAATTCTGCATAAAAATACATGAAATGACTGTCTCAAGGCTTACTTTAAGGACCTTCAAAATTTGTGTGTGTGTGTGTGTTGTTTGTGTGTATTAGTACTATCAATGCCAAAGTGTTAGTATTTCAAATTCTTTTGCAGAGACTCTCAAACCAGTTTGATTAATTAGCCAAAACACAAAAAGTTACTAGAGATGGATCAAACTGAGTACATGTTTCGAAGATTCTCCTAGTCACTGAGGGCTACCAACACATAATCTCAGTATGTTAAGCACAGCTGTCTTTCAACTCTATTTGGCAAAAAAGATTTTGTTTCAAAATTTTAAAATCTTATCACTCTGACAAGGAATAAAATGATAATGTACTGAGGTCTTAAAAAATTTTAACTACTATACTCTATTTTGAATGCTGAGCTATCTCAGAAGAAACCAGCCTCAACAATTAGAAACCAACACCAACAATTGGCTAGCAGACAAGATGCCTCAGCTACAATGGATGAAATGAATCAAACTATACCAAAACTCCAATCACAAAGTGTCCTAACACACACCATTACTCTTTTTGGCAGAAGCACAATTTCTTAGGAAGGCATTCTACAGTGATTCCAACTCAAGCTGAGCCTCTTTACCAGGTCAACAACTTCATCTATGAATGCAGTGGTCTACTACTTAAGAATTTACCATACACCTTTCTTTTTTTTTTTTGGTTCTGGGGATTGAACTCAGGGGCACTCGACCACTGAACCACATCCCCAGCCCTATTTTCTATTTTATTTAGAGGCAGGGTCTCATTGAGTGGCTTAGCACCTTGCTTTTGCTGAGGCTGACTTTGAACTCACGGTCCTCCTGCCTCAGTCTCCTGAGCTGCTGGGATACAGGCATGCACCACTATATCTGGCTACCACAGACCATGCTTAAAAGACTGTACAACAATACATGCCAAGAATAGACCTTGTTAAGAATCTGAGGAAATGTGACCAAAGATTTAGATCTAAGACTCCATGATAGGAAGGATACTTAACATTTAGTCATGGTTAGTATGTTTAATACCCAATTCACCCTCTTGCCCTGTCCTACAAGGCTGAAACCACTAAAATATAACATTCAGTGAGTTTGGTTGAGGGTATTAAATCTTCAACAAGTTCCAACATCAACAGAGCTGCTGGTTCTTACTTCTATGCTTGCAGTGTTTTGGTGCAAAGATGTAAGTCACCATGCCGTTGTTTTTCCCCAAGATGTCCACTTCATACCTGCATGAACACCTTGCCAATGACCACATCGTCGTCATCCTTAAACACTGTGCTGAAGACTACTGTGACTCTGTCCTTTTTAGATTCAACATACCTGAAAAGAACAAAATCAAGGAGAGTTAAGTACAGAATCAGAAGGGGGTTCTGGCAATAAGGTCATCTTAAAAAAAAAAAAAAGGAAAGAAAATAACTTCATCTACAAGTAAAGACGACTACAGTTTTTAAGTTTTGGAATCCCTGAATCCATAAAGCAAAGGCATGCCAAGAGACTAGTATTTGTGGCCAACAAAGTCAGTGTAATAAATGCATCCTAAGAGGCAGGAAGTGTAAATCATCAAAAGTAGATTTTATTATTATCAGGGATGACATGGAATCTAGAGTTAGTGATTCTCAGAATGCCACTTAACTTATGGTCAGCTTATGCTGCCTAATGATCTGTTAGTCTCTCTTAAGTTGGCTTTGAACTATTATTAATCCTCCAGCCTCAGTCTCTGGAGTCCTAGGGATTACAGGTCTAATAGCTACCACACCTAGCTCAGGGCTATTTTCTTAAACAGGACTCATAATATTAATGCCTTAAAGGAAAGCCTGGCATTTTCTTTTCATCTTTTGTTCACTCTGAATATATGAAGATTAGGAAAAGTAGACTATTTTCCCCCCTACCATCTACATCATGGTTTAAGAAATTGTATAAGACACATCAATGTTTATAGCAGCTCAACTCACAATAGCCAAGTTACGAAATCAACGTAGGTGGCTCTTCAACAGATGAATGGATAAAGAAAATGTTGTACATACACACAATGGAATATTACTCAGTCGTAAAGAATGGAATTATGGCATTGTAGGCAAATAGAGGGAACTAGAGACTATCATGCTAAGTGAAATAAGCCAATGCCAAAACTCCTATGTTCATGTATGAATATACCACCAGTGTAACTCTATGTCATGTACAATGACAAGAATGGAAGTCATACTCCATGTATGTATGTTAAAATACACTCTATTGTCATGTATAACTAAAAAGAACAAATTTAAAAAAAGAAGAAAAAGAAAAAAATAGCACGAGAAAAGCATTTCAGGGGGATAAATACGATAGAGTTTAAGTCTGATCACACTATATTTCTTTCACTAAGTACCATTCTGGTGTAACAGCCACAAACAGGTTTTAAGACCAAATTCTATACTCACATGGTTTCGTCATCTCTATAATGGATAACTGCCCTGTTCTCTCCTTCCTTGCCCTCTTCTTGGAATTGGAAGTATTTCTCAAACACAGAGGCAAAACAATTTCGTTTCAACATGCCAGCCTGATGTACAATGGAATCCTTGGATGCAGGCAGATTTTCAAGGTCATATAGCAAAGAGACATTGTATCCTGGAGGGGGAAAATATCACCCAGCAGCCACATTAAAAACAAAAACCTCCTGTAAAGAAACCAAATCTCTCAAGCAAACACAGACTAGAGGAATTAAAAACAAAAACAAAACAAATCTACAGCAATAATAACAAAAAACTTTTCAGGTTCTGATGATATTTCACTTTCTCTCAGTGTTTATAGTTTTCACCAAGGGGAGAATGTTGGCCAATTCCATAAAAAATTAATTCTTGTAAAATCCCTGTAAATATTTATAGCTAATTAAAAAACACTAGGCACGTATAACTAATTAAAACAAATAAAAAGAAAACCCCACTAAGCAAAAATTTGGACCAATATCAAAGATATTATAAACACGGAATGGAAGTCAAAATCTAGAAAATTTGATTAGAAATTTAGTGTTCCTGAGAGTGCTGCAAAAGAAACCATACATGATGTTGACTTATAATGAACTACATAATCTTTTTCTGCTGGTTTGATGTGCCAACATTGTCAGAGTTGGGTGTCTTTCCAATAAAATACATCCTTTTAACATGCTATTGCAAACCCTTTTTGAAAGGAGACAAGGAAGCAAATCCAAGTGTCTGCTCATATATACATTCCCCATAGCTTTTATTTGTATATATTGTAAAAATTTCAAAGTTCTTTTAAAAACACTTTGCTGCATTTGATTTCTGCAATAATTCTTTGACAGCAGGCCAGATAAGGTTATTCTAATTTTATAGAGGGAAAGAGAGGTTCAAAGGAGCAGTGATTTGCCAAATGCAGCAGCATGACAGACTAGTATAGGCTCTATTTTGAGCTGAACAGAACGGGGTCCAAACTTGGCCTTGCTGCCTTGTGACCTCGGAAAATTGCCTAACCTGGGCAATTCCCACATCTATTAAAAAAAGGTGTAAGTAAATGGAGGAGACTACTGTAAATATTAAAAGAATATATAGTATTTAAATACCTGGAACATAGCAGGTCATCAATAAATAGGACAGAAAAGAACTCAAATCAGTTTGCTGATCAATAGAACATTCTGCCTCTTATGGCATGTGGACTACAGATTCCAGAAAACAGGGCTGGGACCACTTGATTATATAATCAAGTGACTAATAAGTGCCCAAAAGCCTATATATGTTTTTGTAAGAGTATCAGTACATCACTGAGGATCATTTCACATTCTAGGCAACTGATTGAAATAATTTAACTAGAACTGTATTGATCTTAAAATTCTGAAAATCTCAAACTTATATACACTATTTTATTTTTTCCCAAGAGCATTCCTAAGATCTATGTTTTTTTGCTGATCTACTCTCTTTGTGAGCATAGGCCATGTAAATCTATTCTAGGTAATTCTTAGCATATTTGTGGCATTCTGGTATTAAATAACAGTAATCATTGCCACATTTTGTGCACCTGAAAACCAAGCAAATAGAGATTTGCTGGGTCTATGAAATCAAATAAAACCATAACTAAAGTGTAACCTTAAATTTTAAGACTTCTTACATGAATAGGACATACTGAGAATGAAGAAAAGTAACAATCTATTATAGCCAGTTGAGTTTTCTAAACTTGCCTTAGTAAATCCAATAAACAAAGTGAAGAAAAGATGCTACTTTCACATGTTTATACTTTATACTTATAGGAACTCCGGGTCTGCAATCTAGCAATATTTGTGCTATAGCAAGAGATGGAAGAGAAGACCAAGGGAGAGAAACACCAACTCCCTATGTTGGGATCTTGGCTGTGACAAGCATGCCTAAGAATTCCAATATATGTTCTAGATCTGTTTGTTTGTTTATTTCTCTCTGTTAAACTCTGGATTCCTCAAGCCTACAGTGTTATTTATCTTGGTTTGTATTTCTGTGATACATTTGTTACATTAATTTGAGGATTAACAAATTTCAGTGTTCTTAAAGGCAGCAGAATACAACAGTCACTAATATGGCATTATGTAAACATTGTGAATGTGTAACTGATGTGATTCTGCAATTTGTATTTGGGGTAAAAATGGAAGTGCATAACTCACTTGAATCAAATGTATGAAAGATGAAAAAAAAATTTTTTTTTCAGTGTTCTTTATGGACTCCAAAAGCTTCCATCCATAGGCCAGAATGTTGCTCAGTGGTAGAGCACTTGTAGAGACTTGCCTAACATGTGAGGCCCTGGGTTTGATCCCTGGCAGCCTCTCAAAACAAAAACTTCACCCACAAATATTCCTAGTAACATGGCACATTCCAAAGGCACCTTTATTAGTCCCCCCCCCAAAGCAAAAATATAGGAGATATAAATTCTAATGGGGGCAGGAGGCAGTCATGTTGTGAATTTATCAAATTTTAAGGGGGTCTGGGGAACAAAAACTAGCCAAAGTAACTCTTGGTAATAGAATAGGAGACACACAAACAGAGACCTTCCTTCTCAGAACAGTTTATCAGTCAAGGTATAAAGTAACAATATTTGAGGAATAAATACTATCTTCAAATGATCCTACTATGTGGATCTCACTCTGGGACCCTGCTAAACCCTCTAAGCGAGGCATGCCATTTGACCCAATGGCAGGGGTTAAAAATGCTATTCTGTCTTTACACTTTAAACCTCCTTTAAAGCAAAAGAACACAGCTGTATTACTCATGAATGGCATGGTGCATTTCAATTTCTTCAAAGAAACACATCTATCATCTCTCAGAAAAATGGATTGAAGAGGGGGCTGACATTTTTGTTACTTGAAAATAGTGTTAATGAATATTTCTATTTCTTCTCCAAATATGCAGTGTACAGGGAAAGGTATTGCCAGGGGCTGTGAGTGGAATCAATATTTGCTCATTTGTCTTCTTAAAAGACATTTTAATCACCATACTCAATAGAGGTGGCCCCCTAGCTGAAAGATTAAGGAAGAACCATTTTTAGCCCCATCAAGAAAATGCTAATAATAAACATGAATTCTGCACACTCCACTATGTACCCGTAAACAGACTGCTTTAAAGGTTACTTTTATGGAGGAAGTGGAACCAGGACTGGGCCTCTGCAGACAAATGAATAGTATTTAAATAAAATCCTTTGGTTAGGAAAATCATAATACAAACATGACATGTCTCTTCATGTTATTTCATAGTTGCTCACATGACTACATACCTGATTCCGGATTTACCAAGAAACTCCCGTACACCCTCTTTAATAACTAGGAGGGGGAAAAAAAAAAAGTCAATCCAAAGCCCATGATAATTTTTATATTTCTGAGGCTCAAAGTACTTGACAAGTTCTTCTCAGCTAGCATTCTTTTTAACTTTTATTTGGCAAGTGGAAAGCTAGAAGGGGAAGCAAATTTATCTAAGTCACCAAAGAGGTGCCTCTTAAAACTGGATTAGTTTAGGAGCTATCTTTCAAAGATTTGATTAGACTCTGATACTCTGTTCTCCTTCATATTTTGCATTGCACTCAATCATCTTTTGGTTTTGAGAGAGCAGAAGGATGACAATTGCTATCATAGAGAATAGATTGGTAGTTACCAACTAAATGTACGCCAAGCCACAACCCGGATGAACAAATAAAAACAGGATTGTTGGAAACTAATTTCTGTTAGCCTGCTAATCTTAAATTTATTTAGCTCATAAAAAGCTTTTAAGACAGGACAGTAGTTAATGGAATCTCAGTTACTAATAACTGGTTCAACAAGTTGGTGGCACTCTATCTGGCTTTGCCCCCAAACCAATACTTACTGCTCGTAGTTTTTTTTTTTTTTTTTTAAGTAAATGACAAAACCAAAGCCCCCCTTTACATCTTCATATTTTTTCTGTCAGTAAGACTACTTCTCTTGATGGAATCTGCTTCTCAAATTATATGGTTAAGGAGACATGCTTTTTATTTTGGAAGGCATGGTTCTGACTTAAAAGTTGTATGGGGTACATCAAGCAGTGGACAAGCCGCTATTCGGAGAAACAAAAGAAGTAGCTATTGGGCTGGGGTTGTGGCTCAGAGGTGAAGCGCTCGCCTAGCATGCGTGAGGCACTGGGTTTGAACCTCAGCACCACATAGAGTAGAGCAAAAACATTGTGTCTACCTATAACTAAAAAATAAGTATTAAAAAAAAAAGTAGCTGTTCAAGTCAGTAACAATCTAATAAGCTTTTCAGCATTTAGCAGTCTTTGTACTTTTTAGACTTGGAATAATGACTAAAGCCCATTAAAAACTTATGGGAGGAAGGATGTCATCAGTATTCCTTAGAAGGTAAGGGCAATATAAAAATGAGGCCAATACACTAAAACTCAGTAGTATAACACAGGCTGCAGAATTTTGTCAACAGACAGCCAGTCAATTTCTTACCTCTCTCACCATAAATAAGCCTTTAGTATTTTTGGGATACTAAAGAGTATTTAATCTATGCTGAATTACAAAATTAAAAATGAAAAACACAAGCTTTTGTGTTTTTAGTAGAATTTTAGTAGCCACAGAAAAGCACTGTAAACACAGGTAGCACCGAGTCCTGCTCCATGTAAGCAGGCCCTTGTCTTATTCACAGTTGTGTGCTCAGCAGAGCAATAACCATCTGAAGGAATAGTGTTTTTCTTTTCATCTACGTGCAATGGACTATCTAGTATAAACCTAGGAATAAACCATATATTTTATGTTCCATTTGAAAAATTATTAAACAGTGAGGTTCTTCTCCAATAGCCCATTTTTTTTTGGGGGGGGTGCTGGAGATTGAATCCAGGACCTCACATGCTAAGCAAACATTCTACCACTGAACTATATCCACAAGTTTATGCCTGTGCTTAAATATTCTTTAGAAATGTCTTAGAAATGGCCTGCAAATAGTCCACTGTACAATTATTTCCTAGTATTTTACACATTTATTTAATAATAAACTTTCTAGCTATTTTCCAATAGCTAGAAGAAATTTCCAATCTGAAAATTTGGGTTATAGCATGGGTCCATGATCACATTGTTAAAGGTAACAGGTTAAGTAATGCCATATGTAGTTCCTAGTTAGTGATCATATGGACACTATGAGGGATCTTTTACAGATAGGAACTGAAGGGATAGATTCAAAGGCACAGAGTTTATTGTGGCATACAGTATTTGACCTTCAGGTGTCCCATGTGCCACTTCTCCTAAAGGCTTTGGGGAAAAGTAATATCCACATCCATAAGAGTTTGTGCTATCTCTGAGTTACAATTCTGCACTGCATACTACTGTTACTTAGGGGTACTTGGAGGAAGGGGAAATCAGATGTGTGAGAAACCACAGTTCCTTCAATTTAGTTTAACTCTAAGTTTACTCAGTCATTACTAGAGTCAGGTTTATACCCTTTTCAACTCCTCTGCACACTCTCCTTGGCTTTACCAGCCATTCCCTATTACTTCACTTGCATTTTTAACTATGATTCACATTTAAATTTGTGCCATCTCTCTCAATCTGACACCAGGAGATGGATGGAGGCAACCTGTCACTCATCACTGTTAATGTTCCCACACAGCAGCGAAGGCGGATTAAAAAGCCTTTTAAAATGGGCCTATGACAAAGTAACAAGCTTCCTGTGGTTATCACAGGCTGGTCACTGTTCAACCAAGGCAGGGAGCCATTTACTGTGCACTCAGTTCCAACACTTAACATTACTTACTCCACCCACTTGAGTGGGTGGGGCTGGTTCTTTGACCCTTCTGGTAGAGACAAGAATAGCAATATGTTCTGTAGTTCCATTGTAAGCAAAGCAAGGAATGGAAAGAAAATTTAAGACATCTAGTTCAGGAGGTGGGGAAGAAGCTTGGTGGAAGAGTGCTTGCTAGCGTGTGCAAAACAAAACAACTACTTCAATGCTGCATTCTCTTCCAGGATTATTACGGCACCTCGCTTTTTAGAAAGGGTTGTCTATGGAAAAATGATTATACAACTTTTTAGTTATCTGTTCAAATGTTCAACACTTCCTTCAAGCAGTTGTCTTGTTTACTTGTGTTCTTTATCTGGTGAGAAGAATTAGTTACCAACTTTACAAGACTAGGTCTTCCTCTTAAAGTACCCTGAATCCAAATTCTATAAATGTTCCTTCTTTCCTGGAACTGGGCAAATCAACTGCATGTGAATAACTAAGGGAAGTGACTATCTGTGGCTACTGGAATTCCCTTTAGTTAAGACCAATTTTAGTTTTTATATCAAAATATTTATTAAGTTTTGGACTATACTCCTTTACAAAGAGACTTTCATTATTTAATTTTAAAATTATTCAAAAGCTACTATTCGATTTTAGAAAGGAAATATTTATTGATTTCCTATATCTTCATTCAAAAGAGTAAGGCGAGTCTAGTTTGTTAAAACTAAGAAGTTTGAAAACTGATTCAGGAACTGAGTCATACTTCCTGCTTTGAGACCCAACCACAATGTGTGCACACTGGTGTAACAGCGTTTTCTTTCTTCCATAAATGGCTCTCCCTAGAACAACTACAGTTCAACAGGAACCAAACCTACTACTTCAGCTACTGCAAGACAGCAGTATATCAGGTATGGCCATCAAGAATTTCACAAGGCTTGGACATTTCTTGTTTCTCCTAAAATAGTTGTAAGGAAGAAGAGGTATTTAAAGAAGCCAACTCTAAAGAACAGCAACTTAACTTAAAGGGCAATAATTTGTACCTAAATTTGCAGAATAAGAAACTAAGAGTATAAAATTTAAGCCTTGATTATATAGCTGCCTTGCTAATGTGATAAAAATAGAATAGAACCTGTCTCATTCTTCTGGTAGCTACTTTTGTACTAGTCATGAACATATTCTTTGCTCTGTTTTTGGAGAACTAAGGTGTTTTGCTTTTATAAAATCTTGATCCTTTGTTATCTAAAAAAAGGTAAATCCCTAAAGTCATTAAACTTTGGTTAAAGAACATCTTTATCTCTCCATTATAAAAAGCAAGCAAATAAAGAACCAAAACCTTTTCTAGAAAACATTTCTTTACATGATTATACGAAATGGAGTCATATGGGAAATGGTTGGGTGGGCAAGCTATATGGAGTAGCTGGTGCCCATGAGGGTGACTTAGGGTCATGGATCTTCTAAGAGTGGCAAGCTGCCCACAAAATATGAAGAAGAAACAAAAGTCCTAAGGAAAATGATGTGGAACTCTTACCTCATCAGCACCATGTGCCTGAAGTTCCTTGTAGAATTTCAAAGAAATACTGACCATCACTTTCGTTTTGTCTCCATTAGGATTTGAAATGTGATAGAGGACCCCATCAAAATCTGTGAGGAAAGTAAGAAAGATTTCTTACCCTGAGAATAGGAAATAATCTAAGTACCTACCTTAGAGCAGGCCATAAAGAAGACTTCTGATATACAGGCATATAAGTAAAATGAAGTCTGTGGGAAGTCAGCAGAAACAACGGCACAGATTTGCTCAGTGCCAAAGCTTTTCTTACCCTAACCACAGCTCGGTGCTAAGGGAATTTTTAAAAAAAATCTCAAAGAAACCCAAAGCCAACAATAACAACAACAACAACACCCCCCCCCCCAACACTTCTATTGTAATGCTTTTTTTTTCTGGTACTGGAGTTTGAGCCCAAGGGTGCCAATGTTGTTTCATTCAGACCCCTCCCCAATGATTTATTTTGAGGTGAATCCTAGACATCATGCCATTTGACCCATGTATACTCCAGAACATATCTTCAAGAGATAAACTATTAAAAAAAAAAAAAAAAAAGCTGGGAATGGTGGTGCATGGTGCACACCTGTAATCCCAGCAACTCTGGAGGCTGAGGCAGAAGGACCACAAGTTCGAGGTCAGTCTCAGCAACTTAGAGAGACACTGTCTCAAAATAAAAAAGGGCTGAGGATGTAGTTAAGTGGCAGGTCTGATTTTTAAAAATACCATGTTAGGGGCTTAGGATGTGGCTCAAGTGGTAGTGTGCTCGCCTGGCATGCGTGTGGCCCGAGTTCGATCCTCAGCACCACATACAAACAAAGATGTTGTATCTGCCGCAATCTAAAAAATAAATATTAAAAAAAAATTCTCTCTCTCTCTTTAAAAAAAGTACCATGTTGGGGGCTGGGGATGTGGCTCAAGTGGTAGCGCGCTCGCCTGGCATGCGTGCGGCCCGGGTTCGATTCTCAGCACCACATACCAACAAAGATGTTGTGTCCGCCGAGAACTAAAAAAATAAATATTAAAAAATTCTCTCTCTCTCTCTCTCTCTCCCTCCCTCCCTCCTCTCTCACTCTCTTAAAAAAAAATACCATGTTAGGCATAATTTTAAAAATAATTTCTTAATATTAAATATCCAGCCAATTGTCTCAAAAATTCTGTAAACATTACTGTTTTACCCAAGAAGATCTATTACTGCATATGATTATCATTTAAGCCTCTTCTCATCTATGGGCCTATGCCCTTTTCAGGTGCTGTCTTCCTGCACTACAGTAGACTGATTTAGTCTGTGTAATTCTGAAGCTAGGTGCTGAGTGCCATTGCACAGACAGCTGGAAAGAGAATCAAAGGGAGATCTTACATTGCTAGTTAGTAGGAGAGGACAGAGATAGTGTCTGCTGTCCAAGCCACACATGGCACTTCAGAACTCTAGAAGTCTTTCAAGATCATCTAGTCAAGCACTTGTACTTTATAAAGAGTGATCATAAAAGTCCTTAAAGTTCAAAGAGCAAGAGAGTTGTATCAATATGCAATTCTTTTTTTTTTTTTCAAATATTTTATTTCTATGTGGTGTTGAGGATCGAACCCAGTACCTCATGCAAGCTAGGCGAGCACTCTGCCACTGAGGCACAACCCCAGCCCTCAATATACAATTCTTTACAGGTAATAGAAAGCAACGTTATCTCTGACTTGAACAAGGAAGGTTCTAGCATGCTCTTGTCTCCCCACAACTCTATATTTGGTACACTAAGACAATGGCTACTAGAAGATAATACTGTGAAACTTCCAAATTAAAAAGAACTTACTTACAAAATGAACCCCAAACTTCTAAGACACAAGTAATCTTATATAGTTTACCAAACTCCAAAGTCAGTTGTCAAATAATCAAATCCATGAAGTGGTCATCTAAAATAAAGACCTCAGCTGGGTGCAGTGGTGCATACCTGCAATCTCAGTGACTCTAATTGCTTAAACAGGAGGATCATAAATAAATTTGAGTTCAGCCTCAGCAACTTAGGAAAACCCTCAGCAACATAGTGAGGCCCTGCCTCAAAATAAAAAGGGCTGAAGATCTAACTCAATGGTAAAGCACTCCTGGATGAAATCCTTTGACTTCCCTGACTCTCAATAAAAATCAAACACCAAAAGAATCAAAAAGACTTGACAATCAAGGGACAGAATCCAAGATATCAGAGCTTATTATTTTAGGAACAATTTTATTTTCTATGTATCTTTTCTTAATAGTTTGAAAGACACTTACCTGCAAATGTTACTTCTACTGCTTCTGGTTTGTTTCTGTAAGACAAAACAAAAAGGCTTTCAGTTAACTGTACTGCTGCATTCAAGGGGACTAGGAAAAGTTCCTGTGCTTTACTTACAATTAGACCATTCTGTATAAACCTCAGGCTTACTGTTAAATAGAGTATACAATTCATTTGTATACCTGAACCTTTGGACTTGCTTAAAGTAGAAAATAAAAAAAGGACAGCTATTTTTTTTTTTTTTTTAACCTGTTGTTTGTAATCTCTTACCATGATCAGTGTTCACTTTCAATTCTGAATCCGGAGAACATATATATGTGAACTACGAAACAACATCTTTTGGTCAATGCCCCCTCAGGGTGGTGATGGGGGCAACAAATTCAACCAGAAAATGGCTAAGTATAATGTAGAATGATTTTTAATTTGCTTAAAGTGAAAGGATGATTTGGGGCCATAAAACAAAACAGTAAGTTATGTTCTGTTTCAAGGACCATCTGCAAGTCTTCCACATATCCTTCCCTGCTCTTCACATCACCAAAATACTTAACACTCTCCTTTATGAATCCCTCTCTGGTTCTACCTTACTTTTGTTTTGAAATCTTAGCTCTGTGCTTATAGAGAGTATAGCACAAAATAACACTGAAATCCCTGAGAATAGTCAACACCTTTTCTAGCTTTTTCTTCATGCTCATGTTTTGGGACAAATTAACATCCTTACACCCTGTTTTCTCATCTTGTCTATAAAATGGGAGAATACCCATGTTCCCATTAACCTCATAGAACTACTACATATAAAACAAGAGGTCAGACCTGAAAGAATTGGGAAGCAACAAAAATTAACTACCTGTTACTTTTTCTTAGCCTGGCACACACACTTCTATCTGACAAATTTTGTTATTACCTAGAAAGCATGACATACATACTATCTATGAACAATAATGGTTAATTATCCCCCCAGTGAAAAATTGTTTACATCTTCTCCTTTTCTTTAAAAAGCCAATAGTAGTAAATCAATGATGATGCTACTGCTTTAGCAGCTAGCTTCCCAGAACTCGAGTGATCTTGCTTTGTTTTATAAGCTAATAGACAGCATGGACGTATTCCAGATTTTTAAAAAATATTTATTTTCTGGTTGTAGTTGGACACAATACCTTTATTTTATTTGGATCAAACCCAGGGCCTCGCACATGAAAAATGAGCCCTCTACCGCTGAGCCACAACCCCAGCCCCTCCACATTTAATTTTGTACAACTTGCTTAAGACCTCTCAGTCAAGTACGTATCTTTTATGCTCTTTCTGCTCTCTCACTTGTGAAAGAAACAAGACAGATTTGCTCTCTAGGGAAATAACGGACTAGGCAACATGGTATTAAAAAATACTAGGTAACATGATTATTAAAAAGCTGATGCAGAAGCTAAACAACATCTTTCAAAAAATTGGTTTCTATTTAGGATGTAAATCCTGTTGGGGGAAAAAAAATCAACCTACATAAATAGTAATACAACGTTCCACCCTAATCAAGCACAATGGCACGCTATATTTCCAGCTACCCAGGATCACCAAGTTTGAGGCCAGCCTTAAGAACTTTGTGAGACACTGCCTCAAAATAAAAATAAAAAGGACTGGGGATGTAGCTGAGTAGTAGATTGCTTGCTTTACATGCAAGGCCCTGGCTCTAATGCTCAGTACCGCAAGTTTAAAAAAAGGAGAAGGTTCCAAAGTCATACATATGTGACAATAAATGTGTGCTGGGTTAGCATATCCAGTGAATTTATGGAAAGGCTGTGGGTTTAGAATGTGAGAAAAGAGTTAGATGAAAATGTAAATCGTTTAAAAAAAAAAAGAAAAGAAAATGTAAATCGCCTCTGATCTTTCACTTTGAAACTGTAGCCAGGAAATAAGGACAAAGAACAATCATTCCTCACCTCTAGAAACAAAAGTACAAAACAAAGAAATGGCAACATTAATCTATGGCCCATTTGAATGATAAAAATTAAAACGATGTCCAAGGGGAAGATGCACAAAACATTTTTCCTGGAGAAGGCTAGCAGTGCTGAAGATTCAGAGTTTATAGAAGTCCACATTGCAAAAAAAAAAAAAAAAAGTCCACAACTTCATAGATGGTTACTCACCCCCACACCCACCCTTTAACCTTTTGGCTTTACCTCAGTCAAGAAAGGGCTAAATTTCTTACTCTCCCTCTTTCGAAGAGAAAAATCAACTATAAATAAAGAATCTTATGGTTCCAGGCTATAAACATTTGACTCCAAAGGTTCTCCCCCCCAAAACATTCGACTCCAAGCCCCCCCCCGCCCCCCCGACGTAAAATACCCTGAGCATAGATTCCCACTGAGAAAAGTTGCTAAGATTGATCCCAAGTGGTTTGCTATGTGATTTAGGAATATCTGTTAAGTCACTGCTATTAATATTTTAGTTTACTATTCATGGCTGAACAAAAGGTTTGAAGAAGAAAGGCTGCCAAGGACACAATTAGGTCAAAGGAGACTTCAGAAGTCATCTGGGAGTTAGAGATCTGGAAACTCCATGTTCCCACATGGAGACTGCTCAGGGTGGAACCTACTATTAACAGGATTGTTTCTCGGTCCTAGAACTAGGTGTTGGTTGTTATCTTTCGTGGTTTAAAACTATGGCACAGAAGAGTAGATACAAACTGGTCTCCAAGGGAAGAATATAATTTAATAGGCCAAAAAGATATTTACTGTTCTACCATTTGCTAAATGGTAGAACAGTAAATATATTTCAGATATAGGGGGTGAGTTTAATTACAGAAAAAGTAAGACCGTCAGAGTTGATGGTTCCAAGTTCTGTCACTTACTGGCTATGTGACCGGTCACAGGCAATGATACTAAAAAGTGGTTGAGCCTCAAGTTCCTCTTTATCACTGAGGATAAAAACACCTTCCTCACGGGCTGTCGCGAATCCTAACTGAGATGATGTTATGTTCAACAAAGTTTCCCAACCAGTGTCTCATGACTAAATCACAGATATACAGAGATAATGATCCCCACAGCCTTTAAAGTAGCCAATGGCAGGATCTTTAGGCCAGGCTATTTACCTAACTGGGCCATACAAATATGATATGTTCTGTCTGCGCCATATGGTAAAGAAGACCAGGAACAACAAGGACAGAAGCACAAAAAAGTCCTTAATACACAGTAGTTACTCAATGTCTATATGCTCCCAACCCAGTTTTTTGATTCTAAATGGATCTACTATATTTTCACACAGATACATTTTTTTGAAATTTAAAAATTGTGTTAAAATATATTAACATGGCGCCTCGTTCACAAAATATCAGAAAATTTGTTTTTTTTTTTTTTTTTCTCCTCAAATAGAATCAGAGGAGACTAGACTGTGAAGTTGTGGTTAGGAGAAGTTTCAGGACTGGTAGCACTCAGAATCAGGAGTTGGTTAGCAGTGGTACAAGAAGAAATAAGATTCCTATTAGTGTCAGACTGTTGAATCCTAGAACAAGCCAGCTGGATGGTCCTTAAGTCACTGATTAGATAGCCCAAGATATTAAAACATGCTCAATTTATTCAGAGGGACTTCAAGCTCTTTTCTTTTCTTGGTTCTAGGGATTAAACTCAGAGGCACTCTACCTTTGAGCTACCCCTCCAGTCTTTTTTAATAGAAAGGATCTGCCGGGCGTGGTGTACCCCTGTAATCCCAGGAACTTGGGAGGCTGAGGCACAAAGATCATGAGTTCAAAGCCAGCGTCAGCAAAAGCGAGGCGCTAAGCAACTCAGTTTGACCCTGTCTCTAAATAAAATACAAAAAAGGGCTGGGGATGTGGCTTAGTGGTCAAGTGCCCCTGAGTTCAATTCCCAGTACCAAAAAAGAGAGACAGGATCTTGCTAAATTGCCTAGGCTGGTCTCCAACTTACCATCTTTCTGCCTCAGCCTCCCAATTAGCTGGGATTACAGGTGTGCACTATTGTGCTGGGCAAATTATTCTTTTGAGTTATTCTTAAAATTCCTTAGAAAAAAATTTCTATTCTTTTTCTAAAGAAGCTTCTGGAATGTCAATGATCAGTCAACAAAGAACTCCTGGCAAGTGTATTAGCTAATCCTTTTTTTCATTAAGGACTCTGCAGTTTTCATTCCTAAATGCATCCTAGGATCCAACTTCCCCCTGGAGCATTTGTGTCCCTCTTCGAGTTATCCAGTCTATGTCTTGAATTAGAGGGAATATTGCATTCAGCTCACTCTGATTACTCTTAAATCCTCTATAAGGCTAACATTATTCTTTGTGAGGAAAGCCTATGAAGTGCATCATATTAGATAAGGAGTAGTTCTCTTCTTTGCTAAGCTATATCTCAAAATATGGAGAACAAAGAGATTTTTAAAAGTGTCAGAAGAGTGATAATCTTTTAATGAAATCAATAATCATTCTATGTGGCTTCATTTATTCCTTCAAGAAAACACTCTATTGAGCTGACTATATACATATTGAGGATGCTGGGGAAACAACGATGACTTTTCAGTCCTAGCCCTGTACACATAAGGTTTGGCTGAGTGTAACTCTGGGGCTTCA
The DNA here is from genome assembly GCF_048772815.1 of Callospermophilus lateralis. Classification (NCBI taxonomy): domain Eukaryota; kingdom Metazoa; phylum Chordata; class Mammalia; order Rodentia; family Sciuridae; genus Callospermophilus; species Callospermophilus lateralis. The sequence continues at coordinate 18,812,696 of NC_135313.1, forward strand.
TACCCAACATGATCCCAAGGAGGCCAGAGGACAGGCAGCAGGTATGCTAGCTATAATGTCCTGTAAAAAGACCAACTACATCCTACTTCTTCTAACTGCTTAAACAATGTCCTAATTCTGATTCACTTTAAACCAGTCTGACTCTCTGTGGACATATGCAGCATATCTGGGACTGAGAACAAGGTATCAGCAAGATTTAATTTATTCCTTTCTAAAATTTCTCCTCCCACAGTCCTCGCCCACCCCAATTGGCACTGCTTGCTTACTGAGCTTCACTCCCCCTCACAGAACCACAGCTCTCCATAATATGCACAGGCTGCGTGGCAAGGAGCCAGCAGGCACTTAAAATCAACAGCAATTCGCATCTGACAGCATTTCCTTGGTTCTGAACTCCAGACTGCAGCTAACTTGACAGGCCTTGCTTTTGAGGCTGAAAAGGTTCTTGATGTGTACACAGCAACAAAAGAATTTAATTAATTTGCCAAATTACTTCTGCTTTAATTGTGGGTCTGGGTAAGAATTTCTAAATGAAAAGGCTATGCTGTTGGTAAGACCTGTATAGGATGTTATTTGCAGTGTTGGGTATAGCTTTTTAATCAGTCACATTTTGTTAGTTTGTAAGGCTTCCAGGAAGACAATTTACTAATAATCATTCCTTTGTGAGAACACATAGATAGTTCCATTAAGCTAGCTATAATGGTAGCAGCATTGTGGTAGGAAAAAGAAGAAATTTATTTGGAATGAATCTTAAGCTTTGCCAGAACTACCTCTAAATTAAAAGGTAATTGTGACCTGATATATTCTTAGATAGTGTACATGACAGAACTGCTTTACCCTAAAAGAAATCAAGACTTTTATTTATTTTTTAGAATTTTTTTTTAATATTTATTTTTTAGTTTTTGGCAGATACTACATCTTTGTTTTATGTGGTGCTGAGGATCGAACGCGGGCCGCACGTATGCCAGGTGAGCACGCTACCGATTGAGCCACATCCCCAGCCCGAAATCAAGACTTTTAGTAAAAGGTCAAGGCAAGAAGATTCAGCAAAATGATCTGAGAGGCATCATTAAAAAATTAACCTCTAAAGGAAATTAGTGCAATGGTATTCTGAAGTATTTACCATAAAAGAACTTTCAAGACCATCTTAGAAAGGCTGGGAATGTAATACTGGTAGAGTATCTGCCTAGTATGCACAAGGCCCTGGGTTCACCCCAGTAGTCCAGAAAAAAAAAATAAACAAACAAAAGACTATCTCAAGCATTCATTTTTGGTAGTTAGATCAGTGCCATTCAATAGAACTTTCTGTAATAATGGAAATGTTCTATATCCACACTGTCCAAAAACAGTAGCTACTATCCACATATGGCAATTAGAAATGTGACTGAGGAACTCAATTTTACTTTCTAAAAAATTTTTATTTAAATTTAACCAGCCACAAGCAGAGAACGAACTACTGTATTGGACATTGTAGAGTTGGAATGTGTACTCAGGAAAAAGGTATGCTGATCTATAATTTCCCTAGTTGGTTTATTCTGACAAGTACAAAATACAGGGTGGAGCTGACCTCTCCCAGCAGGTTCCCACACTGGCAAATCCTTTCAAACCTCCAGTGTTTCTCCTTTAAGTGATTCCTCTTCTTTAACTTCTTTCTCTAATCTCCACCCCAACACAATTCATCCCTTGGTGCCTCTGTAACTTTGCTAACAGGCTCTCTCTGAAAGGCCCCTTTTTTTCTATTGCTGCCTGGTGCTAGGTATTGGTAGGATCCCATAAATGTTTATGATGCTCACACTAGTCAACCTTGCTGTAAGTTCTGGTACATGCATGCACCTTGATTAACACTGCACTACTTCACTGTTGCCTCACCTTACTGGTATGCTTAGAAACTCACACTTGCTTGGAAGTTAACTTCTACTAGGTATTACATCTGTAATCAAAGGAAAATCCTACCTATATAATAATATAATGGTCCTTTTCAAAGATTTTCAAAATAATTTTCACCCAGAATGATTTGAACCTATTTATTCAAAGTCACATCTCAAAGGGGAAATAGGCCGGAATAAAAGACAAAACTTACTACCACCCAACCAATATTCACCACTACTACAAGGTTTACCTTTATAAGAGTCCTCGAAATTCTAATTTCTAATTAAAATAGACTTGACAGCCTACTTTAATCTCTCTGAAATGCTGCTCTTTTTAAGAAGTTTTCTAAAAGAAAAAGAATAAAGTTCTGAATAGTATGCCATACTATCAAATCACAAGTTATTAATATACAAATAAATGTAAATGTACTCTTACATTAAAAGGCGTGACTCTACTTGAAAATATAGCCATTTATCTCATGGAGCAACTTATAACCACCCAGGCCTCATTCTTTACTAGTCTGGACTTGAGAATGCATTAAGATCAGTTGTGAAAATGCAGAAGTTAATCCAGCTTCCTCCTATGTGACACTGCTCAAAAAATGTGCATAGCAATCACCCAAAGAGAACCTAGGCTGATTTACTTGAACAATTAAGATGTGAAGGGACTGGTAAGAGACGCTGAAGGCAAGAAATCAAACTAAAATAAAGCAAATGCAACCCTTGGCAGGAAACAGCACTGCCGAAAGCATGCATTAATTCAAGGAAAGTAGTGCTTTGTTTTATAGATAAAATCTGTGACCTTATAAAACAGACAGGACCCACAATATATTCGATTTAAGTGGTGGGTTAGTACCTTTTAAAAATGCCTGCAAGCCACGAGTTCATTTATGACCGTGTAGAATTTCCCCTCTATCAATCCTCTCCCTCAGTGAATCTCTTAAGCACTTACTTTCCTATTTCTGGTTCTCGGTTCACCAGAAACAGTTTGCATTTATTTCCTAACTGTGAAACCAAGATGTGAATCCCCATCCTCACAGATGGGGAAATGAAGCAGAGGAACGAGTCACAGACGGCCAAAAATTAGAAGCTAAAACACAACTCTTAACCTCATGTTTTAAATATTATATTAGAAAAGCAAAGCAGCTTTGGAGGAGGAGACGGTTCATCTTTGTGTCTGACAGAGAAGGTAGCCTTGGAATATGTCCCAAGGTTATCTATGAACTTCATAGATTCTGGAGGCTGAAGCGTGTAACTGGGCCAGGATGACTACAGAAGAAATCACAGACCAGGGTTTTGTTTAAAAATTTAAAAGATAACCATAAAGGCAAGGGGGTGGAGAAAGAGCATTAGAATCACAGAAAAGAGATAAGGAAGGGACTATTAACTTTGCTTGAGAAATAAATCTATAAAAATGGCTAGTGTCTCTCACAGTAGAGATCTGGAAAGAGAAGCTAGGAAGATGGCTTTTTTCTGGGGGTAAGATTGGGTCTACTTTCAGTCTTTACCCCTCCTGCTCCCTGGAGGACGTGGGGGTGGGGAACAAGAATGCCGGAGGTGATCTGGACCTGAACCACCTTCCCACCTCCAGTCCTGGGAATTCCTGAAACTACTTCCAACCCAATCCTTAACAGGCTCTCTCCGGGTTCGCAACAATAACGGGGAATATAGAGGGAAGGGGTTTCCTTCTCGCCCCAGAGGCATGGGCTCCTACTGCCAGAGTTGCGGCTCCTGCTGTCCTAACGTCCCACAGGTCTCCTGCCCTTTGGCATGCGCGCTCCTTCAGTCCACTCGCCGCTTCCGCATCCCTGCTCCAGCCTCTCCCCACGCATCTCTCCCCTCACCCCACCGCGCCCGGCAGTCTCCCACGTCTACCCCACAGGTGCAGCCCCTATGCCCTGCCGGAATCCCCATCTCTCTCCTCCAAGTCCTGAGGGCTGGACCACACCGGGAATTAACTCGGGTTAACTCTACCTCCCCCGCCACCCCCGGCCCCGGCGCGCGCTCACCCAGCAGCCGCGTTCTCGAACTTGAGCGCGAGCGTCTCCTCGATGATGCGGTTGTTCACCTCCAGCAAGATCATGGCGGCGGCTGCCCCGGGCAGGGGAAGGAGAAACAAGGGCGGGTGAGGGTGGGCAAGAGAGGGAAAGACTGAGGGAGCGGCCCTGCTGCCCCCTGAGGAGGGGGGCTGGGTGGGGTAGGAGGTTGAGGAGAAGGGGAGAGGGACCGGGGTGGGGAGAAGGGGAAGGCGCACAAATTGGCCCGCACACTCACTGACTGTGGAGATACCCAGCCACCTGACCGACCTGGCCCCAGAAGCCTGAACCCGCCTGCCGAGCCGCCGCCGCCACCGCTGCAGCCTCACCGACAAGCCCGGTCCCCGCCCAGCCCCCGGCTCTAGCCGGCCACTTCCGCTCTCACACCCACTTCCGCTCGCCGCCCAAACGCGCGGCCCCGCGGCGCCATTTCCGCTTCGATTCCAGCACGCGCACGCAGGCACGTAAGGGGCGTGTCTGGAAAGGTCGCGCTTGCGCGTGTGTGATGCTACCACCCTGCCTCTCCTTTCCTAAAGAACCGCCTCTCATCCAAATCTTTAGTAGTGTTTTCTCCACCGAGCTGGCGTTTCCCTAAGGTTGCTTCACCATCCAGCTGCTTCTTGCTGCTTGTCCCTGAGGCCCAACTCCACCTTCCGGTTCTGTCATTTCAGAGGCCCCTCAAGAAGCGCGCCCTTATCTCTCAGCGGGATTCTTTGCTTCTAGTTTGTAGGGGATGCCCCTTCCTCATCCTAGATAGGGACTATCCAGAGGCACCATCATGCATGCATTTCACCAATACGTATTTAGGGGGCTCTTGCTCAGTGCTGGTGATACTGCGGTGAATGAATAGACGAGGACCTGCCCTCCTAGAGTTTGGAGTCTGAAACAATAAATTTCAATTACGCAATTGCGCATTCTCAAAGGGCAATGGGGAAAGGAATGAGTAGTCCTTTAGGTTAATAGGCTGCCTAGATGAGCCTTTCTGGATTCCTGTCATGCTTCCATTTCTGTGCCTGGGGAGCTGCCTCCGGTGCTCTGGAACATGATATTCTCGCCCTTCAATACCTTTGCTAGGGAAATCTCTTCCCACTCATATGCCTGTAGAATCTGAAGTCATCTTTGTGCTGCATCTGCACCTTCTGCCTCTGTACCTTGTTTTGCATTTTCCCTCTTGCTGGGAAAGTATAACAAACTAAGTCGAGTCCTTCTACATGCAATGAAATGATTTATTTTCTGCTTAACAGTTGGGGGCCATACAAAAAAATGAACCAAAAAATCTAGTCCTATCGTCAAGGCCCTGATAGCCTTAAAATATATATATATATAAATTATTTTTAGTGGGTGATGGACCTTTATTTTTTTAAATTTTTTTTAGATGTTGATGAACCTTTATTTTATTCATTTATTTATATGTGGTGCTGAGAATTGAACCCAGTGCCTCACACATGACAGGCAAATGCTCTACCGCTGAGCCACAACCCCGCCTGGGCCCCCGCCCCAAGCATTTTATTTTAGTTAGTTATAGGTGGATACAGTGTCTTTATTTTACTTTATGTGGTGCTGAGGATCGAACCCAGTGCCTCACTGCATGCTAGGCCAGCGCTCTATCTCTGAGCCACAACCCCAGCCCCCAAAAGCATTTTAAAGGGAATTTTTTCCCTCCTAAGGTGCAACATATTTTTAGTTGATACTAAAATACTTGATACTTCCCAACTGAGTCAAGCTTGATGTAAAGAAAGACTTCCTTAAGTATATAACAAGGTATACTTTCTTTGATTTCCATCGTTAAAAAATTAATCTAGGCGTTGACATAGACACTGAAACAGGCAAATCTGGCTATGCTTGTCAAACCTAATTTGTTTTGTTCACTTTTAGTATTTGATTTTAGTTGACTTTAAAAATCACCAATTTTAGAGGTAAGCAATCTATTATTAGACTCCAGATGGCTTATTATAGATAACATCCCTGACAAACAGATTCTGATAGTTACAGTGGCCCAGGCCATTTTTCAGGAACTTGGAGGCAGCCTTTGTCTAGCTCAACGTGTTGATGCCATAGACCTCTTTGCTTGGGCCTGTGCAAGTGTCCAGTGGGTGATCTTTCAATGTCAGGGGATCAAAAAATGCAACCTCAGATCATACTAATGCAAACATTTTCTATTAATAGCCATGAAGTTTGATTACCTATGCATTACTTAATTTTTCCTCACCTTCAATCACATTTTCACATACTTTTTTTAATTCCATAAATTTCACAAGCCCTATCCTTAGGTGGATTTGGAGTTTGCTTGCCTGTTTCTGCACCTCATGAATAAACTCTTTTTTTTTTTTTTTAATATTTATTTATTTATTTATTTTTAGTTTTCAGCGGACACAACATCTTTGTTTGTATGTGGTGCTGAGGATCGAACCTGGGCCGCATGCATGCCAGGCAAGCACGCTACCACTTGAGCCACATCCCTAGCCCATGAATAAACTCTTTTTCTCTTTTGCAGAACTCATCATTTTAGTGATTGGCATACAGTTTAATGGGCAAAACAGGCCTGATTTGGTAACATAGCCATTAACTTTTCATATGTATTATCTCACCAAGCAAGCATCCTATTCCATGGCACAATTGTTTGGAATGAAATAATACCTTACTTGTTTAAGTTGACGCTAACATTTTTTTTTTCCCTCAGAGGTGCTGTCAAAGTAACAGAAAGAAAGAAGAAAAACAGTGTGTGTGTTTCATAGAAACCTTGACCCATATCAATAGGCCCTCTCTCTCTCCCCTGCCCCAGTGAAAACAAACTTCTTTACTTAGAAACCATGGATAATTTTCAGGACATTGCAGATCCCCGTCCCCAAATTATAGGCCAACATTTTCACATTAAGTCTTTTACACTTATAAAATTTGTATAAATAATGTTAATACCTCCCTGCCCACAGGTACTCTAATACTCTATCAAAAAGCCTAGGAATAAGGGCTGGGAATGTCCTTCAGATAGAGCACTTGCCTGGCATGAGAGAGGCCCTGGGTTCAATCTCCAGCACTGCAGTAAATAAATAAAAGTCTAGCAATAACATTTCCCATATATTCAAATATCTAAGATCCACTTTTTCTCTGGAGTATTTTTCCTTTAACTGGACTGACATCTCTCTATACTTTCCATACTATTGTCACTCTGGAATTTTCCTTCATGCTGGTGTTGCTCACTTCCTGGATCCCATCTCTTCCTCTATCTTAGTTTACAACTCTTTCCTTGTTTTGCGTAAGCACCTCCTCAAGTAACTTCCTAAGAAAGGAATATAGGGGATATGTTAGTATCTTTGCATATTTGTAAATGTCTGAATTATATTCTGACACTTGATTTGTAATGGTGTCGGATATTCATGTTTGAAGGAAATTTCCCTTATCCTTTGGAAGATATTACTCCATTTTCTTCAAACTCCAGGGTTTTGTTACAGAAGTTCAATTCCTATTCCTATTCTTGATCCTTTGTATGTTATACCTCCTGCCATCTTTGAAAGCATTAGGATTTCTCTTTAACTTATTGGTTGAAAGTTTTATAATGATATGCCTTGCTGTGACACTTTCTTAGATTTATGAACTGAATACTCATTCAAAATGAAAGCTGGTCCTTCAGTTCTAGAAGAAAATTTCATTCATTACTTCATCAATGATTGTCAGTCTGACTGTCTGTCTCTTTCTGTAACACCTATCATTTGGAAGTTAGTTTTTCTGGGTTAATCCTATAATTTTCTTTCTCTCTTCTATTTTTTATAGTACTGGGAGTTTAATCCAAGGGTGTTTTACCACTGAGCTATATTCCTGGCCCTTTTTTATTTTTTATTTTGAGCTAGGGTCTTGTTAGGTTTATGAGGCCTTTGCTAAGTTGCCAAGGCTGGTCTCAAACATGCAATCCTCTTGCCTCAGCCTCCTGAGCTTCTGGGGTTGCAGGTGTGCCCCACAGCTTCCTGTGATCCTTTAATTTTCTATTTTTCATTTATTTGAATTTTTTGGTTTGGTTTTTACATTATTTTATTTTTGCATGCTGGGATTGAACTTTACCACTGAGCTACATCCCCAGCCCTTTTTATTTTTGTTTTGAGACAGGATCTTGCTAAATTCCCTAAGGTCTTGAACTTGTAACCCTCCTGCCACAGCCTCCTGAGTCCCTTAAATAACATCACTGTGCTTATTGGTTATTAAACCTGGGATACTTAACCACTGAGCCACATCCCTAGCTCTTTAAAAAAATTAAATTAAAAGAAATTAGTTGTAGTTGGACACAATACCTTTATTTTATTTATTCACTTTTATGTGGTGTTTAGGATTGATTCCAGTGCCTCAATCATGCTAGGCAAGCACGCTACCAGTGAACCACATCCTCAGCCCCAAATTTTTAAAATTTTGAGATAGGGTCTTGCTATTGGTTAGGGCCTAAATTAGCTTCAGGTTTGAGGCTAGCTTCAAACTTGTGATCCCCCTGCCTCAGCCTTCAGAGTTAGTGGGATTATAAGGGTGTACCACCATGCATGGAGGGTTTTTAATTTTTTTTGGTTCTGGAGACCTAACCCAGGAGCGCTTTACCCACTGTGCTGCATTCCCCAATCCTTTTTGCTTTTTTTTATTTTGAGATAGTGTCTCAGCAAGTTGGTAGGGCCTCACCAGGTTACTGAGGCTGGTCTCCAGTTTGGGATTCTCTTGCCTTAGCCTCCAGAATTACTGGGATTACAGATGGGCACTATGGTTTTTACTTTTAACTGGGGTAACACCTATCTTTTGTTTTGCAGTGCAAGAGTGGAGGAGGTAAATATCATCTTAAATATACAATTCATTAATGTCCATTACATTGTTATACAACCCACAAGAACTCAAAACTTCTTTTTATCTTGCAAAATTGAAATTCTAAACCCATTTGTTGCTTGTTTTTCTTGTTATTTTTCTGGTATATTTCTTTGCCATTATCTTCAACTATTTTAAACTTCAGTTTTCTTACATTTATTTATTTATTTTTATGAGGCAGAAGATTGAACTCAGGGCCTGTGCATGCTAAGCAAGCACTCTACCACTGATCTACACCCCAGCCTGGTGTTCTTATTTTATTTTATTTTTTTAGTACTGGGATTAAACCCAGGAACTTTACCATTGAGTTATGTTCTCAGCCCTTTTAAAATTTTTTTTATTTTTTACTCTGATTCACAGTCTCACTAAATTGCTTAGTGCCTTGGTTACTGAGGCTGGATTTGAACTTGCCATCCTCTGACCTCCTGAGCTGCTGGGATCACAGGCATGTGCCACCATGCATAGTTCTGATGTTCTTATTCTAACTCCCAAGATCTTTCTTTTTCTCCCCACTGACTGTCACTTTCCCTATTATCATTTTATGGGTAGGAGTATCTTCTATCTCTCTGAGGATATTATAGTGAATTTGTTTTTAGTTTTCTTCTGCTCTCTGCTTTATCCTTGCTCCTTTGGGTCTTCTTTGCACTAATTTGTTTGGGTCTTTTTGTTTCATGTTAATGGCAACCTCAAAAGCGTGGCTACCTTAGCAGTCAGTTCATTTTAAGGATGAGACACTAAAAAGCTGAGGGCAAATTCTGAATGACAAGATTAGTTGATCAGCATCTGGCATCTCAAAAAGATCTGTCATCTGGGAGCCCACTGGAAAAGCAGAATCTCAGGTCCTTTGAACCTATAGATGTAATATTTATTTATTTTCATTCTGGGGATTGATCCCAGGGCCCCATGCTTGCAAAACACATCTTAAACCCTGAGCTACACCCCTATCCCCAACCCCATTATGCTTCTGTTTAAAAATTTGTTTGGGGGATATGCATGGTAGTGCTCAACTATAATCCCTGAGGCTCTGAAGGCGGAGGCAGGAGGATTGCAAGTTCAAAGCCAGGCTCAGCAACATAGTGAGAACCTAAGCAATTTAGTGACACCCTGTCTCTAAATCTCTAGATAAAATACAAAAAAGGCATATCTGGGTTCAATCCCCAAGTATTAAAATTTGTTTGGGTCTGGGACTGTAGCTCAGTGGTAGAGTGCTTGCCTAGTATGTGCAAGGCCCTGGGTTTGATCCCTAGCATTGAAAAACAAATTCCTTAAATATTTTACTTCCCAATTTTCTTTTTTTGTCAATATAAAGATCTTTAAAAGACTAAGATCTTTAGCTAAAGAATATAAAACCAGAGCTAGGAAATCTCAGTGGTAGAGCACTTGCCTAGCATGCCCAGGGTCCCTGGATTCATTCCAAGGCCTTGGGTTCAATTTCTAGTATTGCCAAAAAAAACCCTTTTTTTTAAAAGCAGATGATATAAAAACTGAAAACTAATTTTTTCATATTCTTGGCTTTTAAATTTTTATTGTATAATATAACATCATTTGGTTTTGTTGGATTTTAAGTTTCATGCAATATGGTATTACAGTCATGTTCTGTTAAGCATTTGGTTCCCGCAATCAGAGAATGCCTATGGTATTACTTACAATAGTATGTCTTTTACTTCATTAGGAAATCCACGAATAGCAGCACATTCTGTTTTGAAAAGTTCTGGATTCACAGGCTTTGCTCAAAGGTGCACAAATAATGTGCCAGACATCAAATGTCAGTATTGGGAGTTCTCTCCAGAAAACTGTTCAGGGCTCATAAACTTGGCTGTGATTGTTCCCAGAGTACTGAACAAGAGAAAATGCTTTGAGTCCCAGCCAACTTCTACTGATTCCTATTATCAGCCTTCTGCCTTCCCCTTCCCCTGCCCCAACTGCCTTCTATCAGGCTACAGCCATAGAAAATAAATCTCTAGTGGTGAAGGTGGAGGAAGGGTGTGGGTGGAATGGGTGGGGTAGGAAATGGCATAATCATTGATTGCTTGGTGACCTAGAACTCCAAAGGCACTTTATACAGATTTTTCAATCAGTCCTCCCATTTTATTTATCTTGCTTTTGTTTATTTAAACTTGTGATTAATAGAGCCAATATCTCTGTAGCCACCACCAAGCTTTTTTGAAACTTAATGCTTTTTAAAAAATTTTTATTTTTAGTTGTTTTTTAAAAATATCTTTATTAAACTGAAATATCTTTATTTCATTTTTTTAAGAGAGAGAGAGAGAATTTTAATATTTATTTTTTAGTTTTCGGCGGACACATCTTTGTTTCTATGTGGTGCTGAGGGTCGAACCCGGGCTGCACGTATGCCAGGCGAGCGTGCTACCACTTGAGCCATATCCCCAGCCCATGTTTTTAGTTGTCGATAGACCTTTATTTTATTTATTTATTTATTTATATGCGGTGCTGAGAACTGAACCCAGTGCATCACACATGCCAGGCAAGTGTGCTACTGATGAACCACAGCCCCAGCCCCAAATGTAATGTTTGATAGTTAAAATTGAGTAAGGTCCTTTAAAAAGTGAAATTTAGTTGACATCTCCTGTGAATCTCCTACAATTATATTCTCTTATCTGTCTCCTTTCTTATTTCTAAAAATATAACCATCACCTGGCATTTGGTATTTTTCTAATGAATGCTTTTAAACTTTTAATACATATATAAGTTCACAAGGAATGCATAGTTTATTTTTCATATAAGGAGGGAAGAGAAACCCTACATATTATGGGAGTGTAGATTGGTACAACTCCTTTGGAGAGCAATTTGGCAACATCTGGCCAAGTTGAAGATGCCCTTTGGCCCCCATCTCAGCAGCCATATTGCTAAGGGGCCAACACAGTTTCAGTCCCCATGGGGCAGGCCTGAAGTGAGTTAAAAATATTTTTTTTTCTTAGAATAGATCTTTATTTTATTTATTTATACATGGTGCTGAGAATTGAACCCAGTGCCTCACACATGCCAGGCAAATGTGCTATCGCTGAGCCACAGTCCCAGCCCAGCTGAGTGAATTTTTGATGGAGAAGTTTTAAAGAAATAAAACTGACTTTTTTTATCCTTTCCTTTTTTTGCTTCTGGTATTTAAGGAAATCAGTCAGACTCCTTCACTGACTGCAGAGATAATAAAAGAGTGACTCCAGCGATTATACATGACAAGGAGTAGTCCTTGCAAAAATAGTTGGGGAAAAGATCCAAATATGGTTGCAGCCTTCACTAAGCAATAACAATCTTTGAGGCAGGATAGAGGGAGAAAATCTGGTTTCTAGAGTTGCAATTTTAACATTCAAAATATTCAGTTCCTCATAAAAAAATTATAAAGCATACAAAGAACTAGAAAAATGTGTTTTTTTCTCAATAAACAAGAGAAATTGATAGAAACTATTCCCGAGGAAGCCTAGATATTATACTTACAGAAAAATACTTAAATTAACTGCTTTAGACATGCTGAAGGAAAAATAAATAAATTTGGACACATAGAGAAATAGTTAAGGAAAATCAGGTGAATAATGTATGAAAAAGCATAGAATCTGAATGAAATAATAGAAACAATAAAAGGAACCAAACAGAAATTTTTGGAGCTGAAAAGTATAACTGAAATAAAAATTCATGAGAGGTGTTCAACTGCAGATTTGAGTAGGCAGAAGAAAGAATCAATGAATTTGAAGATAGGGCAATTAAAATTACCCAGCTTGAGGAGCAGAAAGAATAGAATAAAGAAAAATGAATAGAGCATATTGGACTTATGGAGTGCAGGCAGGCACACCAAAATATACATATAGAAGTTATAGATAGAGAAGAAAGAAAGAAAGATTTGAACAAACAATGGCTACAAACTTCCCAGATTTGATGAAAGACACGAATCTACATATACTATATGCTCAAAAAAGTAGAACAAATCCAGAGAGTCACACTAAGACATAGTGAAAATGTTGAAAGATGAAGACAAAAAACAAATCTTGAAAGTACAAAAGAAAATGAATTTGCCAGGTACAGGGATCCTCAACAAGATTAACAGTTCATTTCTCATCATAGAAATTTCTACTTCTCTTATGGAGGCAAAGGTAGTGGAATGATGATGTAAAAGTGCCAAAAGAAAAAACTTCAGCCAGAAATACTACATACAGCAAAATGTATTAATAAAAATAAGTGAAGTCCTTCCCAGATAAAGACACTAGATAGCAACTTGAAGCCACATGAAGAAATGTGATCACTGATAAAGGTAACTATATAGGTGAACATAAAAATTAGTGTTACTCTATTTTTAATATAACTCCTACCTTTATTTCCTATGTGATTTAAAAGCCAAATGCATAAAACAATAATTATAAATCTATATTATGGGCATGTACTATATAAAGATGTTATTTGTGACAATACCATCAGAAAGAGAGGATGGGGCTGGATAGGTGCAGAACTAATATATGTTATCGAAGTTAGCTAACACCAATTCAAACAAAATCTTTATGAGTTTAGGGTATCAATTGTAATCCCCATAGCAACCATTAAGAAAATAAGTTAAAATATACATGGGAAGGAAAATGGAAAAGGAATCAAAATTGTACTGAAAACAAACCAAACACAAAATAAGACAGTATGAGAGGAAAAGGAGAACAAGAGAAGATAGGAGACATAGAAAACACAAGGCACAATCATAGGCATAATCACTGATCACTTAACAGTTATCATTTTACAAGTACATGGATTAAAATCCCAAATTAATTAAAGCCAGAGATGGGCAAAATGAATAAAAAAGTATTCAACTATATACTCTTTTTTAAATTATTTTTTTTTGTTGTAAATGGACACCATTTCTTTATTTTTATTTATTTATTTCTTATGTGATGCTGAGGATTGAACCGGTCCTCACGCATGCAAGGCAAGCCCTCTGCCACTGAGCCCACCAACTGTATACTCTTATAAGAGACTACTTTTAGCTCAAAAGATACAAATACGGTAGGCCTGGTGGTTGATGCCCATAATCCCAGCTTCTAGGGAGACTGAGACAACAGGGCCACATGTAACTTCAGCAACTTAGTGAGACCTTGTCTCAAAATAAAAAATAAAAAGAGATATGGATATAGCTTCATGATAAAGTATCCCTGGGTTCAAGCCTCAGTACTGCAAAAGAAAAAAGAAAGATACAAATAGATTGGAAATAAAAAAAAAAAAAGATATTCAAGCAAATAATAACCAAAAGAGAGCTGAAGTGGGCTATCCTAGCAGCAGAAAAATCCATTTTAAGTAAAAAATCATCATAAAAGAAAAAGAAAAGACATTATATATTGATACAAGGAAAATAATTCTAAACAAAAACATACCAAACAATAGAATCTAATAATACATAAAGCAAATATTGACAGAATTAAAGGACAAAATAGACAATTCTGTAATAACGGTTGGTGACTTTAATATCTCACTTTCAATAATCAACTTAATAATCTTGGCATGGTGATGCCTGCCTGTAAGGTCAACACCTTGGGAGGCTGAGGCAAGAGGATCACTTGAGCCCAGGAATTCAAGATCAGCCTGGTTCAACCCCATTTCAAACAAATAAACAACACAAAAAAATTTGAATATCTAGACAGATAAGGAAATAGGTGACCTGAAGAACACTATAAATTAACTAGACCTAACAGAATATTCTGCCCAACAACAGCAGAATATACATTCTTCTTAAGTGTTTATGGAATATTCTCCAGCATAGACTATATGTTAGGCCATGGAACAATTCTCAATCAATTAAACAGTACTCAAACTTTCCATGTCTTCTTCCATCTGAAGACACTCTTCCATCCCCTCTGCCCTTCTACCTTTTCCCACCATGGGGGGAAGCTTTGAGAAAGTGCCATCTACAGAACAGGTCCATGACTGACGCCAAGTCTCCTGGTCCCTTGAATTTTGACTTTCCAGCGTCCAGAATTATGATAAATAAAATTCTACTGTTTATTAAATACACAGTCTAATGCATTTTGTTATAGCAGAAGAAATAATTAAGGCAGAAGGGAACTTTCTTGACATGATAAAGTCATGAAAAAAACCCACTTTTATGGTTTGGATTGGAAATGTCCTCAAAGGCTCCTGTGCTGAAGGCTTAGTCCCTAGTGCAGCTAGGCTCAGGGGTGGTGCTTTTGGAAAGTGATTGGATCATGTGGCTCTGACCTAATCAATTTACTAATTCATTGATGGGTTCATAGCTGATGATATTATTGGGAGGTCCTGGAAATTTAGGAGGTGAGGCCTAGTCAGTAGAACTAGGTGGGGGGGAGTATGCTTTGTCCTTGGCCTCTCTCTCTTTCTCCTTCCCAGCTGCTATGAGGGAACAGTTGTGCTCCACCATGCACTCCCCACCATGATGTTCTGTTACCATAAGCCTACAGGGATGGGCCAGATGACTGATTATGGACTGAAACATCAAACAGTAAGCCAAAATAAATCTTTGCTTCTTTAAGTTGATTTTCTCAGGTATTTTGTCACAGTGACAAAAAGCTTACTAACACATCCATAAGACATCATTCTCAGGGTGAAATTCTGAAAGCTTTCCCTCTAGGATAAGGAACAAGACATAGACATTTGTTTTCACCAGTGCTATTTGACTTTATACAGAAAGTTTTAGTCAGAGAAATTAAGTAAGGAAAGTATATTAAAGACACTCACAATGGAAAAAAAGTAAAACTATATTAGCAAATGACATGATTCTACATGAAGAAAATCCCACTGAACTAATTAAAAAAACCTACTAGAATTCATAAATGAATTCAGCAAAATTGAAAGGTATAAGGTCAACATGTATGTAAGAATCAGTGTGCTTCTTTACACCAGCAATGAAAAATCTGATACAGAAATTAAGAAAGTAATTCAAGCTGGGCACAGTGGCTCTTGCCTATAATCCCAGTGGTTTGGGAGGCTAAGGCAGGAGGATAGCAAGTTCAAAGCTGGCCTTAGCAACTTATCGAGGTCCTAAACAACTTAGAGAGAACCTGCCTCAAAATAAATAAATAAATAAATAAATAAATAAATAAATAAAAAAAACAGTGCTGGGGATGTGACTCAGTGGTTGAGCACCCCTTGGTTCAATTCCCGGTACAAAAAAAAAAAAAAAAAATTGCCATTTATAATAACATTCAAAAGAAGAAATTATCTAGGGATGAATTTAGCCAAAGAACAGAGAAACCCCCTCACTAAAAACCATAAAACACTAATAAAAGGAATTTTCAAAGACCTAAATCAATGGAAAAATATTTAATATTTATGGATTGGGAGAGTTAATACTGTTAAGATGTCAATATTCCCCAAGCAATCTATAGATTCCATGTAATTTTTACTAATTCTCATGGCTTTTTTTTTTGTTTGTGCAGAAATTAAAGCTAGACTTCCTTAAGACCTTTGAAAAGCCAAAATCATGTTGAAAAACAGAACCAAAATGGAAGACACACTTCCTGATTTCCAAATTCACCACAAAGTAACAGAAATTAAAACACTGTGGTTTTTGCATAGACATATATAGATCAATGAAATAGAACTGGAAATCCAGTAACAAACTGATACACCTATGATCAATTGAATTTCAACAAGCGTGGCTTTCATCATCATCATCATCATCATCATCATCATCAAATCAGGGTTTGAAATCAGGAGCACTTAACTACTAAGCCACATCCCCAGCCTTTTTTTTTTTTGGTGCTGGGGTTTGAACCCATGGCCTTGTGCTTGTGAAGCAAACACTCTACCTACTGAAGTATATCCCTAGTCTATCCCCAGCCTTTTTAATATTTTATTTAAAGACAAGGTCTGACTGAGTCGCTTAGGACCTTGCTTTTGTTGAGTCTCGCTTTGAACTCGAAATCCTCCTGCCTCAGCCTCCTGAGCCCCTAGGATTACATATACACACCTGTAATGAGTGGGAGTCTCTCATTGGAATCAAAGAGTTGTAACCAGTGAAAAATCATGTGAGTGTGTGTGTGAGTGTGTGTGTGTGTGTGTGTGTGTGTGTTTCAGGAGTGATGTTGTGTCAAGATGGAATCTATTTTTTCAAGTGTGAAATAAAGGTAGAATGCCTCCTTAATTCATACTCGATCAATGACCTAAATATACAAGATTAAATTACAAAACTATCAGAAAAAAACATAGGATTAAATCTTTTTTAAAAATATTTTTTAGTTGTAAATGAATATTTATTTATTTATTTATACGTGGTGTTGAGGTTCAAACCCAGGGCCTCACACATGCTAGGCAAGTGCGCTACCACTGCGCCACAACTCCAGCTCTGTAAATCTTCATGACCTCATATTTGGCCCTAAAAACACAGCAATATAAGAAATAAAAGATAGGTCTGGGGATGTGGCTTGGTGGTAGAGCAATTGCCTTAATTTGATTCCAAACCACAAAAAGGAAAAAAAGAAAGGAAAACATAACACATTCTTCATCAAAATTGAAAATTTGTCAGGGCTGGGGATGTGGCTCAGGCGGTAGCGTGCTCGCCTAGCATGCTTGCGGCCCGGGTTCGATCCTCAGCACCACATACAAACAAAGATGTTGTGTCCGCCGAAAAACTAAAAAAAAATAAATATTAAAAAATTCTCTCTCTCTCCTCTTTCTTAAAAAAAAGAAAATTTGTGATTGGCATATACAAACTGTTTCTCTAAACCTGAGTCAGCCAAGTGCCATGAAGTACAGTGAGCTGAAAATATGAACTTGAATAATTCAGTAAGGTGCATTTACAGGAAATAAAGTTTAAACAACAAATAAACAAATCTCTTAAGTAGTTGAGTGGGCCTTCCAAGAGGTTATTTGCTTTGGGAAATCACATGTATCAAGCTTCTTTTTTTTTGGCATAAAAAGAGAAGCATGTCACTTTTTATTAATAGACAACCAATTTCTTCCCATGTTTACTGAAACATCGTAGAGTTGAAGGAATGCCAAATTATTGGCTGGGGTGCTCTGTGTCTTGGCCCGATTCTGATAGAAGGGGCAGAAAGAGATGGGCTGTTCAGCTTGTTTGGGTGGGAGTTGGTGCCAGCTTGCTCAGGTGAAATGGTAGAAATGGAGAAAAGCCAATATTTTCAAGAATTATTTCAGCAAAGGAACCCAAAATTCTTGTAATGGTTGGCTGGGTGCCGCACTAGTTTTCCGTGCTGAGTAACAAATGACCACAAACTCAGTAACCTCAAAGAACACCTGTGTACTCTCTCGAGGGGTCTCTGGCTCAGGAGTCCAGACACAGCTTAGCTGGGTCCTCTGTTCAGGCTCTCACCAGGCTTCAGGCCAGGTGTGACTGAGGATGTGGGCTCCTCAGAGTCTCATCTTTCCAGTAGCTTGGAAAGGTGTATTTACAAGCTTCCTTTTAAGCTTGTAATGTTTACGATGTTTCGGTAAACATGGGAAGAAATTGCTTGTCTATTAATAAAAAATGACATGCCTCTCTTTTTATGCCAAAAAAAAAAAAAAAAAAGAGGCTTGATACATGTGATTTCCTAAAGCAGATAACCTCTTTTTTTTTTTTTTTTTTAAAGAGAGAGTGAGAGAGGAGAGTGAGAGAGGAGAGAGAGAGAATTTTAATATTTATTTTTTAGTTATTGGCGGATACAACATCTTTGTTTGTATGTGGTGCTGAGGATCAAACCCGGGCCGCACGCATGCCAGGCTAGCGCGCTACCGCTTGAGCCACATCCCCAGCCCAGCAGATAACCTCTTGGCAGGCCCATTTAACTATTTGAAGTTGAGGTAGCTGGCAAGATTCACCTCCTGAAACTGTGGTACCGCATTTCCTTTCTGGCTGTCAGAGGCCCTCCATGGTCCCTAGACAAATGTGCCATCATACTTCTTCAAAGCCAGCTACAGACTCTCTATCACTCCAGCCTGCTGAGATGAAGACTGTATTATATAACATAATGGAATCGTGGGGGTGGCACTCTGTCACTCTTGGCACCTGGTGAGATCCACATGAGGGCTGACTGATAGCTGTCACCTGGGCCTTACGTGTTCTAATGTTTAGAAGCAAGTCACAGGGAAGGAAATGGAATTGTACCAAGGCATGACTCATTGTAGGTGCGTGTGTGTGTGTGTGTGTGCGTGTGCCTGTGGGTCACTTTAAGTTGTGTCTTCCATTGATTAGATAAGAGAAAATAAAGTGCCAGCTATGATGTTCAGGTCTTTGGCTTGAGCAGGTAAGTGGGAATTAATTGAGGTGTTTATTGAACACAGAACAGCGTGTTGGTGGAGGGAGGCTTTTGAACTCAGCTGTTGACATGATAAGTTCAGCGGCTCAGGGGCGTGAACCATGTCTGTTATGTTCTTTACTCCAAATCCAACGCCAGCTGTAATTCCTGACACACAGTAGGTTCCCGAATAAATGCATGAGTGAGATCTGAGAGACATCCAAGCAGAGATGTTGACGAGGCCTGAGTGTCCTGGAGACTTGCTACAAGGTCTCCATGGATGGCCCATTCTCAGAAGTCACTGGGATTGTACAGTGGTCACCACGCCCTCTTGGATGAGATGGCCTAGGAAGGGGGCAGGTGGGGGAGACCAAGCAGAGGAGGACTGAGTGCCAGGAGCCCCAACACGGAGAAGTTAGTCCAGAGAGGACACACTGGACAAGGGTACCAAGAGGTATAGACGCAACAGGGTGAAGACGCTGAGAACAAGTTCAGACAGGACTGAGGAAGGGCTGGGGAGAACTGGTTTCAGCAGTCAATTCCACGGGCGGGAAGTGGACAGGAGGGGAGGGAATGGAGGGCGAGCGGTGATTCTTTCTAGAACTCTAGTGTAGGGTGGGAGGGGCTGAGTGGTAGCTGGAGAAGGTGGGCTCTCCCAGTCGATATCACCCAAGTTCAAAGGCCCCGAAAGGGCACCTGAGACAGGTGCTGGGGCACGCAGGACTGGGGACCAGGGTCTTGGTCCTGCTTTTATACGGCTTTCTCTGTCATTTTTTTTTCTTTTTATAATCAAGCAAATGCATTTCTTTAAGAATGGCTAAAAATCATCACTGTCGGGGAATATTCTTAGCTGTCTCTTTTCTTCTTTCTCCTTTCCTCTCCCCTTCTCCCTCAATTCTGTCCAAGATTTCTTTCCTTCCTTCTCTGTCTCCTTCTCTTCTTCCCTTCCTTTCTTTTAGTACCGAGGAGACTTGAACAATTTTCATTGTTAACAAGCAGACTGCAGGCCAGAGGAAAAGGCTGAAGTTTCAAAAAACAGGAGAGTTAAAAGTGTAAGGCTTCTGAGAAAAAGGAGGGATGGACTCCAGGACACAGGTACTGGGACTGGGTTGCGTTGACTGAGGGACAGCAACCCCTTTGTGGCGGGAGTAAAGGAGGAAGGTGCGCTTTTGTGGGGTGCCTAGGGATGGGACTGGCTGGGAGTGGTGAAGTAAAGGGTTCCAGAGCTCCAATTCAATTGTCTTTTGTGTCCTCTTGATATTGGAGGTATCACTCTGTACACACTAATATTTGTTGAATGGAAGAGTACGTGAATAAATACTTTACAGGACAATATAAAGAACACATTTCTTCCTTCATTTTTCCACATGAGATCCTTATTGACTTTTGTTATCACACAGGTAAAACGACCTCCTTGTAAAAAGTTTGATATAGAAAATTCCCTTGAAATTCCAGCCCAGAGAGATAAGCGTTAATGGTAAGTGTTGACTTTGTCAGCAAACAGAGGGGGTTCATAAGTTTACGTGGAATTGTGGGGCATGCTTTTCCCAGAGTTCCCAGCAGTCTTTTCATTGTGTCCACATGTGCAGACGGGGCTGGGGGTGTAGCTTAGTGGTAGAGCCCTTACTTAGCATCCCCAAGACCCTGGGTTCCATTCCCCCACTAAAAAATATGTGTAAAGCTCTTCCTTATTTTTCATAACACCTGCCTGATCTCTGTAACAACTTGACCTTGATAAATTTATTGAACAAAACCCCTACCGATGGGCACTTAGGTTGTTTCTAACTTTTCAATACAATGGCTGTTCTTGATCATTCCACTTTTGCATATGGTGCCTTTATTTTCTCAAATTCCTAGGTGAGTGAAACATGTTTGCTCATTTCAAATTTTGATACTTATCTTCCAAATTGCCCACTAGAAAGCTGTGCCAATCTATGTTTCCATCAACAGAATGCTAGGGCACCTACTTCCACACACCCTTGCCAACAACTGGTTATTAAATATCTTTTTAATCCTGTCCATCCAAAAGAAAAATGATAATTCATTGTAATTCTCTGTAGCTGTTAGTAAAGGTGAGCATCTTGAATATGAATTTTGTCCACTTGCAGATCTTCTTTTCTGCAATGCTTCTTTGTGCATTTTACTTACTTTGCTACTGGGCTTAGTGTTTTCTCATTTATAGAGCTGGGTGTGATGGCACACACCTGTAATCCCAGAGACTTGGGAGGCTGAGACACGGGGATTGAAAGCTTAAGGCCAGTCTCTGCAACTTAGTGAGACCCTAAGCAACTTAGTGAGATTCTGTCTCAACATAAAATATAGAAAAAGGGCTGGGGATGAAGCTCAGTGGTTAAGCCCCCAGTATCAATTTTTTTTTTCTCATTTATTTCAGAATCACCCATAATTTAATAATGTCACTGTTTATCATATTGTAAGTATTTCTTCAATTTTTTTATTTGCCTAAAAGACAATAAACATAAACATACTTAAAAGACATACTTAAAACTATGCTGTTGGGTGTCTGTGCTGTTGGTTAGAGAGATATCACAGTTTCGTGTCAAATTTGTCAGCCTTTTCCTTTCTTTATGGTTCTTGTCTTTGGCATAGGACTAAGAAAGCTGATTGCCACATCAAGATTATAAGAAACTTCCTTCTGTGATTTCTCTGTTACTTTGTGGTTCAGTCTTTTTCTTTAAAATTGCATTTTTTGCTTACTTTATTTTTTTCTTTTGGTAGTGGGGATTGAACTCAGGGGGAATTTACCACTGAACTGCAGTCCCAGCCCTTTTTATTTTTTATTTTGAGACCATGCTGCTTGCTGTGGTTGGCCTGGAATTTTCCATCCTCCTGCTTCAGCTTCCTGAGTTGGTGGGATTACAGGCGTGTGCGACCACACCCCACTGACATCTTAGTTTTGAAACAAGACCACTCACTGTTACTATTCCTAATCCCGTTTAAGTCTCATGATTAGGCAGACCTGCCAATCATCTCGTCTCCCTAGAGGAGTGGACGGTGCTAAGTGCCAGGTGGCTCAGGGAAAGACCTTGATCCATTACTTCCATCCTGAGAATTTAGAACAACGGTCCCAGAGATAGAAACAGAACTGGTTTTGCTATTGCAAAGTGAGCCACTGGTCAAAATGAGGTGGTTATATGTGGTTATACGTGACAAAGCTGTTCGAATCATTATTTATTTTAACATGTGTTAGAATAAATAAAACACCAGGAAAGTAGGTGAAAAAGAAGATGAAACAGGTATTCAAGAACATTGTTAGTGAGCTTCCATTACTGTAACAAAATGCCTGAGAAAGTTAACTTCCAATGTGAAAAGACTTGTCTTGGCTCACGGTTTTAGAGATTCCAGTTTGTGGCTCAATGACCCTGTTGCTTTGGACCTGATAAGGCACCAAGGCAGGAGCCTGTGGCCGAGCACTTACCTCCCGGGCCCTGAAGCAAAGAGGAAGAGGAGGCACAACCGGATGATGAAAGGATCTCCCGCTGGGTCCCCTCCAAGGTTCCACCACCTCCCAAGAGCGCCGCCCTGGGGACCAAGCCTCTAAGGCACAGGCCTTTGGGGACACTTATTTGAACCAGAGCATTTATTGTACTTGAGGAGGACATGGTTAAAATGCTAAAGATGGTTTGAGGATGATCGGAGTTTGGAAAACCCCAAATTAGATGAGGGAATTATCAGTGAAGACTGCCCTCAGATGTAAGTAACCAGAACCGAACTCACAGTAGCTTAAAAACACAGGAGTGAGTTGTTTTTTTTTTTTTTTTTTTCCCTAACTGATCTCTTCATGACTCTTTTGCCCTTTTCCTCATGGTTCCATGGTGGTTGCTGTGGCTCTAGCAATCACCATGGGAAAGAAGAATAAGGAAGAGGTGGTTCCAAGCAATGATCTTCTTCTTTTTTTTTTTTTAGGAAAAAGGAAGAGCTTTCCCAGAGTTCCCAGCAGTCTTCTTTTTAAAATACCTTTATTTAATTTATTTTTATGTGGTGCTAGGCAAGTGCTCTACCACTGAGCCACAACCCCAGCCCCCCAGCAGTCTTCTTAAGACTCATTGGCCAGAACTAATAGACATGTGCAGCACTAGGTGTAAAGGATGCTGGGAAAGTGGACAGCAGTTCACCATAATTGGCTTGGACCATCTTTATCCCACTGAGGTCCTATTAGTGAGGATGGAAGAGGAAGGGGTAGTGGATAAACTGCTGTGTCTGCCACGTGGAAATGTGTGGACCCGCAGGGAGAAGCACGGATGGGAGACCATATGACCCCAAGTGAATGTCACAGTGGGAGTCGCGTCAGACATCCGGCTCCCATCCGCAGGGACGACTGTACTCTAGTGCCTGTTTTTGCAGGGTGATGGAATCGTCTGTATCATTCCACCAGCTCTCCTTTGACTTGAGCCCGTGAGACTGGGTTCTGCTCTTTATAACCCAGGCAGAGTCTTGGACCCATCTTGAAGTTGGCTTTCTCATTGCTTTTATTAGTATCCTTGATTTACAAAAGGGAGATAGAGGCTCCCAGAGGTCCAGGCAGTGGCCCCAAGTCAATTGACTGTGACCTTGGTTTTCTCATAGCTGGTGTGTGCTTGGTGCTGTCTTTAAAAGGGAAGTGTTTGTTCCTTAAATAGCACCAAGAGGACAAAGGAATAAATACAAGAGAGATTGAATTTCCTCTGGGGCCTGTCAATGTCGCCTATTGGCTCTGTCCCTGGATTAAGTCAGAGGGCAGGAGGCGGCTTGTCTCTGTCTCTGGCATCTGGGGTTTGGAGATCTGGGGAATGTTTAGTTTTCTGCTATTTGTCTATTTCCAGACTTTATGATATAATTTATTGTCCTGACTTAAATAACTTAATGTGGTTGGAAGATGGGCGACATTCAAGTCACAGATGTGTGTGGGAAGCGGGAGAGAAAACCAGTGCGTTTGGGAGCCGTGGCCCTCTGCCCTTCCCAGGCCACAGTCCCCTTCAGTGACCTCAGCCACCTATGGTTTTACCACCACCCAGACAGGGCTGGCCCTCTGCTCTGTGAGAGCCAATGTTCAGATGACCTCCTGGTTGAGCAGAAGTCACTGTCCCCTCCCCCTGACCGTCTCTCCTGTGTTGCCCTCTTGGTGAGTGGTCCAGCCATTCGGCAGGCCTGCTCCCCTGGGCCTGCCAGCCTCTCGCCACATGAGGCAGATCCTTCCCCCAAGTCACACCTATCACATGCCCCCTCCGCTCTCCCCGAATGCCGAAGGCTGTAGCTCAGGCCAGAGGGCAGGGGCTGCGATCTTGTGCTTGCAGGGCTCCTCAGTTCTGGAAAACAGGCCGATCTTTGATCACAGAGCTCCCAGGCCTTCTCACCACAGGTCTGGGATCTGAAGGGCCCCTGGCAGTTCACCTGAGCAGTAGACAGCACTGATCTCTTACTGGCCTCTCAGCCTCAGGTCCTCTGTCAATCCCACCCCTCTCTGCTGAAGAAATATTCCTAAAATGTGCCAGGGGCTTTTGATCAGCTGCACAAAGCCCAAATTCTGTGGCATGGCCAACAGGGTGTGATGTGGTTCCTCCCTCCGTCTCCAGTTCATCTGCTTTCCTTGGTTTTAATGATTCAAGTTTATCTGTTACCAGTGAGGAGCCCGTTGTTCTTTTATTGCTCGTGATTTTTCACTTGCTGTTCTTTCTGACTGGAGAACCCTCCTTCTCCAGGTCTGCATGGGAAGCTCCTATCCACCCTGCAAGACCCAACTCCAGGGTTCCCCTTGTTTGGGGCTTTCCTTGCTGCCCTGTAGAGAGCATATGTTTATCATCGCAGTTGCTCCAGTGGCTTCTTGCGTAGAGTATTCGTCCCAGTAGGTGCTCATTAAGCATGATGGTCAAAGAGAGCTTTTCGTAAGCGACAGGAAACTGAATGAAAATAAATAGGGCAATTTCCAGGAACATAGAGTTCCTAACCTTTCCCTGAGTCTGAACTTTAGAGCTTCCCGCCCCGCTTTCTTTTGTGATATTAAGGATTGAACTCAGGGCCTCAGGCCTGCTGAGCACATGCTCTACCACTGAGCTAGATTCCCAGCCAATCTCAAGTTTTTCACTGTACAAATCAGTCATCATTTTATCTGTTTACATATACAAAGCCAATCAATTAAATTGTGTAAAAATAGCACCATTGCCTGGTCCCCATTCTGTGCCGGGAACTTTGCATTCTCCATATTACTTCATTAAGCAGATGAGAAAACCGAGGCTCAGAGGTGAACCCATTGGGCAAGGTCACAAAGCGGGAAAGCAGTGGGATCAGGACTGGGATATTAGGATGCACTTATTTTGGTTTTCGTCCATAGTTCAGGGCCCTGCGCTCCTTCCCCTGGGCAGGCTGTACAGAATGCTCTTCCCCACGGTGGGTCATGGGGTCATCTTCCCCTGCCTTTTTGTCCTGGAGCTGGCCATAATGAAATTCTCCGACCTGCCTTTCAGATAACAGGTCATAAGACCTGCTCATTCCAGAGGCCCTGCCCCACAGCCTGGAGGGAGGAATGTTGCAGAGGAGGTCAAGATGAATCTGAACAGACAGGCCCAGCTGGGTCCCCACCTGTCTGTAAGCCATCAGCCTGTGCAAGGAAGTCTCCATAAACACCCCAAAGGATGAAGCTCGGAGTTTCTGGATGGTGGAACACATGGAAGTTTCTGGAAAGGGCATGGAAGCTTTCCACTCCTTCCCCATACTTTATGCATCTCTCTCTCTTTTTCCTGAGGTGCAAGGGTTTAAACCAGGGCCCTTCACATAAGAGCATCCCTGAGTTATATGAGTTGCTCAAGAAAATTAATCAAGCCTAGGGAGAGGGTTGTACGATCCCTGACGTACAGCCAGTCTTTCGGAAATATAGGTAAAAACCTGAAGCTTGTGATTGGGATTTAAAGTGTGTGTGTGTGTGTGTGTGTGTGTGTGTGTGTGTGTGTGTGTGTTGGTGCATGTGTGTGTGTGGTGGGTTGGGGGCAGAGTTGGTGACTGAGCCCTCAACCTGTGGGATCCAACGTTGTCTCCAGGTAGATAGTGTCAGAACTGAACTGGAGCAGAGGTGGTGGGGACGACTGCTTGCTTGCTCTCTGATGGGGAGAAACCCACACACATCTGGTCCGAGCAATAATCTGTACAGTAAGAGAAACAGTCTGAGTTTGAGTTTGGGTCCCCACCCCGCCATGTACAATGTCATCCTACCTCTTCCAGAGATTCAGTTGACAACTGTTAGGACAAGTAGAACGTGTCTAGGATAAAAACATCCTGCTCTAAGGTGTGCACATAAATAAATGAGTGAAGCAGTCCAGGCATGAGGCAATAGGGAGAGGTGGGGAGTGCTGCAAAGAAGAAAGCATACACTGTTTAGAGGAGTCGGCCAAGACTGAATGCCAGCCGGACCCTCTGCAACACTTGTGAAAAATCTCAAATGCACAGCAAAGTTGAAATAATTTTCCAGTGTACATCTAAATATATCGACTACTTAGACTTGTTTACTTTGTCTCATATTCATCTATTCCTATATCCATTAATCCATTTTTTGATGTTTTCCAAAGTAAATTGCAGAAAGCAGTACATTTCTCCTTAAATAGATTAGCAAGTATATCATTAATTAAAAATCAATATTTATGTATAGTTTTGATGTAAAATTCATATACAATGAAGTACAAAATTGTTTTTCCAATGTTGAGGATTGAGTTCAGGGCCACATCATTCTTAGTAAGCAAGTATTCTACCAACTGAAGTATATCCCCAGCCCTACAAATCTTCTTCTTTTTTTCTTTTTTATACCAGGGATTGAACCCAGAGGTGCTTAACCGCTGAGCCACATCCCTTTTTATTTTTTTTTATTTTGAGACATGGTGTGGCCAAGTTGCTTAGGGCCTCATTAAATTGCTGCAGCTAGCTTTGAACTTGAAATCCTCCTGCCTCAGCCTCCTGAATTCCTGGGATTATAGGCCTGTGACACCATGCCTACCAGCCCTGCACATCTTAAATGTATTGTCACAAGGTTTTGACAAATATATGATCCTGTACAATCCCAACCTCCATAAATTCAGAAAACATTACCATCTTTCCTAAAAATCACTTCGTCCACCCCTCTTATCTGTAGCCAATGTAGTTTCAACGTAAACAGCTTATGTTTTCATTTCCCAAATTTCTGTTATAAGAAAACTCTTAGCTGCAGCCGAGTGAGCATTTCCCCAATTGCTATCTAACCTTGCTTCTGGAAATTGCAGGAACTTGTCCCAGGAACTACTCCTCTTTCTGGCTAGCGTTCTATGATGGCTCGAAAACCACCCCTCACTTTTTTGCAGCTCTGGGGATGGAACCCCCAGCCCTCGGTAACCGCCTTCATTTCAGAGATGCCTCTGTCTGTAGAGTCTGGGTTTAACATTGGCTTCCCCCTACCTCCCTGTCTGCCCTGTCTGCCCTGTTGTCTCTGAATATAATTCCAAAGCTGCACCAAGTGCCTCTCCACCTTCCTAGGCACTAAAGGAACTTAGTCTGCAGGTTTTAACTTCACCCTGGCAGTGATTCTTGACACCCACCGAATGGCCCTGAGGTCATCCCCTTTATCTTTCACTTAAAATAAGACATTGGGCTGGGGATGTAGCTCGGTGGTGATGCAAGTGCTTGGCATGCTCAAGGTCCTGGGTTTAAGCCCCAGCACCACATTAAAATATATAAGACTTTTGATGTGTACTTTAATGTACATATATCCAGGCTCCTGCTGGAATGGCTTCTTCCAGTCCTGATGCCACAGTCCTGATTCAGCCTGCAGATGAATTTCTTTGACTTCAAGGGATTATGTCTTTGTGCATTAATTTTTTTTTTTTTTTTTTTGGTACTGAGAATTAAAGCCAGGGGTGCCTAGCCACTGAGCCACATCCCCAGCCCTTTTTCATACTTTATTTAGAGACAGGGTCTTGCTGAATTCCTTAGGGCCTCGCTAAATTGCTGAGGCTGGCTTTGAACTCTTGATCCTCCTGCCTCAAGCCTCCCGAGAGGCCGGGATTATAGACGTGTGCCATCAAGCCTGTGCATTCATTTCAATTAGAATCGATTTCTAACTTTTAGAAGGACAATTTTGGGACAGACGGTAGTCCAAAAGAAGTACCATTGCTTCTGATTGGTTGGGATTGTAAGTGGGATTCTTGGCATCCGGGGGGGGGGGGTTGTGGTGGGATATGAGTTGAAGTTTGAACATGCATTCAGGAATGTGCAAGTCTCTGATTGGCTCGGCCAACGGTTGCGGACTAACTCTCCTAATCTCTCCCTTCCTCCATCCCTCAGCCCTTGTGATTTTCTCTTCTCACAGGATGCCCTGATTTGTGGTGGAAGGATGGAGAATGTAGGCAGCTAGACAGACCAGGGGCAGGAAAGAGACAGGACCCAGAGCTGATTGCAGACCAGGGTCTGGGACAGAAGGAATGAAGAGAATGACGTCTCTAAGCCCAGAAAGCTGCTGCCTGGGGCTGGCTGAAGGCCTCTGGCTCTGTGGGTGGAAGTGAAGTCAGCAGCCAGAGGCCAAGGGCTGCAGCAGCTGGAGTTGCAGGCGGGCTGCTCGCTGCCCCAAGACCTCCCACCACCTTGCTTAAGTTACCACTTCGCATCTTAAAATAAATGTTTTTACATTTAAAATGTAAAATGGGAACTATTGCACTTGTTTCAAAAAATATTAAAAGCTATTAATGAAAAGTTTCCTTCCCACCTGTCTCCCATCTGCCCAGTTCCACCCCCATAACCATCCGTGGGGTTTATTTTTGCTGCAACCAAGGATACTACTTTGGCAGCTGAGTCCTGTCAGACAGAATGTTGGCTGTGCCGGTGGAGCCCGCAGGGTAGAGCGCGGGTCGGACGGGTGCATGGAAGAGAAAATAATCAAGCCTGTATCAAAGACAGATAAAAGTTTGTTAGCACTTACTGGAACATTGCTTCCTGAGTAGGTAATAGAGTGACACTGTACTTATTGTGGATTACATGTTTGTATTCTCCCCGCCCCCCCCCCCAATTAATTCATATGTCAAGGCCCTACATTCTCCAACTACCCCAATGAGCTGGTGTTTGGATGTTGGGCCTTTGCGAGGTAATTAGGTTTAGATGAGGTCATGAGGGTGGGGCCCATGATGGGATTAGGGTCCTTAGAAGAACAGACCAGAGCACCCCCCACTCCCCCATGTGGACACACCAAGAAGGCAGAGCTCTGGGCTGGGGATGTGGCTCATACGGTAGCGTGCTCGCCTGGCATGCGTGCGGCCCGGGTTCGATCCTCAGCACCACATACCAACAAAGATGTTGTGTCCGCTGAGAACTAAAAAATAAATAATAAAATTCTCTCTCTCTCCCTCTCTCTCTAAAAAATAAAAAAAAAAAAAGAAGAAGACAGAGCTCTGTGAGCCAGGGAGGCGCCCTTCCCAGAACCTGGCCAGGCTGACCCCCTCATCCTAGCACTTCTAGGCCCCAGAGCTGCAGGAAATAATCTTCTCTTAAGCCCTGCAGTGTAGTTAGCCTGAGCGTTCTTGAAGAAGTGAGATGTAAGGATACTGAAAAGATTTTTAGTTCTTTGAAACTCGTGTTCTGAACCTGGTCTAGTGGAGCATGCCTGTCATCCCAGTGACACGGAGGCTGAAGCAGGAGAACCACAAGTTTGAGGCCAGCCTTAGCGACCTAGTAAGACCCTGTCTCAGAATATATATGTGTGTGTGTGTGTGTGTGTGTGTGTGTGTGTGTGTCTGTGTCTGTGTGTGTGTATTTAAAAGGTCTGAGCTGGGCATGGTGGTGTAGGCCTATAATCCCAGGGGTTCAGGAGGCTGAGGCAGGAAGATCATGAGTTCAAAGCCAGCCTCAGCTAAGGTGAGGTGCTAAGCAACTCAGTGACACCCTGACTCTAAATGAAATACAAAATAGGGCTGGGGATGTGGTTTACTGGTCAAGTGCCCCTGGGTTCAATCCCCAGTGCCACAAAGCAAAACCAAAAATCTTGCATTCTGTGTGCCTTTTAACCACTTGCCTGAGAGTAAATGTGCTGCATTTGAAAATGTGTGGTAACTTAGAAGATGAGAATCTTCTGGAAGATAGATCTGTGGGGCTAGAAAAGGGCGTTGGCCCAGGGACAGG
This sequence comes from Callospermophilus lateralis, assembly GCF_048772815.1. NCBI lineage: Eukaryota > Metazoa > Chordata > Mammalia > Rodentia > Sciuridae > Callospermophilus > Callospermophilus lateralis. The sequence continues at coordinate 18,842,741 of NC_135313.1, forward strand.
AATGGTAAATACTCTAATCCCGTGACAACCTGAGTAATTAGTGAGCCCATGGGTGATATAGTTCAGTTGCTCAATTAAACTCAGCTCAAATTCTGGCTGTTGCTGTATTCTCATCGGGAGCACTTCTCTGAGGAGAGAGATGTGAATTAATTTGCTCTGCCTCTCCCAGTTTTTTGGTTCACTTTGAGGACAATGCTGCCCTCTCCTGGACTAGTCCGCCAACCACAGCCCCTGGCCTCCAGGAGTAGATTCTTCTTTTCCCCTTGCTTGGTGTCAGGTGTTGCAGGAAAAGCTCTGCTTTGCTAAGTTGTTTCTTAGGGCTCTGTGGGCTGAGTTTTCCTTCCTATGTGATTTCCCAGAGAATGGAGGTGAGAGAAAAACGGACAAGTCACCCAGGGTAGGGGTGGGGGGTCTCCCAGTCTCAAACAGAATCCATACTTTTTTCTTCTGCAACCACTATATATATATATATATATATATATATATATATATAATTTATTTATTTATTTTTATTTTTCCTGAGACAGGGTTGTTATTTATTTTTCCTGAGACAGGCAGCCCTGGAACTTGTGATCCTCCTGACTCAGCCTCCTGAGTAGCTGGGATTGTGGTGTGCACCCAACTTGCAACAATTTTTATTGAACCTGCCAGTTGTCAAGTTGTCTCCTAAGTATTTGGAATATAGTAATAAAAATGGTTAAGGATCTGGTCTTCCTGATGCTTATAGTTGCTATAAGAGAGAGAGGAGAGCAAGCAGCAGACCATGTGTTAACCAATGAAGTATGTCATTTTTGGGGAAGTGATAGGTGCTGTGGGAAAAGACATTTAAAATGGAGCAGGGTAGGGGACATCAGGTAGGCCAGGGGAGGTGCAGTTGTAAGCGGGTGGACAGGGTGAGCCTCAGGGAGAAGGTAGCGTGCAGCAAGCACTTGGGCAGTGAGCAAGTAGCCTGCAGGGTATCTAAGGAAGAGCTTTTGGGACAGAGAGCACAGGTAACAGATAGTCGCCATGCCCAGGTAAGAGAGGAGCCATAAAGGGGCCAACTGGGAGGATATTGCCAGGGGATATTCTGAGCTGAATGGTGTCCCTTCCCCTCAAAGTCACATGTTGAAGTCCTAAACCCAGAACATCTGAACGTGACCTTATTTGGAATTAGGGTCTCTGTAGATGTACCTAGTTAAGATGAGGACATTAGAGAGGAATGGTGTCCTTATAGGAAGGGGAAATTGGGACGTAGACAGATGTCCACAGGGGAATGCACCAGGGAGATGAGGGCAGAGACTGGATGATGCTCTACAGTTCCAGGAATGCCACCGTTGCCAGCAAACCATGAGAGTGTGATTGCTGGAACAGTTGTGATTGTCCCTCACAGTCCTCAGAAGAAGTCAACTCTGCTGACCCCTTGATCCTGGACTTCTAGCCTCCAAACAGTGAGAGAATAAGTTTCTGTTGTTTAAGCCATTCGGTCTGTGGTACTTTGTTATAGCAGCTCTAGCAAGCAAATACAGACGGGTAATGAGGTGGGATGGGGTAGCATGGGGGAGGTGGCTTAAAGACCATTTAAGGACCTCAGCTTTTATCAGATTCACTTTCTTAATGGAGTGGAATTTATTCCAAAAATTCAAGCATCCATTCGATATTAAAAATCATTAGTAGTTGGGCGTGGTGGCACGTGCCTGTTATCCCAGGAGCATGGGATGCTGAGGCAGGGGGATCACAAATTCAAAGCGAGCCTCAGCAATTTAGTGAGGCTCTAAGCAACTTAATGAGACCCTGTCTCAACATTAAAAACAAGCAAGGCTGGGGATGTAGCTCAGGAGTTAAGTGTCTCTGGGTTCAATCCTTGGTTAAAAAAAAAAAAAAAGATAAAGAAAACCATTAGTATACATGCTAATATATCTAAGAAGGAAAAATGTCACATGGACTATTTTCATAAGCTTTGACAAGATTAAAATGCTTTTCTTGATTTAAAAAAATCAAGGTATGGTGGCTCATGTCTGTAATATCAGCTACAGACAGGAAAATTGCGAGTTTGAGGCCAGCATCAGCAATTAAGTGAGAACCTATCTTAAAATAAGAAATACAAGGGGCTGAGGATGAAGTTCAGTGGTGTAGTGCCTCTGGGTACAATCTCCAGTACCAAAAATAGAAAAAGCAAGCAATGAATCAAAAGGACTATAAAACGAACAAAAACCCAACTCCAATAATATAGATGGCAAGTTTTAAAACCACTAAACTCCAGATTTTAGTTGGTTTTGCCCAGTTTTTCCATGTGTTTCACTTTCTGTTCCAGAATCCAACCCAGGGTGCCACCTGACATTCAGTTGTTGGGTTCCCCCAATTTCTTGTGGCCTATAATAGTTTCACTCAGTCTTTTCTTGTTTTTTAAGATCTTCAGCATCTTCAGAAACATCTGGCCAGATGTCTGGTAGGATGTCCCTGTTATAATTTAGATAGAAGGGTTTCCCAGAAGCTCCTGTGGGAGGCTATGCAAGAGCCTATTCAGAGTAAAATGATTACATCATGAGAGTTGTAACCTCATCAGTGGGCAATCCACTGATATGGATGAACCGGCTGGTAACCGCAGGCAGGTCGGGTGTGGCTGGGGGAGGTGGGTCACTGGGGAGGTGCCTTTGGGGTTCATATTCTGCCTCTGGTGAGTGGAGCTCTCTGTTTCCTTGTTGCCTGTCCTGAGCTGTTTTTCTCTGCCATGCCCTTCTTCCGTGATGCTCTGCCACACCTCAAGCCCCGAGCTAGGGAGTTGGCCCACCATGGGCTGAACCTCTAAAACCATGAGCCCAAATAAACTTTTCCTCCTCTAAATTATTCTTGTCAGGTCTGTAGGTCGCAGTAATGAAGAAGCTGACTAAAACATCCCCCAATCTGGCTTCAGGTGATGTTTTCCTCACAATTACACGAAAGTTTTAGAACACATTCTGCAGAGGTGAGGTGCCCTTCTTGTCACATGATGTCAGAGGTACCTGAAATCCACACAGCACCCTGCTGAAGTTAGCTTTCCTCACATGGATAAGGGAGTGCCTGCCAGGTTTCCCTGCTGTAATGTTACTTAAAATGAACTTTACAAATTTCAGTTCTAGCAAGAATCAGAGAAGAGAAATAATAGGCATTTGAATTGGCAAGGAGGGAGTCAAACTGTCACGGTTTACACTTGATATGATCTGATATACAGAAAATCCCAAGGTTTCACCAAAAAGCTATTAGAACTGAAAAATGAACTCAGCCAAGTTGCAGGATCAATACCCCCAAATTAGTAGTGCTTCTATGCACAATAATGAATTCCTGGAAAAAGACATAACAATGACATTCCCTGTGTAATAGCTGCAAAAAATCAAAACACCTAGAAACAAATTTAATCAAAGAGGCAAAAGGTCTCTGCAACACAAATGCTGATGAAAGAAATTGAAGAGGACAAAGAAAATTGGAAAAATATTTCATGTTCATGGATTGGAATAATTGATTTTGTTAAAAGATCCATGCCGGGCTGGGGATGTGGCTCAAGTGGTAGCGCGCTTGCCTGGCATGCGTGCGGCCCAGGTTCGATCCTCAGCACCACATACAAACAAAGATGTGTCCGCTGAAAACTAAAGAAAAAAAAAAAAAAGATCCATGCTGTCCAAAGCAACCTACAGATTCAATGCAATCCCTATCAAAATACCAGTGACATTATTCACAGAACTTGAAAAAAATCCTAGGGTTCATGGGGAACCACCGAAGACTCCAATAGCTAAAAGAATGAAGCGGGAGGCATTCCACCACTTGACATTAAAACATACTATAAGCCAGGTGTGGTGGTACACACCTTAATTCCAGCTACTTGGGAGACTGAGGCAGGAAGATCACAAGTTCAAGGCCAGCCTGAACATCTTAGTGAAACACTTTTTCAAAATAAAAGGGAGCTGGGTATGGAACTCCGTGGTAGAGCACTTGTCTAGCAAGGGCTAGGCCTGAGTTCAATCCCCAGCACCACAAAACAAACAAAACAAAAACAAAAGCAAAAGAGCAAGATATTGACACAAGAACAGACGTATAGACCAATGGAACATAATAGAGAGGCACAGGGAGACCCACGCACCTATAGTCGATAGATCCTGTGAAAGGTGCTGAGGACACACACTGGGGAAAGACGTTCTCTTTGATAAATGGTGTTGGGAACATCAGATATCCACATGCAGAAGAATGAAACTATGTCCCTATCTCTCACCAGTTACCAAAACCAACTCAAAATGGACTAAAGACATCAAAGTTAAGAGTGGAAATCATGAAACTACTAGAAGAAAGCACAGGGGAAACAATTTCGGACATTGGAATGGGCAAGATCTTTTTGGACAAGACTCCACACCCACAGGAAACAAAAGCAAAAACAGACGTGGGATTTCATCAAACCAACATCTTCTGCATAGCAAAGGGAAAAACCAACAAAGCGAAGAGACAAACTACAGAGTGGAAAAAAATACTTGCAAACTGTACATTTGATGAGAGATTAATATCCAGAATAAATAAAGAACTGACACACACACACACACACACACACACACACACACACCCTCAAAAGAGAATAAACCAAATACCCAGTTAGAAGTGGGCAATTGGGCTGGGGATGTGGCTCAAGCGGTAGCGTGCTCGCCTGGCATGCGTGCGGCCCGGGTTCGATCCTCGGCACCACATACAAAACAAAGATGTTGTGTCCGCCAATAACTAAAAAATAAATATTAAAATTCTCTCTCTCTTTCTCCCTCTCTCACTTTCTCTTTAAGGAAAAAAAAAAAAAAAAAAAAGAAGTGGGCAATAGCCCTAAATAGACATTTCTAAAAGCAGAAGCAGGAATGGCTGACAGATAAATGAAAAAATGCTCAGCATGGCAGAATTGCAAATCAAAACCACAATGAGATATTATCTCACTCCAGTTAGAATGGCAATTAGCAGAAAGACAAAAGATAATAGGTGTGGGCAAGGATGTGGAGAAAGGGAACATGGCACCTGGTGATGGGAATGTAAATTAGTGTAGCCATCACTAATAGCATGGCAGTTCCTGGAAAAATTAAAAATAGAACTTCCATATGAGCCAGCACTCCCATTACTGGGACAGTACAGAGAGGAAGTGAAATGAGCATGTTGAAGAGACATCTGTACTTGCATGTGCACGCCGCAGTATTCCTGGTAGCCAAGAAATGGAGACAACGTTACGGTCCACCAGTGGATGAATAGACAAAGAAAATGTGATACTTAGACACCAGGGAATACTACTTAGCCCCAAGAGGAGTGAAATCCTATCATTTGTGACAAGGTGGGTGACACTGGAGGACATGATATTAAGTGAAATAAGGCAGGCACAGGAAGACAAAGACCACATGATCCCGCTCATGTGGAATGTCAAGTTGATCTCATAGAAATGGAGAGTAACATGGTGGTTACCAGAGACTGGAGAATTAGTGGGGGGCAGAGGAGGCAGGGATTGGTCAGTGGGAACTAAGTTATAGTAAGACAGCATGACAAAGGATTTCTGAAATGCCATCGTATGTAGCAGAGTGACTGTAGATAAAGATTGTGTGCTGTGTGTTCCAAAAAAGCTGGAAGAAAGGATTTTGAACGTGTACACTACAAATAAAGGACACATGGCTGGGCGTGGTGATGCATACCTGTAATTCTAGTGACCAGGGAGGCTGGGGCAGGAGGATCACAAGTTTGAGGTCAACCCGGACTACTCAGAGACAACCCATCTCAAAATAAAAAGTGCTTGGAATGTAGCTCAGTGGTAGAGCATCCGTGGGTTCAATCCCCAGTACCCAGCCCTCAAAAAGATAAAGGTTTGAGGAGGTAGATATGCTTTCCCTGATTTAAATGTTACATGTATTCATGTTTAAAGACAGGGGTCAAGGCCATGACAGAAGAGCTGGGAGAAAATAGGAGAGGGATTTATTTGGGGGAGAGCCCATAGCATTTTCAGGTGGGTTGAATGCTGGGTTTAAGAGGTGGAGAGTCCGTGAATGTTGGCATTTAGGAAGAAGGAGTTGCATTAACTGAGCTAAAATGAAAATCCCATTTTGCTATTTAGCTCCGTGCCCCTCCTTCCTTATTCAATGTATGTAGCAAATATTTATCTAGTATCAGGGCTGGCTGCATACTTTGTGGGACCCACTGCAGAAAGAAAACATGGGTCCCTTGTTCAAAAGGCAGGAAGAAAGCTCTTTCCTTTCTTCTGTGGTCTTTCTCCTAACCAGACTCGGTGTTTTTTATTTGCTAGTTAGTGGTGCATTCCCCGGGCACCGGCACACTCACAGGCAAGTGCAGGGGGTCTCGGATGCTCCTGCCCTGACATTGACCTTCCCAGTGCCTGTGTCAGGGTTGAGGGTTGTTGTGGTCTAGGAGTGGGAGACTGGGAGGCTGAGCCCTCATCCCAGCGAGGCAACAAGAGGACTGCACTGGGAGCAGAGGCTCAGGACAGGGGCGTGAACACTGTCCCATCAGGCTCCGCTTCCAAAACACAAATTCCAAAGTAACATTATTAGGAATTATAAGACATCGACTGCAGAGCATTAAAACCTAGGGTGGAGCTTTACTGAGCCTGGAACCCTGGGAGACTGGGTAGGTCACATGCCCACTCCTTGTGTCACACACTTGGCAGGGCACGGGGAATGCAAACTGGAGTCATGTATTTCTGCCTTGAAGGGAGGGGCAGGGAGACAGGAAGGAATGCTTTGTCCATCACCGTCCCTGACAGGCTGGTGCCAGTTTTGACTGCTTACAGTCCAGTGGAAGAGAAAACTTCTTATAGAGAAAAGTGACACAGCCTGAAAAATCAGCCTCAGTGGAGACCTGGGGTGGGAGGCCAGTGGGGAGGAGACTGCAGGGGACTTCACGTGTGAGGAGTTAAGAGCCCAAGGGGTAGAGGCTGGATGCTGGATGCACAGGCAAATCTGAGTGTGGCTCTAGGAAGTGGCCATATTGTGCTATTTGTTTGTTTTTTAGTAAAATAGGTATATATATATTCCTGATTACAATAGTAATGCTCAGTTTTCAAATTAGACAATATCAAAAGACATAAACAAAAAACCAAATGTCAGTCTCTGAAGACAACCACTGTTAATAATAGTTGGACTATTTTTCCAATTTTCACCCTGGACGTCCACATACATATATTTATTACAAAATGTTAGACTATAAATTTGGCTCATTAATCTTTTTTCCATTATTATAGTTTTTCATAGCACTAATTACAATATTACATTATTATTTTTCATTACAATAATAATTACATTATTACTTTTAACAGAAGCACAACGTCCTGTTATACATATTTATAATATATATAAATATATAATATAAATATATAATATAATGTATATAAATATATAATATATAATATATATGTATATATAAATAAATATATATAAATATAAATAAATATATATATATATATATATATATGTGTCTCCAGTGTTAATGTCTCTTAGGACATTGATGCCCTCACCAAGTTTTATCATCATAAACAACCCTGTGATAAACTTTTTCCTCACTCCTGCCCTCTCTATTCCTTCTCTTCCTCCCTCCCTTCTCTCCTCTTTTCCTTCCTCACCCTCTCCTACTTTCCCTTCTTTCTTTCCTTCCTCTTCTCACATTAAATGGAATTGCAGGGTCAAAGATCTGCATTTTCCCTGTTTTTGATACTTATTCCAACAGGACTGGGGGGGGTGTGTATCAAGACAGCTTATTTGTAAGAGTCTGTAAACAAGTCAGGATGGCACCTGGCAAAATGCCAGAGGGAGTGGTTTGTGAAGTAACAAAAGCGAGCCATTAAGTGTAGAGATTCCTTATTGGTTGACTGCTGTATCTAGTTTATGCTAATTAAGATAAGCTGTGTGGAATGTATAAATACCACTCCTGTCTTACAATAAAGGGCTCCTACTCCTGCTGTATCAACGTACACCCCCCCCCCTTAGTTTGCTGCAGCCGGACTGCGGCACTTATTGTCTGTTAAGCACTTTACATGTATTAACACGTTGATGCTCATCCCAATCCAATGAATAAACTCCTACTTGTTATTGTTAAATTTGACAGTACAAATGGGGTACAGTGTTATAATTTGATACATGTATACAGCATGCAGTGATCAAATTGGGGTAATTAACATTCCCTTCTTTCTAAACATTTACAAAATTTTTGACTAACATGTAATATTGTACTCATTTATGTAGTACTGTGTGATATTTCAATACACGAATACAATATGTACTGATCATATTAGGGTAATTGACATTCTCATCTCCTTTCTCTGCATTTGGAGCCTTCAACTTCCTCTCCTCTGGTGATTCATAAAAATATCCAATAGATTCTAACAATAGTCACCCCATGGAGCTTTTATTCCCATTTTATAGATAAGAAAATTGAGGTTCAGAGGAAGCATCTCAGCTGCCCAAGGGACTGAATTGGGCCTTGCATCTGGTGGTTTGGTTCTAAGTCCTGTGCTCTGATCCCGATTCATCATCACAGCAGCTCTGGGAATCAAGTATGATTATCTCCATACTTGATATTTTGATATGTGAACAAACTTGTCCAAGATCACCAACCCATAACGTAGAGTCAGCATTTGTATCATGGTGTGTCTGGCTCCAAAGCAGGCCTTTTGGGGTCCTTTGTGGGGATTTCTGAATCTGTTCAGGAGGGGTCCCTCGGGTGGGTCCTCAGGGTCCACTTTTCAAGGTCCTTCCCCAGCTTCCATGGTGCTTGGCAGTCAGGACTGGGAGGTCTGCAGCTGGCCAGGGCCGTGCTCGGCCAGGTGCTGCAAACTCCTTTCTGTCCCCTGACTCACTGATATTCCTGCCCCCTCCCTCTCATCCCACATCACTCTGATTTCCAACTCTCTCAGTTGGGAGTGGTTTTATTTGCAGGTTACAGAAATCTCAACTTGAATAGGTCTTAACAATAAAGAGAATTTACTGGCTCATGTGACTGATTTGTACAGAGAGAAGATGGCCCTGGGTCATGGTTCGTTCAGGATCTTGGCCCCATTTCTCAGCTCTGCCTTCCTCTGTGTGGGCTGGTTTTGGTCCTTGGGCTGGATTCCCATTTATGGTATTGAGTTGCCGCCTGCTATAAGGTGACAAACTTGCTTTTCCACCAGCAGTGAACAAACGTGCTGACCTTTGCTGGGATTGACTCATCTGAGGTCACATGCCCTCTGAAGCTGTCTCTGTGATGATGGGAATGTCTTAGGGAGAGGGAAGAGATCCCTTTCCCCCACTCTTTCCTCCACTGAGATCTTCAGAGATAAGTGGATTCTTTTGGAAGATTGTGAAGGGATGTTTTTATGGGCATCAGAGCTGACACAGGGACAAAAATGATGTCTTTACAGCCACACTCTGCTGCTTACACCACCTAGTGTAAAGCTTTCCATATTTCAAACAGAGTGGTAAAGAACAGTAGCATCTTAGAGAGATCCCCACATTTTGACAGTTGACTGGCATTTGGGCTGCACCTATCAAAGGTCATCTTGGTGGCACAAAGTGCTCTCTTAGGATGGAAAAATGCTTTCCCATTAGGAACAAAATGGCTCAGTGTAAGAGGAGTAGTTGTAAGAGGAAAATGAAATGTGGAAGATGTGTTGGGTGGGCGAGATTTGCTGGAATCTTTTCAAGTGTGTAAAATTTTGTTCCAAGCTTATCTTTGTGCTCATTTCTGCCTCCTCTCATGAGACGCTCTTTCCTATCATGAAGTGAAATATTTTTTTTCTACCCTTGTCCTCCAGCTCTGTCTTCTGGTAGAGACTGAGCAATCACTATTGTCACCACCAGGCTCATCCTGAGGGGCTGTTTTGCCTTTATTCCCAGGATCCAGGGGAGACCAGAGCTTTCCCTAGGTCCTCTGGATTCATCGAAACAGATGGGCATGGTGAACTGATTTGACCAAGGGCTTAGAAAAAGCAGAAGGGAACTGTACACAAAGAAGAACTTCTAAGTGGGGCTTACTCAGAACTGCTCTTGACTGTCATCTTTCTCAATGGGTCTCTTGCTGTCCAGCAACTTCTGCCCCCTTGTGGCAAAACCTCAATTTCTCCATTGCCTCCACTTGTTTTCTTTTTTAAAAAATTTTCTTTTTGTATATGGTGTGTAATTCCACATCATATATGACCACATCACGTTGTTTTTAGATATATGTGACAACAGAGTCTATTTTGACATATTATGCATACATGGAGTACGACCCATTCCAATTAAGATCCCATTCTTGTGGTTGTACATAATATGGAGTTACTGATTGTGTATTCATTTAGGAGGAAAGATTATGTTCAATTTATTCTACTTCACGATAGCCAAGCTATGGAAACAACCAAGGTGCCCTTCAACAGATGAATGGATAAAGAACATGATCTATATATATATAGTGTGTGTGTGTGTTTGTTGGGAGGGGGTACCAGAGATGGAACTCAGGGGTTCTCAACCACTGAGCTACATCCCATCCCTATTTTGTATTTTATTTAGAGACAGGGTCTCACTGAGTTGCTTTAGTGCCTCACTGTTGTTGAGGCTGGCTTTGACCTTGAGATCCTCCTGCCTTAGCCTCCCCAGCCAATAAGATTACAGGCATGCACCACCACCCCACGGCTCCTTTTTATATTTTATTTAGGGACATGGTTCACTGAGTTGCTTTAGTTCCTCACTGTTGCTGAGGCTGGCTTTGAACCTGTGATCCTCCTGCCTCAGCCTCTAGAGCCACTGGGATTACAGGCATGCGCCATCTTGCCTGGATATCCCCTTGTTCATGAGTTCACCTAGATAGATGTTTTTGCAGTCTAGGTCCCATGGTCTCTTTCTTCCATGTCCTGAGTCACTATATGTGCAAACACTCTACAACTGAAGCATATCCTCAGCCTGAAGTCACTATTTTCTGCCCCAGGAACTTCCTTTTCCCTAGATGATTAATAGGGTACATCCTCTCCCTTCCAGAACTACCCCAACTTTGAGTCCTTTCAGATCTAGGCATCATATCCCAATAGTCCAGCATCAGTAAAAGCAGGGTATGAGTAACTCCAGGGCAATTGTCTCCTTACACTTCCTGCCATGTTTATAAATGTGAAAAGAACCCAGAAAGAGGACAATTTAGCTTAAAAAGTATGCTTGCCAGTGGCAGAAGTGGAGGCACCATCTGCACGATAAATTTGGCGTTTACGGGAAGGGCAGGATTTACACTTATACTATGTAGATTGGGACTATCTTTAGACAAAAGAGGAGGCTGGGCAGCGTCACTGCAGCCAGACCAGCTAGCTGTGTGGAAAGGAAGCTTTTATACAGACTTCAGGTGTGAGTGTGTGACCCTAAGTGATAGATGCTCCGGCTCATGCTGGTGACCCATGCTCTCTGAGATCAGAGACCACAATCATTTCTTCCACAGCCATTGGCTGAGCTCTTGCTATATTTCCTGGAAGAGGTTCTAAGGATGAGTTGGAGAAGGTCCTTGCATTCTGACAGCTCACCGGTTAGGGGAGAATCCTGGCTTGCCAACACGTGAATACAGTACAGTAGGGTTCCTGTTAGAGTAGTGATTTAAGTGCTAGAGGACTAAAGCCTGGGGACAGCCATCAGCCATTGGGGGAAGCTCAGCTAAGTTCCCAGAGAATCCATCCTTCATTGTGGAGAGAGGAGCAGCAATGAAATGGAGCCCAAACCTTCCATAGATGATTGGCCCCACCACAGTGGTCTTTATGCTATCCAGCAGCCTTCCCAATGGCCTGTGACCCCAGCCCCAGAGCGATGGCAACCAACCAATCATTGACAGCAGCTATGGAAAAGAGTGGGGTTGGTTCTGTTCCAAAACTCCACCAGGCCACACCAAAGAAGTCTACTATGCAAGTAGGAACTCAGTGTAGTCCTCTGCCTCCTGCCCATGAGCTGGCCCCAAATCCCTCCTAGGGGGTGAACTTCTGAGCCTCTGCTGTAAAAATAAAAAACCTTTTGTCTTTATTTTTGTCAGGAACATTGGTGATCTACTAGGGAATTTTGGATTAAACCAATAGAACTAAATTCAAGAAATGGAAGGCAATAATAAGTGGTCATCCACAGAGTGGAGAACTCAGAGAACAGACCTTAACTCCAGCCCGGTACACAGGAACCTCTGGAGTTTCTGATGTGCTGGAATTCTGTGACTTAATCTTGTTCCCCAAATGCAGACATGGGTGGGGCTCAGGAGGGAGGTGTGGTTTGATGTGGTTTCTCTATTTCCCTTTATTCATCCATTTCCTTCCAAATGTTAAGTCACTGTTGTCTTCTCTGAGTTACAGGCTCCTGCATTGGCTGTTCCTGGCTGGTACCTCAGGTAAGAATCTGCCTGTTTGTTCAGGACTTTCTTTGGGCTAGGGAGGCTTGGTTTGACTTTACTGTAGAATATGCATTTATTTCTCTGGAATCTGAGGATTTCTGTTACCTGGCTTCCCGCCTCCTCCCTGTGCCTTCGATTCAGTTCTGACCTTCTACTTGGTCATAGTTGGTGAGAAGGAGTCTTCTCGTCCTTTCTCTGTACTCTTTGCCCTTTTATAGGGCAGAGGTCAACAGTTCCTCAATTGGATAGTCATTGGTTTGTCCTAAGACTACTATGACTCTGTCCTCTGTGAGAATGCGAATGCTGGAAGGGAGAGAACATACTGAGAACATACTGAACTTATCCTAGAAACTTAAATGTGGGAGCAAAGGAGAGGTACCTTCTCTATCTCCCTCAATTTGCTGATGTGAAATGGAGATGTATAGGTGTAAAAGATCCCAGTCAAGGTCACAGAAGAGAAAGCCACTAATGCCAGCTCACCTCATTTCAAGTCTGATGAACTTCCAAAGGTTTTCAGACAGTTCTCTGGAGGGCCTGGATCTGGGGAGGAGGTCGGGGTGGTGAGGACCGTCTTCATGGAGAGAGCTGCACATGACCTCCTTGGCCTGCACTAGCAGCTCAGCTTTGATCTATTTCACATACTGGGCTTCTGGGAAGTTTCAACAATTTTTTTTTTTTGCAATAAAAAAACTATTTGAAAGCTGCTGAATGATTCTGTGGATGTTTAAGAGATTGAGACGTTGTCCTCTCAAATGCTTAGACTTCCTTTAGACAGAGGACCAAGATATTTAATACTCATTTGAAGATAGGCTTAAAATAAGTGACAGTACCACACAACCATTCTGTGTGTGTGTTTTTTTTTTTTAACTTTCAGTAGGGTATCCATTAGATTACATGAGACATTCAACATTTTATTACGAAATAGGCTTTGTGCAAGAGGATATTTTCCCAAGAATCATCTAATGTAATGTTCTGAGCACATTTAAGATAGGCAAGGCTAAGCTATGATGTAGGTTAGGTGTATTAAGTGCATTTTTGACTTATGATATTTTCAGCTAATGATTGATATAGTCCCATTGTAAGTTGAGGAGCATGCACTCAGCATAATGCAATTTGATGCTGTCAGTTTCTTCTAGCGGATTTGTGAATTGAAGGCACAGGGAGGACCACAGGAATTGGGAGCTCATAGGAGGAGAAATAAGGTAGAAAGGGACAACTGGATCAGGCTTGCGTCCTGCCCTTTTGCAGCATTCTGGCCTCTCCTGAGTGAGTAAGACCAGCCTGACTTCCCATCTGAATGCATACACATGGCAGAGGATGAAGGCTAAAGAGGGCAAGAGGTGGAGCTGCAGGTAGAGTTTCCCCAGTCCTCGGGCCAATCAAGTGCAAAGGTGTCTTCTCCGAGTTGGATCTTATCCCATGCTCACGCTGAGCCTCAGAGTATATGGAAGGTTGGTAACACTGGGTGGTCAAGTTGGAGGTAAAGGGAGTAATCTCTAGTTTCCAAACCATCAGAGAAGCAAGAATTGTCCTGATAAGTGTTCTCACATCCTTCCTAAGAATCACTTGAATCTGAATTACTAAATCTCATTTCTTCTAACCTTTCAACTAGGTCAAACCATGGCTGAAATCAAAGAAGGCATGTGGAATATCTCTGATCTGTGGACATTCCTTGAGTATGATTTCAATTTCACTGGCATGCCACCTCTGGGTGAAGAGTACAGCCCCTGTAGCCTGGACACTGAGATGCTTAACAAGAATGTTGTGGTAGTCATCTATGCTGTGGTGTTCCTGCTGAGCTTGCTGGGAAACTCCCTGGTGATACTGGTCATCTTATACAGTCGGGTCAACCGTTCAGTCACCGATGTCTACCTGCTGAATCTAGCCGTGGCAGATCTGCTCTTTGCTCTGACCTTGCCCATCTGGGCGGCTGCTAAGGAGAAGGGCTGGATTTTTGGCACACCCCTGTGCAAGATGGTCTCACTCCTGAAGGAAGTGAACTTCTACAGTGGTATTCTACTACTGGCCTGCATCAGCATGGACCGATATCTGGCCATTGTCCATGCCACACGTACACTGACCAAAAAGCGCCACTTGGTCAAGTTCATATGTCTGGGCATCTGGGGATTCTCTTTGATTCTGTCCCTGCCCTTCTTCATCTTCCGCCAGGCCTTTAGTTCTACCAATTCCAGCCCAGTCTGCTATGAGTTCCTGGGTAATGATACAGCAAAATGGCGGATGATGCTGCGGATCCTGCCCCAGACCTTTGGCTTTGTCATACCACTGCTGGTCATGCTGTTCTGCTATGGCTTCACCCTGCGCACCCTGTTTAAGGCCCACATGGGGCAGAAGCACCGGGCCATGAGGGTCATCTTTGCTGTTGTGCTGGTCTTCCTGCTCTGCTGGCTGCCTTACAACCTGGTCTTGGTCGCAGACACCCTCATGAGGACCCACTTAATACAGGAGACCTGTGAGCGCCGCAGTGACATTGACCGGGCCCTGGAGGCTACAGAGATTTTGGGCTTCCTCCACACCTGCCTCAACCCCCTCATCTATGCCTTCATTGGCCAAAATTTTCGCAATGGATTCCTCAAGATCCTGGCTACCCGTGGCCTGATCAGCAAAGAGTTCCTGACACGTCATCATGTTACCTCATACACTTCTTCCTCTATCACTGTCCCTTCAAACCTCTGAGAAGCATCAATGAAAGGATATGTCACCCTCATAAAGAAAGAATAGCCCTCATCCCGAGGTTGCGTGGGGGTAGCCTGGGTCCAGACAGATGTTATCTGGGTTTGGAGGGAAGCTACAGAATGTGGGGAAGTTAGGGATTTTGTCTTCAGGGCCCTCACCAGCCTTCTGAGGAAGTGCCAAGAGACCTCCAAGGACTAGCTTCAGGTTTCCACGGAAAGGAACCCCACCATTTCTGTGGAATTCTTGGATCTTTGACCCACTAACTGGATAATCAGCACTGTCACACGCATAGCCCCATCTGACATTGGAGCAAAACAAGCAAGCAAGCAATCAAGCAAACCAACAAACAAAAATGGGCTGAAACTGTTTGCTCCCATGGGCTGACTGTCTTGGTGACTCTCTGGAGCATCACCCCAACTGCTGAGTATGTTCCAGCCAGCCTGTTTGAGAACTCTGTGTCCTGTGCTCTGAGTTCATGAAACTCTTTCCTTTCTTTCTTTTTTTTGGGGGGGGGGGGGCTACCAGAGATTGAACCCAGGGGCACTTATCTACTGAGCCACATCCCCAGCCCTTTTTATTTTTTATTTTAAGACAGGACCTGAAGTTTCTTAGGGCCTCACTAAATTGCTGAGGCTGGCTTTGAACTTGTGATGTTCCTGCCATAGCCTCCCAAGCCACTGGGATTACAGGCATATGTCACCACGCCCGGCCACACAATTTTTTTCTATCTCCAGTGCGTTGCAGTGTCTTCTGGGGATATGAAAGCAGGTACTGCTGAAACATCAACCATCCTTGTGATGGAGACCTTGTGATGGAGCAGGAAAGCATTCTTCCCTTAGGTATAGTAGGTGAACAGAGGGTGGTTGGGAAGCCAGACCTATCGCAAGAGATGCCTCTTTACATCATGACCAACATCATAGACAGGACAATGTGCACGTTGGGAATGTGCTGAGCCATGGATGGAACAAGGCTAGCAGCTCGTTGCCCTCTTGGTGCTTCTAATCTGACACAGAGTCTCAGCAACCTCACAGATCCCCACACAGCGGTCAATCAGCTGGGTGCTAGCCATTTCCAGTTAGCCAATCCCCCAAAAACAAATGCTGAATGTTTTCTCTGATATAAGGAGGCTGATTCATAGTGGGGTAGGGAGAGGGAGCATGGGAGGAATAGAGGAACTCTAGGGCAGAGGGGTGGGAGGGGAAGGGAGGGGGCAGGGGGTTAGAATTGATTGTAAATGTGATGGACATCATTACCCTAAGTACGTGTCTGAAGACACAAATTGGTGTGAATATACTTTATATACCACCAGAGATATGAAAAATTGTGCTCTATGTGTAATATAAATTGTAATGCATTCCATTGTCAGATATAAAAAATTAATAATAAAAAATATATATAAATTTCTGTTTTGCATTTGTGCCTGTGGGAATATCTTGGCTGTGATGTAGAGTAAAAGGTGTGAGTGATGTTACTGGTTGTTCCTACAGTAGAATGGGGGTATTACTCCCCCAAAAGTATCTCTTGAGACACAGACACATTGTTCTCGCTCCCTGGGCTGAGGATCCCCTTGTCCTGAGCAAAAGAAAAGGTACCTCCAGACAATCTCAGCTTCACCTCCACTTAAGCTTCATCCCCTGGGGTCCCTCAAAAGCAATTTAGGACATCACACCAGGAAACAGAGACTAAGCTCAGCTCTCAAAATACATACCCCAATCCTGACTGTGTTAACTCACCCCTTCCCCAAATGCTTATGTGGATGGAATAGCAGTTTACTCATAGTTTTTCCTCTGTGAAGCGGGAATCATCTGTTTGTTCACTCTGTATCCCTGGTATCTGACACGCTGCTTGGAGCCCATTTACCTCTCAGTAAATATTTATTGAATGAATGAATAGGTGCTAAAAGGCCCAAGCTCATTTGCACACCATCTGCTCAGAGCACCTCTTATCTATGGGTCCCCTCCTCTTCACCCTCCTGCTACCCTGGGTGAGTATTTCATCCCTTAAGTTTGCCTATGTGGTTTATCTTCATTCTGTTTTTATCTGTGTAAAAATGTTCTGAAGACATCGGGGCTCCTTTAATTGCTCATGGTAGAAACTCAACTCTAACCAGCTTAAGCAACACTGAGAATGCATTGGAATATGTGGCTTGGCGGGTATCAGATGGCTTGAGCTGGAGGTTCCCAGGTGGGCATTCAATAAAGGGTGAGACTGGGTCAAGGGTTGAGGCTGGAGTCAGAGATGAGGTGCAGGGATGGGTGGAGGTTGGGTTAAGGTGAAATGTCAGAGAAGGATGAATGTCAGGAATAGGGAGAGATTCAGAAATAAGGAGAGATTGGGGATGGGGTGGGTGAAGATGAGGGATACTATGAGGGCTTGGAGACAGGGAGGGTCCAGTTGGGGCTGGACCAGGTTGGAGAGAGGCTTAGGGTTTGGGTAAGTGCGGAGGTGTGGGAGACTCAGGGAGGAGTGTCAGGATGGGTGATTGGCTACAAGGCTGGAGCAAAAAGACCTCACTAGTAGGGTCACTCTTTGTTTTAGTCAGCTTTTTTACTGCTGTGACCTAAAGAAAGACCTGAGGAGAACAATCAGAGCAGGAAAAGTTTATTTTGGGGCTCAGTCCCTAGATGGCTGACTGCATTCCTCAGAGTCTAAGTTAGGATAGGAAGTCAGGGCAGAAGAGTGAGGCAAGGAAAGCAACTTAGGACATCACACCAGGAAGCAGACACTAAGATCAGCTCACAAAATACGTACCCCAAAGGCACACCCCATTTTCCATCTCCTCCAACCACACCCTACCTGCCCACAGTCTCCACCCAGTGAATCCCAATCAGGGGATTAATTCACTGATTGGGTTAAGGCTTTCATAATCCATTCACCCTTCTTGCGTCACCTTACGCATGAACTTTCAGGCGACACCTCACATCCAAACCATAACACCATGGTTTCTGGAGCATCATCTAAGATACTCTTCTAGGGCCGGGATGGAGGCTCCTGGGCTGGTTCCACTTGAGGTTCCCCAGGCAGGTGGATGAGAAAGAAGTCAGGGACTCCAGCGCTCAGACACGAATCTGACTCCGGAAAGAAGATGAGAAGAATGCAGAAAGACTCTCGGCGAGGAGGGCTAAAAACAGGACCTCTTTGCCTCTCTCTCCCGCCCCTGTGTCCTCTGCCCTCCCCTGTTTCCTTAATATCCATCTTTCTTCTCCTTCATCCTGTGCCAATTCCCAAGCAGCTCCCTTCTGGCTTCAGAAAGGAAACAAAGATCCTTATTGGGTCTAGGGAAACACAAGTGACTAGTAAGCACCCTGCTTTGCTAGTAATTTGGGAAATGGGAATTTAGCAGCCATAAAATAAGGCGGAAGGGTTTTAAACAGGGGAGGGATATAATCAGAGCTCTTTAACCCAAAAGTTCAACATTATTTGATTAGATATTTCAATGTGGCATGTGGTCCTCTGGGTTTAGCACAAGACATAAATGACTTGGATTTCAGATTTTTTAAAATGCTAGGATTTTGGTACTCCCTTAACAGAACATATGAAGTATCCAATACAGGCATTTTAATCACTAGATAGAGTGAGAATTAGATGACTGGTCAGATCTAGGGCGATAGGTCCCCGTAGGGAGGGGCTCATGACCAGGATGGGGCTGGGATCAGGGGTGGGCAAATCAGGGGAGGAATCGGGGTCAGAAATGGGAGATGGTGAGAAGGGGGATTGGGATTAGGATAGAGGGCACATCAAGGATAAAGTGGGGGGCAGGGGCTGGGGTCTGAATTCATGTTCTGTACAATGTGCAATGATTTAAGCATTTATTTTTTAAATGTTTAAAATGTTCCAGCCTCCAAGTAATTATGTCAAAATCTACTGTTTTCTCCTGAATTAGTTCCCCTTCTCAGAAGCGACAGCCCTCACCATCCCCTGCCCTCCTATCCAGTAATCCATTCTTGTCAGTTCCAGTAAAAATATTAACCAAAAGTTCAGGTTTTATGCCAAAGGGGTTTAAGATCATCCCTTTCCCAGCAACTTGCATTTTAATAAGGGCCTTTCGGAGGCTAAAAATCTCAGAGAGGCAAAGGAAATAAAATTAAATGACCATCTCTTCTTTGGTCTAAAGATCTTTCCAGCAATGTGTCCTCCTAGAGATTGCCACTCACCAGCGGATGGTGTGGAGCCCAGCCTTCTGCTGTTACCAAGACTGGATGGGTTACTCCGGACGGGACCCAGAAACCCACCAAGGGCCCATAGTTGAACCACCTTGGGGTTCTTGCTTTAAATTCAAGATCTTGAGGTAGAAATGAATAAAAGACATAAAAGATAAAAAAAATGAACATAATATGTTAACGGGGTCTTTAAAGATTAGTTTTTCTTTATCAAAGTATTTTATACACATTGTTTATAAAGCTTATAATGAGAATCGGTGGCCTTCCAACCCCAAGTCCTGTGACAAACCCAAGGCAAAGGTGTCAAGGTTCTACTTTTAAACTACTTCCTCTAATAGGGGTCCACATAGTCCTCAGTATCATACTCAATATCATACCTGTTCCTTTTAAAAAAATTGTTCTTTTTAGTTAAACATGACAGTAGAATGTATTTTGACATCTCTTACATACATGGAGTTTAACTTCCCATTTTTGTGGTGGTACACAGTGTGGAGTTACACTGGTCGTGTATTCACATGTGAACACAGAAAGTTATGTCAGATCCATTCTGCTGTCTTTCCCATTCCTATCCCTGCTCCCCTCCCCCGCATTTAACCCTGTTTCATCCAGTGAACCTCCATTTCCCCCTCCCACCTCTGCCTATTGTGAGTCAGCATCCACACATCAGAGAGAACATTCGGCCTTTGTTTTTTTGGAGAATTGGCTTATTTCATTTAGCATGATAGTCTCCAGTTCCATCCATTTACCAGCCAATGCCATCGTTTCATTTTTCTTTATGGCTGAGTAATATTCCATTGTATAGATGTACTACTTCTTGCCTGTTCTTGAGACCCCTTAGTTTTAGGTATCATGTATTGACTTTCTGTTTTGGTGAACGAGAATTTAATGCTCTCTCGGCTTGGTTTTTGCTTTCATTCTGGTCCCAAAATCCCCAAATACCACCTTCTCCATTCTCCTAGATATGGAGAAGATACCACAGATACCATATTTTTGGTTCAATCAATATTCAATCTTTTTGTTATAACAACCCCATAAAAAATTATCACAGCGAGGTACAACATTTACACTTCCCTTTTTTGGACCAGTTCTTTTCCCCTGTTATTGATGGTAGACTTTCCATGCACCAGGGTCTAATGTCTCTCTCAATGCATTCCATTCATTGGGTAATTTAGCCATTTATTTTCTTTCTTGGAGACATTTCTTCCAGAGCCCTTTGTTGTCTTGCTTCAACCTGGATAGGTTACTCCCTGGTTTGCTCTTTTTTTTTTTTTTTTTTTCTGAATTTCTTTCAGTCCATTTCTAGATGAACTTCAGATCTGCTTGTCAATTTCTACAACATATTCAATTTGGATTTTTATTTGGATTACCTCAAATCCATAGGTCAATTTGGAGAAAATGGTGACATTAATATTGAGTCTCCTAGTCTAGGAACATGGTATCTTTCTTTGTTTGCAAAGAATGTTTTCTAGTTTTTGGTATACCCATCTTGTGCATATGTTATTAAATTTACCCCTAAGTATCTGTGGCTTTTTTTGGGCAGGGTGCTATCACAAATGGTATTTTGAAAGAAAAATTTTTCCATTTCTTTATTACTAGAGTATAGAAACATAACTGTACTATGTATATTGACTTTGTAACAATTTACTTACTAATGTACTGTCTTTGTAATCTGGAACCTTTTCCACTGATTAGTTCTTGTAGTTTTTTTTAAAAAAGTATTCTCTGGATTTTATATGTATGTCATCTGAGAAAAAATATAGTTTTATTTCTTCATTTTCCTTATGCCATTTAATCTTTTTCTTGTCTTATTTCACTGAGCAGGATCTCCAGTCCAGGGCTGAATAGAAGTGTCAAAAGCAGACATCCCGCCCTATTCCTGGTCCTAAGGCATCCAATTTTCACTAAATATGATGTTAGCTGTAGATTTTTCATAGAGACCTTCTATCAGATTGAGAAAGTTCTACTCCTAGCTTGTAGAGAATTTAAAAATTTTGAAATCATGAATGGATGTTAAATCTTCTTCTCTCTTTAAGGACCTGGGCTCTGAAGCCAGATAGCCTGGTTTAAAATCCCAGCTCTGCTGTTCACAGAATTTACCTCCCTCTTGACAAGAATAAAGCTCGGCTATTTGCTATGAGGATTAAATTAAATGAGTACACATACACATAAGTACTCCTATGGCAGTGAGAAGAATGCCCATCATGCAATAGGTTCTATCTGAAGTGTAACTATCATTATTCTTAATCTGACTCATATTTTGCTGGATTATTTGATTTAACATTTTTTTTGGTAGGGGATTCAACCCAGGGGTTGCTTTATCACTAAGTTATATTTCTATTTTGATAGGGTCTTGCTAAATAGCTCAGGTTGACCTCCAATTTATGATCCTCCTGCCTCAGCCTCCCTAGTTCCTAGAATTACAGGCGTGTACCACTGCGCCTGACTGTATTACTGGATTTTGTTGAGAAAGGAGATGTAAGATATAACCTTTTTGAGAACTTGCATTTCCAATAGTGCCTTTCCTCTACCTTCATGCTGGATTGGTCTTTTGGTTGGGTATTGTGTTCTAGGTTGGAACTCATTTTTCTTCAAAAATTTGCAGGTTTTTCTTGGTTTCTTCTAGCTTCCAGGGTTGCCATTGAGACTTCTGATACTTTTGTTATTCTTGATCCTTGGTAGGTGATGAATTTTCTCTTAGAATCTTTATCTTCTTTCTCTTTCTCTTAGAATCTTTTCTTTATCTTATCTTTATACGTTTTAGAATGCATGATATGTGCTTCCTAGGAGCCGTCTCATTCATTATGCTGGGTACTGGTAAATCTGTTTAATCTGGAAACTCAGGATCTATAGAATTTGCTTGTTTTATTTTATTTTGTTGACACTTGTTGATCCTTCATTTTCCCTATTCAATTTTTCTAGAACCTCTTTTTATTTAGGTGTTGAACTTCCAAGACTGATTCTCTAATATTTGTATCCCTTTCTGCCTGTTTCAAAATAACTTCATCTTTCTATTTTCCAAGAAGCTATCCTTAATGTGTTTCCCAACTTTCTCACTGAAATATAGATATTTCATATATTTAAAATATAATACATAAAATAGATATTTCAAATATAATATAGAAATTTGAAATTTTCTATAGTATTTTAAATTTCCAAATATATTTTTTTCTGTTCCCCTTTGTAGCTTCTCATTCTTGCCTCACGAATGCAATATTTCCTATTATCTTTCTGAGGCTATTCCAGTTTTTATAGTGATTTCATTGGTTCCCTTTGTTGTCTCTTTCTGGTCTAGTAACTTAATTACACTCACTCATCTATTTTTTTTTTCTAAACTTTTTTTTTTTTTATTGGTTATTCAAAACATTACAAAGATTGCAGAATCACATCGGTTACACACCCACATTTTTACATAATACCATAATAGTAACTGTTGTATTCTGCTACCTTTCCTATCCTCTACTATCCCCCCTCCCCTCCCCTCCCATCTTCTCTCTCTACCCCATCTACTGTAATTCATTTCTCTCCTTATTTTTTTGACTCTGATTTAAAAAATCTGCTTTCTTCTCTCACATTTTCTTTGTTCTTGTATCTTATAGAACTGTGCCTTAAAATAGTCCCTTTTGTGTCATTTTTAGTGGATTTTTTTTTCTTCTTCTTGGTGCTGAGGATTGAACCCTGGGGCTCTCTATCACTGAGCTACATCCCCAGCCATGTTTATTTTATTTTGCTAAGTGGCCCAGGCTGGCTTTAAACTTGTGATCCTCCTGCCTTAGCCTCTCAAGAAGCTGGGATTGTAGGCATGTGCCACTCCTCTCAGCCTTAATGTCCCTGCACCCCCCACCATAGAGGTCTTGCACGTGCCCTGGGTTATGAAGACTATGCAGGGGCAGTTCCTGGGGGTACTCACTGAGCCCTCCTAGGTTATGTGGTTTAGAGGGTTCTGTTGTTGCTGTTTCTTGGCTCTGGGTTTCTACACTATTCCAAATGGCAGATTTGGGTACTCTTCATTTGCTTCCCAGGATTTGGGAAGGTTCCTTATATGCTCCTCTGTCTCCCACGGCCTGGGGCAGGCAGCTCACTTGGGGATCGTCTCAGGGCTGGCAGGTGTTCTTCCATTTCCACGCAAGGGCAGGCAGCTCTTTCCCAGCCCCCACTTGTTGCAGGGATTCTAGTGGCGGTTGATTGCTGGGTGCATGGGATCCACAGGTGTGGACCATTACCACCCCCAGCCTTCAGGTGCGTGACTAGCTCTAGCATCTTTTTAAGCTCCTGTGGCTTCAATTCTTGCTCCCTCAGTGCACACATCCCTAAGTGCCCTCTTCATTTCTGTCCCGAACGATTTTTATCTCTCGCTTTCAACCTTAGATATTTATTTAAAACTTTTAAAAATGTATGTTAGTTAGCCCTTACATGCAGAGTGTGTGCAGGCGTGTTGGCGACTGTTTTCCTCACATCTCCCCATTCCACCATCCCTAAAAATTAATCTAGCACATAAAATGGAAACAAGGTTTTCCTTCTTCTTTATTTCCTTAAAGATCAATGTGTTAAAATGTTCTCCAAGTGAGTTTAAAATGTCAACCTGGGGCCTGGGGATGTAGTGCAGTGGCAGAGCAGTTGTCTAGCATAATAAACCCAGAGGACTGCTGGGTTCAGTCCCCAGCTCCCCCTGCTCCCCTCACAGAGTCAGCCTGCAAGATACATTGACTGGATGTCTAGGGACCCAGAGAGTCCACGTATGTTGCACGTATGTTGTACGTACGTGTGTATATGTGTGTTGGGGGCAAATGACCCCACATAATCCCAGAATCGTCATCCCTTTCATTTAGCCAGACTCAAATCAGGAGGTAGAAGAAGTGAGATCTAGAAGGTAAGGGGAGGGACTCTGAAGAAATCCAGTCGCTTTCGACATGGGAAGGAATCGTGTTGCCCAACGGAAGCCTAAGTGGCCACATCCGTCCTCTTCCTGAGTCCTGTCAACAACAAGCTGTCTTCCTGAAACAGCTGGCTGTGTTCCAACTCTGAAGGTGTGGAGGGTGCGGGGAGATGAAGCAAGTCTAGGCTGGGGGCCATGAAGCACGGGGCTCCCACGTCACAAGCACCCCTGTTAGCAGGAATCCTGACGTGCTCAGCATACCCTGTCCCCTCTGCAAGGTCCCACGCATTAATAAGCAAGTTACCTGATAATATAACAACGCTTTCTTACCTCCACCTTTGTGCTGTGCTGAACCCTGTGAACAAAGTCACATAGCACAGAAATGACATTTAGGGGGACAAAGGAAACTTACAAATGGAGGACATGTGAGAAGGTCATGAAACTCCCTGTAGAGCAAAAGGAACAAAGAGATCCCTTTGGAAGTCCTAACTGAACCTGAAAATTTGGAAAGACGTTTATAATAATAATAATAATAATAATAATAATAATAATAATAATACAGAAAGAAAAGAAAGACTTGGTGGCTGTGTCACATGAACATTCATGTCAGCTTAGGGAACCTGTTTCTTCTTTCAAGAAAGGAGGTCCGATTGGGTAAGCTCCCTTCCAGTTCTAAGATGAGCTGCCCTCGATCTGAGTCTTCTGAGAGATGTGAAGAGTCCCACATCTCCATGTGAACTTGATATGCAACATCTATCTTTGCTCGGATGGTGATTATCAGTGACCAGGGGCTCCAGAGAGGCCAGTTCTTGGTATATGCTTCCCCCGCAGCTGCTGAGCAAGCCTGACCCAGCAGTTCTTGGGGAGTCCTCCTCTGTCCCTTTCCTCTCCTTCCTTTCCCCTAGGTGACTCTGATCCTCCACCTCCTCCCCCGCCTCCTTCCTGATCTGTCAAAATCATTACTTTAGAGTAGGGAGTCCCCTTTAGAAAAGGACAAATGCTCTTTGGGTTGGGAACATTTTTCTTTCCGTCATTAAGCATGAAATGAGAATGGGTTTTTAAAATTATTCTCTTGCTGCACGGAAGATCCTCTTTTTCTGAGGCTTCAAGGTCATGAGCAGATTGGCACATCACAGTCCAACACGTTAGTGTAGCATCTCGATAGCTCTGTGTCAGTGCTGACTTACCTGGCCTCTCCTTGGACCCTGGAACAGCCTCTTAGACTCTAATACGACACATAATATTTGTACATACGTATGGGGTACGGAGCTATAATGTGATACACGTATATAAGATGTCACATCAGTGTCATCTGTTAGATATTGCAAAGGGAGACAGTGAGAAGGGAAAAGGGGGGAGAGAGAGAGAGAGAGAGAGAGAGAGAGAGAGAGAGAATATGGGATTTCTTAGAACTTCAGGGCAAGGTGAGAACAAATAGTTGTTGGAAGGAACCCAAAGATAAACTACTTCTGCCCGTTTAGTGAAACTGAAACTTTGACCCCCAAGTTCTATTTCAGTTTTCACGCCATAAGAAGGGCCCTTATCTCAAACCTTATATATGTAGTATGTTTCCCATGATGTTAAATAATAGATATTAATGATTATTATTTGCTGATAACTGAAAATTTACCATGTGCCAGGTACCATAAAAGGCACTTTCTACATGAATTATTTTATTTAATGTTCACCAGGACCTTATGGTAGGAATTACTACTATCCTCGTTTTATAGAAGAGGGAACTAAGGCCCAGAGAGATTAAGGCCTTCACCTGATGTAACTCAGCAGCAGGTAAGTGGCATGAGGAGTTTCATCTGGGACTCACCGTGGGAAGCCTGAGTTCTCAATGCTGTGTGACATGGAGTCGGGCTGCTGTGGGTAGGGCTCTGGGAGGGTCCCAGTGAGGTTTGTCTTGGTCCGTCCTGCCTCACTGTGTGGTCTTGAACAAGTTAGTTGGTTTCTCTGACCCCTGTGTCCTCTGAGGGATGGCAACATCAGAAGGGTGCTGTCAGGTTTCAAGGTGAACGCCTGGCTTTTGGGATAGACTTGGGCCCCCATAAGTGGCAGACACTATCGCAGCAGAGAAGCCTTGGAAAGGTGAGCCAGGTGAAGAGTAGGCACACGACCTTGCCTTGTGAGTGTAGTGGCAGTGCTTTGTGCGTGGCGATGCCGCAGGGTCAGGCTGCTAAGAGGGGAGTTGGCATATGTCACTGTCCCAGGCATCCAACTGCTTTGAGGTGAAAAAGACAGAACTTGGAAAGAGGATGCAGTGTCGCCCCCCATTCCTGTAACGCCCACTCTTCCTCTTCTCCTGGCTTGTTCCCATCTGCACTCAGGCTGCCGTGAATTCCCCTCCCTGGACCCCACATCCAGAAAGCGATGACACTGGTTCTCTGTCCCCTTGGCAGGTCTGAGTGGACCTTGAATGGACGCTGAATGGACCTGAGAGGAGGTGACAGTGAGGTTTCCGTTTGAGCCTAGCCTGGACCCACCCTGGGGTTCACGCAAGCCTGGCATTCCCGAGAGGAGCCCTCTGTAGAGGGTGAAGTGCACAGGCCTGCAGAGCTGTGGCTCAGGGCGGGGCACCAGGCAGAGCCTGAGGGCTGTGGCAGTTGGAAGCCATGCCTGTGACCAACCTAGCCCAGGGACTGTCACCTCAGTGGTAGGAGAGGGGACTGGCACTGCAAGTGAGAAAAGCCGGGGGGTTCTGGCAGTGCAAGCAGCAGGGTCAGGCACCACAGCCAGGGGTCAGCGGGAGTTGGCAGAGGGGTGGAGGCCAGCTTGGCAAAAGGCCCAGGCAGGGTGCTGGGAAGAGGGAAGAGGTCCCTGAGAGGTGCCCCGAGGGGCCGAGTCCCAGGCTTGCCCACTGGGTTTGCACATACAGATGACAAACCAAGTTAGAGCTAAAAATATAAAATCCAAAAACCAAATCAAAAACCAGAACCAAACCAGGCTGCCT
Source organism: Callospermophilus lateralis (assembly GCF_048772815.1). Lineage (NCBI taxonomy): Eukaryota > Metazoa > Chordata > Mammalia > Rodentia > Sciuridae > Callospermophilus > Callospermophilus lateralis. Next base: position 18,869,754 of record NC_135313.1, read on the forward strand.
GTGGGCCCCCCACCTAAAGTCGACCACCGTGTATAGTTTGGTTCATTTCTTTCCAGCATTAAAAAAATATATGGCTTTATTTTCTAGAGCTGTTTTAGGTTCCTGATAAAATGGAGCTGAAAACCTTGTGGTAGTTTTTTTTTTTATTTTTTTATTTTTATTTTTTTGTGGTGCTGGGGATCCAACACAGGACCTTAGCACTGAAGCATTTTTTTTTTAATGTTAAAATGTCACCATGTCTTAGTATCATGTGGTCTTGTTAGAAGAATCTAGATTCTACCTATTTGCATTTAATATAAGGCAATCTTTGTGTTATCGTATATCACGTTTTTTTGCTTATTATATTTTTTCTACTTTGTTATTTTCTCAGACTTTCTTCTAGCCTCTTGCTATTTCTGCACCTTCCATCTCTAGCTTCTGACCCCAGAATAGTATCCTGTCTGTCTGTCTGTCTCTCATTTGGTCTGCCATCTACCTAAGGCTGTTGGGCAGGAGGTTTCTCTGCATTGACAGCTCTCTGAACCCTGAGCTTATTCCACTCCTCCCCTGACCTGTCCCTGGTGTCCAGGACAGAGGTGGCCTTCCATTCCTTCTGTTCAGGTTGAGTACCCGGCAGTGCCCCGTCCAGCCCCACCTCGGTGATGTTAAATACCACCTCTGCCCACCTCTCCCAGGCTTCTAGTTCTTTGTCCAAAGTCTATGCATATGGCATTTCTGGACAATACTTCCTCTTGGTAGCATTTGACACTATTTATATCATTTAAAAAATTATGGAGGAGGAACATCTGTGAGGCAGGTTTTCTTGCAGTGTCTGAGGGACACCATGAGTAAAATATCCACAAATCCTTGCCTTACTAGAATTCAAAGACACATCTCTCATCTTCATTTCTTTTCCCTGGTACTAGGGATTAAGCATAGGGGTGCTCCACCACAGAGCTACATCCCCAGCCTTTTAAATTTTATTTTGAGATGGGGTCTCACTAAGTTGTCCAGGCTGATCTTGAACTTGAGATCCTCCTGCCTCAGCCTCCCAAGTAGCTGGGATTATAGGCATGCGCCATCAGCTCATCTTAATTTTTTTAAAGTCATAAGTAACAAGACTCCTTGTATAAGAATGAGAAAACTTATTACATAAAATATCATCTCATATTAAAATTTAGAAAATTCAGATAAGGAAAAGACAAAGATGAATAAATATCCTACTGTCCTTCTTGGAGATAACCACTGTCAACAATGATCTGCAATCCTTCTATACCTTGTTGCATATGCATAATATTTCATTAAAAAACAAAATGAGAATATGATTCTTTTGCCTAATTTGTTTTTCTCTCAATGCAATCTGTTTTGCTATAATGCCATGTGATATTTCCAAGAAATTTTGCTAGACCAAGATTGTCTTAAAGGGAAGGAAAATGTTGACCATCAAGACAGCTCAAATTGACAATAACATTTATTGACCTCTAAGAATGCTTTTCTCTTCGGGGAGGGGTGTCTAAATTTTTTTTTTTTTTTTGGTACTGAGAATTGAACTCAGGGGCACTCGACCACTGAGCCACATCCCCAGCCCTATTTTGTATTTTATTTAGTGCCTACCATGGCTGAGGCTGGCTTTGAACTTGGGATTCTCCTGTCTCAGCCTCCCAAGGTGCTGGGATTACAGGCATGAGCTACCACACCCGGTGCTCTAAGAATGTTCTTAATGATAATTTTTGAAAATAGTTAAGTCTATGACAATAAACCCTAAAGCCATTGTGCAAATTCACAGTTGGTTATACTTATCTTTTGCTCCAAAGAATGGCTTTCTACTTTTCCTTTTCTCTCTCTCTCTCTCTCTCTCTCTCTCCATTGTTGGGAATCGGACCCAGGATCTCATGCATGCTAGGCAAGACTTTACCACTGAGCTGCGCGCCCAGCTCTCAGATGGCATTCTCTTCTCATTTCTGGTGTGTACAGGCTCCTATCATTTACCCATTGTGCTGGAAAAAAAAAAAATGCACAGAGAGGGCAAGGTTTTACCTTGTAAAGCTCAACGTGCCCTGATTTCACTCTAATTAACAGCAGCCCTTGCAACTTTCCTACATCCAGCTCATGCTGGAGAGGAGGTGCTTGATTATTGTAAAAGTCTTCTCATGTTCATAAAGAGTCATGTACAGGCTCATTTACCGCTGAGCAGGATTCTTCTGTCTGCATGGGCCACGCGTCATCTAACCAATGGACTCTTACAAACAATGCTACAGGGAACATATTGTACCTAAAACTTCATGGATAGTCTTAGTTATTTTAATATGATAGATACTTAGAAGTAGAATCGGGGAGAAGATGGTTACATTTTCCAAATTAATATTACCAAATGAATCCATTCAACAAATATTTAATGATTGCTCTTTTCCTGACCCTGATTTAAGTGCTGGGGACACAGTGATAGTCCAATAAAATAAGGGACCTGTCCTTCTGGGACTCAAAGTCTGATAACAAACAAATAAGTATAAATGTAAAGTTAGGCATCAATTATTGCTTTGAACAAAGCAACTTGAGGGGTTGTGGGTGGGGGGGACTAGTTTAGATAAGGTGGTGAGGGAAACTTTGTAACAAGTTGACCTTCAACAGAGACCTGGAGGAAGTAAAAAATCAGAAAGATCATTATAGGAAGAGGGAAGAGTGGTGCAAAGGCCCTGAGGCAGGACTGTGCTGGGCATGCTTCTGAATGGGAAGGAGGCCCAGATGGCTGGAGTGTAGTCATGGCAGGGGATCTGTGCAGGAGATGATGTTAGAGAGGCAAATGACAGATGAGTTTGGACCATAGAGGCCAAGAGTGGAGGACCGTGAGCAAGGTTTTCATCAACTTGGCTGCAGGATGGAGAGTGAAGGAAAGGGTAGAGAGGGAAGTAGATAGGAGGCTATTTCAGTTGCTCTGAAGAGCGATGAGGTGTCTTAGACTAGAGAGAGAGTGAAGGGGTGAAAAGAAGTGGTCAGATCTCCCACCAGCAGAGCATGACAGTGTCATTTTTCTCACCTGCCACTTCCTCCTTCTTGAACGTTCGTTTTCCTTGGGCTCTTGCTTTCTTCCTGCACCTCTGGCTTCTTTTTGGTCTCCATTAAAGGCCCCTCTCCATGTGCCAGTCCCTGGACTGCTGACATTCTCCAATATTCTCTTCCCGCCCCCTCCTGTCCTTTCTCTGTTCTTCAGTTTCCCTGGGGGATGCCATCTACCCCAGGGGCTTCCGTGCCCTGCCATAGCAATGAGAATGACCTTCAGAACTGTTTCTAGGCCAGCCGCACAGTCCTGGGCTTCCAGAGCTGCCCTTTCCACAATCACTGACGTGTCTGCTGTGCCCTCGCTACGAGTCCCACAGAGAAGGCAGCACCTCCCCCAACCCGCCAACCTGCCTCCTTTAAGCCATTTGTCCAAACTGTGGGTTGAAGTCTTCTCTTGACTCCCTCCCCCTTTCTCACTGCCCGTTGCTGATCCACCTGAGAGCCAAGGCCTGTGGGTCTTCCCTTGAAGTTCTCTCCAGCTCACCTCCTCAACGGCTGCCCCTGTCCTTGCTTTGTTCAGACCTGCACTGTTCGTGCTGGAGCCTCCGAATTAGACTCCTTCCTGAGCCTCTGCCCCTTACAAGTTCAGGGGAGACCTGGGTGGTATCACTCATCTGCTTAAAGCTCATCCGGGGCTCCTGTTGCCCGTGGGGTAAAATTCACACGACTCTTATGGCTTTGGCTCGTCCATGCTGGGTTCCTCAGCGTTCCCCTGACACGTGGTGCTGTCTGCCTTCATCTAGATGTCTGTGGTTGTAAGCAACAGAAACCTGCTTTAATGAGGCAGGAGCCCAAAGGGCATTTCAGGGAAGCATCCACTGGTATCTGATGGGCCTCAAGGGTCATAAGATTCTAAGAGGGACGGAAACCAGGAGCAGGAAGGTGGTTCCTTTCTTGGGCTGTCTCTCAAGCAGGGACTCCTGAGTCTCGGCTCCACGGCATTTGGCAGGTCTACCTCACTCCTCTTTCCAGGCATGTGGCTTTGTTTCTGCCCACGGACACACCCCGAGTTCACATCGCCCAGATCAACTGAAGTTCAGCCCAATTGCCCCTTTCCAGAAAAGGCAGCTCTGATTGACCCGGCCAAGAGCAGGGAGCCATCAACAAACAACTGGGAGCTGACAGGCCTGGGTGATAGCACCACAGAATTCTTTAAAGTCTCCATGCTGAGCCTTTGCGCGTAGTGTTCCCTGTCACTGTACCCTTCCCTGTGTCTTCATCAAGCTCAAGAGATAGACCTTGCCAAAAGCGGCATCAGGCTAGGAGCCCCTCCACGTGTTCCCATAAAACGGCTGCATGTCTTGATCCTCACACTTCACATCAGGGTTGTGCTCACTGATTCTTTGTCTGTCTCCCATTAGCCTGCAGGCGTCCTTGAACAGAGTCTGCTCGCCTCCTTTTCCCTAGAGTCAGGGAAGGAGGCATGTCCAACACAGGGCTACCCCCAACTCCTAAATGAAGGAACCAAACAGCCCATTAGTCTCTACCCATCACATGCAGGTGACTTGGGGGGCAAGATTCAGGCATCTGATAGGAGAAGAGACAATAGCAGAGCTAGCTTATTCTGCTGGCTGCATGTACCTTGGTGCCATCAGAGTCCCATGAGCGCCAGCCCACAGGAAGCTGTAGAATTTAAGGTTTGTTTTTTGCAAGGTAATAGGGATATCTGTGGCTTCCTAAAGGACGGCTGCCTAATTGAACTTATAAATGGTTTAAATAAGTGGACGGCTAAGAGTAGAAAAGGTCAGGTTTAAAAAACATCACTACCTTTATATGATGGGCAAGCCAATGATGGCTGTGTGTATTTTGTATGAACACTATGGCTAAGATCTAATTTGAACTCTGTATCAAAATTTCTACGCATGAAGTTTAGTTCACATTACTGTATGTGTCTGTGAGGTTGGAACAAAACTAAAGATTTAAATAAATATTCACATCTGACATTTATTGGAGCTTACTATGTTCTAGGTATTGGGCTTTATATATATATATTAACTAATTTAATCCTTGAAAGTACACGAGGAAGCTGTTTCTATAATAACCCACTGACACAGGAGGAAACCAAGGCAGAAAGGGCGAGAGCTGGGATGTGCAGATAAGAATCTGACCCCATGCTTACACCCTTAGCCACTCTGCTGGACCAGCAAGGTCAAGGTAGAGTTTAGCACATTTCTTCCAACACTTCCCTGTTAATGGGTTGCTACTTCAAATACACTTTTGTTCCCTGACGCTTTCACAGGGCTTTTCTTTTAGCACATTTTTTTATGTTTATGTTTTTGGGCAAAAAAAGAAACATGTCTCTGCAGGTGTAAGGTATGTTGGCACTAAACTCTCTTGCCAGAAGCTCTCATCATGCCAATGTTTATCCCCCAGCCAGCTCCAAATGTTTGCCTGCCTTGGGTGACAGAAGGGGATAAATGAATACGCAGAGGAGTGGCTTCAGGACAGCCCTCTGGCTTTTCTTTCCTCTTGAATGTATCCTCAGGTGCTGGAGGACAAAGGTCAGGACTGTCCTATGAGTGCTGCCACTAGTCCCATTCGAATCAGGTTTCTCGGGGACTAGAGCGAAGGTGGCCTGATGTAGAGAAGAGGGTAGTGAATGGGCCCAGTGTTGCTCCTGTCATCGAAGGCTTCTGGCACTGTGCCCCCCTGTTGTAGGCCCTCAGTAACTCACTTGTCACAAGGGGGGAGTTCCATCAAAATGTGGATCTTCACGGCCTCTCCTCTGAGGGTTTCAGGAGAGCAGTTCAGGGCCACCACTCACTTAAGTAGTGAGCGGACACTGGGAAGTAGGATGTGGGTGACGCGCTGTGTGCGGTGCCCTAAGCTGAATTAGCAGAGTGTCTCTATAAACAGAGGGTTTTGTGTACCCCTAACGCTGGTCCCTGGAAACTACTATGGCCTCAAGACCCCTGAACCTTGAAGAAGCGGAAGGCTCATGCATTTTTGGCAAGTGGGCTGAATCCTCGGGCAAGCGTGGAGTTGGGGTCAAGAGGCAGCGGGATCCAAAGTGCTAGAGTTAGTTGGGCAATTCAGCATAGAAAATCCTTTAGTGTGGTGCTGGACACTCCCCAAAGCCCTCTTGTAATGCTAGCTGCAAGTATTACTGTAAAATGTGGGGCCCACCACCTGGTGGGAAACCAAGCCTTTAGCCCTGCTTCTGGGTCAGCTTGGCACGGAGCCAGTGTTGATGGGAAGCTGGCCCTCCTGCTTGTGGCCAGGGGAACATGTGTGACCTCACACTTTGCAAGGCCCTGTTGAGAAATCAGTGGTGTGTCGGACTTCTCCGGGAAGGTGACTTGTGCACGTCCCTGAGCCACTGGGGGAGGGGCCTTGACTTGGGGACATGATCTTTACTCCTCCCCTCCCCCTCTGATAGCTAGTCCTTGTGCCTATGGAATGGTCAGAAGTAGGTGGCAGTGCAAAGCCACCTTCCTTTGTCTAAGGGTCAGCTACAGTTGGGGGTCCTGGAGAATGTCCAGCCCCAAAAGACATTAAACTAGAGAGAGAGAAGTAGGAATACCTGAAAGGGGAAGAAACATACTCATAAACAGTTCTAATTCCAAGAGAGCATTTTCATCTCTGGTTTGGGTAGCTTGGCTACCACTGCTTCTGGTCAGTGCATTAAACTTGAGTCTTTTAAAAACAATTTTGCTTTTTTTTGGTACTGAGAATTGAACCCTGGGGCACTTCACCATTGAGCCACCTCCTTTCTAATTTTTATTTAGAGACAGGGTCTCACTAAGTTGCCAAGACTGGCCTCAAACTTGTGATACTCCTGCTTCAGCCTCCTGAGTAGCTGGGATTGCAGGCATGCCCCACTGTACTTGTCTTAAACTGGAGTCTTGTCTGGAGTCATCTGGAACTCCATATTCCCAGGGTGCCCCTCAGCCCTACAGATTTGATAGGACTGGGACCACCACTCTTACCTGGATGGAGACTGGAAATCTGGTAAGAGAAGCTTCAAGAACACAAGGAGAAGAATCAAGTCAGATCATCTACTCCACTAGCCCTTGCCTTATCCTATGAGGTCTAGAGATTCTAACAGCACCACGCTGGTACTGGTCTTGGGGTACTACACCGATTGTCATTATTTCCCCAAATCTATCCGGCAATTTTGCTAAAGTTCCCTTTATTTAACTCTTTTTATTTTTTGGGAGGTGGTACTGGGGATGGAACTCAGGGGTACTCAATCACTGAGCCACATCTCCAGCCCTATTTTGTATTTGATTTAGAGACAGGGTATCACCGAGTTGCTTAGTGCCTCGCGGTTGCTGAGGCTGGCTTTGAACTTGTGATCCTCCTGTCTCAGCCTCCTGAGCCACTGGGATTACAGGCATGTGCCACTGAGCCTGTCCCTTTATTTAACTCTTATGGAGTTTGATAGAACTCTCTCTTCTTGCCGGCCCTGAGTGTGCCCATCCTGAGAGTGCCGTCTGGTTCCTGACACCACACTGACCCAGGAATTGTCACCTGTCTATTTCAGGACTTGCCCATAAATCTAGTTTTAATCAAGAAGGCCATTTTAAATATGGAACATGCTCACAAATGCTGTTCCCTGGCTTTCAATGGAGCTTAGTTCTTTTTCAGTTTAACGTCATCAAGTCCCTTCATTGCTTAACTCATTTGAGACTGAGGTGACATTTCTCAAAAAACAGCTTACCAGGAAAAGAAGTGGAAAAAAAAAGATTAATATTGTTCAATGAGAGAATATTAAATACAGAAATGGGCATATCCACAAAACCCAGCCTGCTTTTTTGAAAGGATTCCTGCTCTCATGCTGGCCTGGAAGACCCCATCCAGACTAGACAATTCCTTCATTTTTTGAAAAATTGAGCTTCTACCAAATAAATGCAAAAATATGTGTTAATAAAAGATGTTACTCCACATTCAAATTCTTCTGTTTTGCAATAAACCTATTAATACCTTAGGTACACATCCCAGACATTTTCCTAAACATCTTTAAAACTCACATATAGCAATTTTTGTATAAAGGAATAAGCCATTTTTCTATACATGCTGTTCTACCTTCCTTTATCATTAAAAAAATTTATTTACTTAATTTTTTTTTGGTATGAGGGTTGAACTTGGGGTGCTCTACCTCTGAGCTACACTCCCAGTTCTTTTTTTTTTTTTTAATTTACTTTTTACTTTGAGACAGGGTCTCACTAAATTGCTGAGGCTGGCCTCAAATTTGTGATCCTCCTGTCTCAGTTTCCTGAGTTGCTGGAATTATAACCATGTGTCATTGCTCCCTGCTCAAAATTATTTCTTGAAGATCTTTCTACATCATTCATAAAACTACATTATTTTACTTTATTATATTGTAATTTAATTTTTTTGGTGCTGGATATTAAACCCAGGGCTTCACACATGCCTAGCATGTATTCTGCTAATGAGCTACACCCCAGCCCCACTTCATTATTTAAGATTATTTTTAAAACAGCTTTACTAAGGTAAAGGTATATTATAAGATTCACAATCTGCTTAAGTATATAATCTGCCTTAGTCCATTTTCTGCTGCTGTAACAAAATGTCATGAACTGGTTAGCTTGGAGGTCATTTGGCTGTGTCCTGACATGGCAGATGGGTAAGCTAGCATATGCAAGACAGAGAGAAAGCCAGGAGAACTCATCTTTCTAATCAGGAACTCCCAGGATAATTCACTCGGAGCTAGTGGTGTTAACCTGCTGATGAGGGCAGACCCCATATAATCTAATCACCTCTTAAAGCCTCCAGCTCAGTCCTGTTACAATAGCAATTAAATTTCAACATGACTCTTGAACAGATGTTCAAACTGTAGCACAAGCCAGCAATTTTTAGTAAATTTACACAGTTGTGTAAATATTACCACGATCCAGATTTAGAATATTTCCATCAACTCAAGAAAACCCATTGTGCTTGTTTGCGGTCAATGTCCCCCTGCCCTTGCTCTGCCTGCTCCGAGTGACCGCTTACCTGCTTTCTGTCTCTGTAAACTTGTCTTCTCTGGACATTTTGTGTAAATGCAATCAAGGTTCACATGATCTTCTGTCCCTGCTTCTCTCACTTAGCATGCTCATTGCAACCTAGCTGCTAACCACCACGTCCAGTGTGTTCTGTGGTATGAACATACCTTCAGAGTTGAAGCAGTTCCTTATTTATGGACGTTACTGTTGGTTCTAAGCTTTGGCTTTTATAATGTGTCCATCCATGTGGGTTTTTCTGCCGGACAGATTTCTAAGAGTGTAATTCCTGGGTCAGAGAGCCTGTGCATTCAAGTTAGGTATCAAGTGTCTTCTCCAAAGATCACACCTATTTACTGTCCTACCAGCTGTGGGTGATAATATCTTATAATCTGGTTTGTTCTGACCCCCAAGCTCCTGGACTCAACTCCCTGCAATAGTTCTCAAAATTGTCCTTTGTCCTTCTGGTCACTTTCTCCTTATTTTTCATTTATATTGAAGACTAAAAATTTTCTTAAGATGAGTCGTATACATACTACCTGCTACAGAAAACTTACATCTAAAGCAAGATTAAAGACTAGGATACTGCCTCGATCTCAGACATCCATCAGTGCCCTCGAAAGCCCCGACTGCCTCTTGCAGCAGTAAATGCTTCCTAGGGTGCTGGCACCTGCCTCCTGCACCCCGTTTTCTTTGGCCTTTGCATCTGTGTTGTGTGGAGGCTTTGTGTGGTATCCACTTAGCTAAAATGGAACTGTTCCTCCCAATTCTCTCCCTGCAGTACTTGCAGGTGATGTGGGCCAGCAGATTTCCTATGTGAGACCTGGCAGGTGGGAGAGGAGTAGTATCTGCACATGTTTCAAGCTCTGGAAGGTCAGAGCAAGGCACCCGACGGTCGCACATTGTTGCTTACCTGCTGGCTTGTCTTGTAGGCGTGGGGCAGCAGCCGGGGCCGCAGTACCTTGGTGCCATCTACCCATTGAACTTGGACCCAGGCCAGTTTCAGCGTGTTTCTGTAGGCTCCAGCTCACCCTCCCCACTCCCCACTTCATGTCCATCTTTGCTTTCGGGCTGTCTGTCCTGCCAGCTTCAGGTCCTCGCAGAAGCAAAGTCAATGACCTGGCATAGTCTGGTTCACCAGTGCCCACAATTGCATGGTATCAACTTTCCATCACAAATCCCACCTGCTAGTGGCTCTGTCTCAAATTGAGCCCTGACTGATGTAGTACGTGTCCTCAAAAGAGGGTTCAGTTTTGCCTGTCTTTGAATTTTGCATTGAACTCTGAGAGTCTCCTTAACTATCCTGCCTGACAGCTCAGAATGGCCTGCTGCCACTCCTCAGGCCCCTCAGCCTCTGCTGATCCCTACATCCAACAGGATGATGGAGACCCAATAACCCAGCTCCAGGGCCCAAGGAGTGCAGGCACAGAAAAAGTACACAGGTCCTATGCCCGTGAGTGCAATGTTCTGAGAAGGTCACATACAATTTCCCACCCAGCTCTCAGCTGCCTGAAACACCACTGTCACTAAAGCGAAAATAAGATTTTTTTAAAAAAATGAGTAGAACTTGGAATTTTTATTCCAATTCTACTATCCAGCCATGACATTTTGGCCAGTTTGCTCTGCTTAGACCTTTGCTCCTATAGTTACACATAGAAAGAGTTGGCCAGGGGACCTTTAGGCTTTTTTTTTTTTTTCCTTGTGTTTTATTTTGAGACTCTTTAGGCCTTTTTAACTCTACTATTACATGGTGCAATGGGCCTCCATGTGGGTCTGCACACCGTGAGTTTTAATGTGACACGTAAACTAGGGGCACTTCTTAATGATCCCTCAACTAGACAGGAGTTTGTCTTGATTTAATGAACAAAATGGAATCCGTCTTGCAGAGACTGGGGATTGTGGTGGGGAGAGGTATTATTGATTCAGGAAGATGGATAAAGAAGACAGCAGGTGTTAGGCAAGTGGAGGAACTATGTCATAAGCTAGAAAGGCCAGTTTGGAGCAGTCAGATCTAGGCTCAGAACTGAACCCTCAGAATTGGGACTCAGGCCCAGGAATGAGGGAGGAAAGAAAGGAAATAATAACTCAAAGGCAGCTCTGGATTTGCCCTGTCCTAGTGGTGACTTGGCTGCGAAACTATTTGTTCCAAGAATGTTCTTATGGAAGAGAGGGAGGGTGGAGGGAGGGAGGGAGGGAGGGAGACACAGAGAGATACTGGGATAAATATCCAGAATCCACATAAGTGCAATTTAATCTCAGCCCCCCCTCTCTCTGGGCTCATTGCACCCTCTGGTTTCCTTGGAGAACCGTGTTTCCTCCAGGCCTTGTTAGAGGAGCAGAGAGCAGGGTCCTGGAATAAGAGTGAAGCCTAATTTGGCCTCCTCCCTTGGAGAGTCATCTCAGGGAGCCATCTGGCTGGCCGTCTTGCCCAGGCAGAACAGCACTGGTCCCTAGGGCAACTGGGCTGTTTGGTAAATAGGTGACGTCCTACTGAATCAGAGGAGCCTCTGAGTTACGCTTGCTCTTAAGTACCTGGCATAGTACCTGGCACAGAATGAGTTCAGGACAGGGACTGTTGACACTGCATTAATCCCGTTTGCTGAATGCAATAGGAAGAGCACTTTCATGAATCACGGTGGAAGTGCCTGCTCTGAGCCCCCAGCCCAGAACTTTGCTCCTGCCTCGCTGCCGGCTCCGGGACTGTGGTTAATAGGAAGCGCTGCTTGGGACAGTGGGAGTTCCATCCCTCTTGCTTTCTGATTCTCTTAACAGGCAGCTCAGAGCCAGAGCCCCTCTTGTCAAAGACCCTTTCAGAGATCGGCCCTGTGAGAGTGAGCTCGGCCAGGGCAGGGCTGTTTGGGGCGCTGCTGTATCCCAACTCCCTGCAACAGCAAGCACTCAATACACACTGAATATCGATTCTGGTTTTTATTAGGACAGACTATAAATCACTTCCCCATTCTGCAGTGGCCCTGTTTTGTCACACCCGGAATGATGAGGGTGTGTCTTGGAAAGGAGAAAGGAGAGTGTGAGGGAGTCTCACAGTGGGAGCTGCTGCTTCATCCAGAGCTCCCTGCCTTCCTGAGCCCAGGCGGGTCAGCATTCTGCACCTCCAAAGACCCATTCCCAACGCTCCTGACTCCTGTGTCACCCGAGGACCTGAGGAGCCCTGAGGATCTCAGAACATCTTTCTTCCGATGACCATGATCAGCAGCAGGGGGCCTGAGCTGGCTGGGCATGTGGGGTGGAAGACCAGGCTCCATCTCTTCCCAGCCTTCTCTCCATGGACCCAGCAGCCAGCAAAGGGATTTATTTCTGGAAACGCCCTCCTCGGGATGTTGGCTCATCCCTACATGTAGCAGTTTACATGCTTTGGGTTGGAAGCAATGAAATAAATGCCAACAAAAAGTAGCTTATAAAAAAGATATTTAATAATTTCACTTTACAAGAAATTACAGGTAGATAATCCCATCATTGGTTCAGTGTTTAAAGTGCCGTTTGGGCTCAGCTTTTTTTATTTTTCTAATTGAGGTAAAATTTACCATTTTAACACTTTTTTTTTTTTCAGGTGTTGGGATAAAACCTAGGGCTTCATGCATGCTAGGCAAGCCCTGTACCCATGAGCTACACTCCCAACCCCCATTTTAACCATTTTTAATGCATAGCTTAGCAGAATGAATTACTTTCACATTATGGTTCAGCTATCACTACTGTCCATCTTCGGACTTTTTCACCATCCCAAACTGAAACTCTGACCTATTAAACAATAAATTCCCTCTGTTCCCTCCCCTGCCTTTGGTAACCACTATTCTACTTTCTGTCTCTGTGAATTTGACTATTCCAGGTATTTCATATAAGTAGCATCAAAATATTTGTCCCTTTTTGTATCTTGCTTATTTCCCTTAGCATAACGTTTTCAAGGCTTATCCACGCTGGATCATGTGTGAGTCCGCCATTTATTTTAATTACCAAGTGATCTTCCATGGTATGTATGTTTCACATTTTGTTGATCCATTCATTTGTTGATGAGTCTTGGGGTTATTTCCACTTTTTGACTCTTGTGAATAATGCTGCTGTGAACATCAGTGCACAAATATCTGTTCAAGCCCCTGCTTTTGATTTTTTTGGGTACATACCTAGAAAGGGAATTTCTGGATCATGTGGTAATTCTATGTTTAATGTTTCATGGAAAATTGCAGGCTGCTTTCCAGAGTGGCGTGCCATCTTATATTCTCACCAGCAGTGCGTGAAACTTCCCGTTCCTCTATATCCTTGCTGACACTTGCTAATTTGTCTTGTGCTTTTTTCCTTGATAATGGACATCCTAAATGGGTGCTGTGTAGTATCTCACTGCAGTTTTGACTTGTGCTTCTTAGAAGACAGTGTGTTGGGTCCAGTTGTAGGAGGGATCAGCTCTAACAGTTGGCATATAATTATGGAGAGGAGTGAAATACCGGGACAGGATTTCTAAGCCGTGCTCTTCCTGTCACCACAACGGAGGCGCTGCACTGATGTGGGTGCCACCACATGCAGCTTAGATATCTGTCACCCTGAAGGGAAAGGTGGGACCCCCAGGGTTGCAACTTAGGCAGGCAGTCTTAGAGGGTGGTGGAAGTGTTCCCTGAAGAAGAGCCAACAAAGGAAGGTTTGCCTTCCTTGGCCAAGAACTTCTTGCTGACCAGGCCATGGGTAGCCATGATCCTAAGGAGTCCGTGGCGAAACTTTTGGCCAATGAAGGCATAGATGAGGGGGTTGAGGCAGCTGTGGAGGAAGCCCAAAATCTCTGTAGCCTCCAGGGCCCGGTCAATGTCACTGCGGCGCTCACAGGTCTCCTGTATTAAGTGGGTCCTCATGAGGGTGTCTGCGACCAAGACCAGGTTGTAAGGCAGCCAGCAGAGCAGGAAGACCAGCACAACAGCAAAGATGACCCTCATGGCCCGGTGCTTCTGCCCCATGTGGGCCTTAAACAGGGTGCGCAGGGTGAAGCCATAGCAGAACAGCATGACGAGCAGTGGTATGACAAAGCCAAAGGTCTGGGGCAGGATCCGCAGCACCATCCGCCATGTTGTTGTACTGTTACCCATGTCTTCGTAGCACACTGGGCTGAAATTGGGTGGGTAGACAGCCTTACGGAAAATTAAAATGGGCAGGGACAGAATCATAGACATCATCCACATGCTTAAGCATACAAACTTGACCAAGTGCCGTTTCTGGATCAGTGTGCGTGTGGCGTGGACGATGGCCAGGTAGCGGTCCAAGCTGATGCAGGCCAGTAGCAGGATACCACTGTAGAAGTTGACTTCCTTCAGGAATGAGACCACCTTGCACAGGCCTGTGCCAAAACTCCAGCCCTTCACTTTGGAGGCTGCCCAGATAGGCAAGGTCAGGGCAAAGAGCAGATCGGCCATGGCCAGGTTCAGCAGGTAGACATCCGTGACAGAGCAGGTGCTCCGACTGTATAAGACGACCAGCATCACCAGGGAGTTTCCCAGCAAGCTCAGCAGGAACACCAGAATGTAGATGACGACCACCACATAATTGTTGATTTCCAGGGATTCTGGCCGGCACGGGGCAGAATCTGGTAGGATAGAGGGCAGGCCAGTGCCATAACTGTAATTATTATATAATTCTTCTAAGATATCGTCCAAGTTGTAATTCTCCCAACTGAATTCTTCCATTTTGAGATAAATCTAAATCCTTCCTAGAAAGGAGATAAAAGGGTTATTGCACGTAAGTCTCCCCATCCCCACAAGATTTTGCCCACCCACACAAGAAATTAAGAGAGGAAGGATTCTTTTGCATTGGCTTGCAAGTTACGTGGAAATAACTTTCACTTCAAATTGGTAAATAACAGAAGAAGTCAGGCTATGAGACAAGTAAATAGTTAACAGTTTCCTTTAATATTAGAGAAAAGTTCTTGGCATTTTCCACAACGTTGCCATCACCCAAAACTTTGTTGAAACTTTCCTTTGCATATAGAGTCCTTTTTTGGGTCCCTCAGTGGTGAACAAGTTTGGTTATTGAGGCTGGATATTTAACATTTGGAAATGTGAGATGCCCTTCAGTTCTCTCTCTCTCTCTCTTTTTGGTACCACAGATTGAATCCAGGGGGTGCTTAACCACCGAGCCACATCCTCAGTCCCCGCTTTTTAAATTTTTTTTTTATTTTGAGATAGGATCTCACTAGGTTGCTTACAGCCTTGCTAAGTTGCTGAGGCTGGCTTTGAACCTGTGATCCTCCTGTCTCTTCTCCCAAGCCACTAGGATTTCAGGCGGGTGCCACTGTGCCCAGCCCCTTCAGTTCTTAATGTTCGGGAGTAAGCAGGCCAAGATCAAGGCTTTACTATAAAACTGACAGATGAATCCCTTTATTTAGCTTTCTTTAACTAATTTTATTTATTAATTCATTTTGAAAACTTAGAAATTCATTAAAATGCATGGATTCAAAGAAGCAAGATGGAAAGACCATTTGAATCACAGCAGCATGGAAATTCAGAAGGCTTGTGCTAGAACAAACTTCAAATCAGTTAATTAGTCTTCGCATTAAGCTGGGCACAGTGATGTACACCTGTAATCCCAGCTACTCTAGAGGTTGAGGCAGGAGGATTGATTGCAAATTTGAGGCCAGCCTGACAACTTAGTGAACTCCTACCTTAAAATAAAATTTGAAAAGGGGCTGGGGATGTAACTCAGGGGTAGAGAACTTGCTTAGCTAAACAAAGGGATTCATCTGTCAGTTTTATAGTAAAGCCCTGGGTCTAATCCGTGGTACTGGGGGAAAAAAGAGGTCCAGCATTTCTCTTTTGGGAGGAAGAAAGTCAGACCGGGGAGAATGTATAGCTTAAAAATATATTAAAAATGATAGGCTGGTGGTTGCCTAGTTCTCCGAGTGGATGGAGACATAACATTACTTGGAGAGCTCCAGGCAGCCATATTCTGTCCTGTAAGGGTGTGCCAGTATTGTGCTCCCAGAATAAAAGGCAGGGATGGCAGGAAATAGAGAAGACAGGTGGAGACACACTATTCCATCTGTCCTTTGGTGTGCACCTTCCTCCATCTCCGGCTCCTCTGTTCCCTGTAGAGTTAGTCTTCCTCTGTGGGCTCTGCCCGTGCTATGGGGACAGCAGAGGTCTAGATTCTGGTGAAATCTTATCCCAGTTTTCCAAGAAGAGGCAATCCAAAGCAAACCAGCTATCAACTTAGCTTCCTCTGAAATCACAACATAGATCACCGTCTTTCCACTTCTTTATAGCGAATTACGACCTATGGCCATAGTCAAGCTTGTAACTTACCCCCAAATGGAACCCAGTGTTAGAAAAGGATCTGGGAGTAAAAAGTTCCAGGAAGCACTTCATACTTATTAGACTGGGCATAATTTTAAAAAAGATGGACAGTAAGGATGTGGAGAAATCAGAACCCTTGTACATTGCTGCTGGGAATTTAGAATGGTGTAGCTGCTTTGGAAAGCTGTTTAGCATTTGCTCAGAGAGCTAAACCATGTCGTCCAGCAATTCCCATCTTAGGTATAGACCCAAAGGAACTGAAAATTTATGTTTGCTAAAAACTTGAACACAATGTATATAGCAGCATTTATCATGATTTCCCAAAGGTGGAAACAACCTAAATGTTCATCAATGGATGAATGAATAAATAAACTGAAATATATATCCATACAGTGGAATATTATCCAGCCATAAGAAAGAATGAAGCACTGATACATCACACATGGATGAAGCTTCAAGACATTATTCTCGGTGAAAAGAGCCAGACACAGAAGGCTTCATACTCTATGATTCCTTGTTTGTGAAATGGTCAAAATGGGCAATTTGATAAAGACGGAAAATAGACTAGTAATTGCCAGGAGCTTGAGGGAGGGAGGATACTAATGAGTTCAGAGTTTCTTTATAAGGTGATGAAAGTATTTTGAAACCAGTAGCAATAGTGTTATAATATACTAAAACCCCCTGAATTATACAGTCTACATGGGTGACTTGTGCTGTGTGAATTACATCTCAAATTAAAAAAAAAAAAAAAGATTAACCAAAGAGTACCGTGTCTTACAAAGCAAATACCAATATTAAAATGACGACAATAATAAAAGTTCTAGGAAGCGTTTCTCTCTGCAGAAGGTAGTCTCTGTCAAATCATATGTAGCAAAGAAGAAAGCTGAACTAGAGTAAAAGAAGCTGGAAAAATAATGCCTTTTTCCCCAAAGAGTGATGGAATTCCTAACCCTCATTCCCTGAGAAGTTATTATTTCCCTTGTAAGAGAGAGGGGACAGACAAATTGCCTTCAGCGCTCTAAGATCTGCACACAGAGAGAGAAGATTCAATCAATTCGTGAACCTAAAAAAATGTCATGAGGAGGGTGGGGCGCTGTCTGGCAGGGAGGGTGGGAGGCCGTGGGAGAGGAAGGTTGTACTGCTGGCTGGGCCAGCAATATCTGCAAGACCTGAAAGGAAATTGCTGGCTCTGAAGTACCAAGGTCAAGAGCAAGTTTCATCAGAGCTAAGCCCAAGGAAGTCATGAGGTTAAAGATGGGTCACCTCTAAGAGCAGATAAATCAAAGATGCTTTTCAAAAATATTTTTAGTTATAGTTGAACACAATATCTTTATTTTGTTTATTTATCTGTATGTGGTGCTGAGGATGGAACCCAGTACCTCACACGTGAGAGCAAGTGCTCCACCACTTAGTCCCCAGCCCCTCAAAGATGCTTTTTAAGGAAACAAATGAACAAGAAGAGAACCCCCTTTGAGAGTGAATGCAGAGCATGGCGGGTGCAGAGCGCTTTGAGGGCAAGCCTCCCCATTCATGGGCACCAGCAGCGAGAAGCGGGGCTGGGGCTGCTGCAGAGATCACCTGACAAGCCAAGGCAGCAGTGGCGGCATGTGTTGCTGGGGTAAGTCCTCCTTCTCAACCAGCTAGCGCTCAGCTGGACGGCAGGTATATGGGTGAGGTCAGCATCCCGGGCATCCAGGGCTGGCCTGAGGATCCAGGGGGAGACCATGCAAGTCAGGATGGATGGTCCAAAAGTCAGAAAAGAAAACCATGACAGGCCAGAGGCCTCCAGTCCTGGAGGTTGGGGAGGATGTTTGTTGCTGGTGTTTGTTTTTTCATTTACCATTCTTTAGAGGTTGGGCTGGTGGCTAAAGGGTCAGCCTCAGGGAAGGGAGATGGTGCAGCTGAGGTCTGCTTTGTACCTCACAGGTATGCAGTTGCCCTTGGTCATTACAGATGGCTATGATGTTTACCGGTGAGAAGACTGAGGCGGAGAGGCTCAGCAAGGGCCAGTAAGGATCTAGTTAGGATTCCAACTAGGTTAAATGGCTCAACTTGCATTATTTTCGGTCTATAACACTGCTTCTTTTAAAAAAGTACCACATCTCATATTTTAAACATATTTCTAAGCTAAGTAGTTTTTTTCTTTTGTTTGTTTTGTTTGTTTGCAGGATTGACCCTGCACATGCCAAGCATGTGTTCTACTACTGAGCTACACCCCAAAGCCTTTATTTATAAGTTAATTTCATGAGATGTGGCTAAGTTCTTGGGCATAGTTCACTCACACTGCCTGAATTTTGTGCATTGCCATCTTTTGCTGTTCCTTAAGCCCCCAATTAAAGAAATAACCCTTTTCAGAATGACAAACCAAACACCCTTCAACTTGCTGGCTTCTGAGCGCCCAGTCATGTTCTCTGTGACCCAGTGGGAGCTCCCCTGCTGGAACCGAAACAGCAGCCCCTTGGTGACTCCCACTAGGTAGTTCAGAAGCTCCAAGGGTGGGATGACCTCCAATGAGCTACACACAAACGCAACAGCACAGGGGAATTGACAAGATCCCGAACGCTTAAGGGAAAATTTTTTAAACAATGACCAAAGATGCAGGCATTTTCCTACAATCCCAGCATTCCTTCTCTCTAAACATAGTCCACAGATGCTGGCTTCAGTGTCCAGTCCAGGCTCAGACCCCGTCCTAGAAGAGCAGGGAAGGCTGCTGGTTCTGGAAGGCTCTAGGGCCAGGGAAGGAGGTGGGTTGGAAGTGGCCCTGAGTGGTGGTTGAAGAGGGTTGTAAGAAGCAAGCAGAAGTTCTCCCTTTGGGGACAGGGAAGCCTAAAGCAAGAGAAAAAGGAGGCTGAGGGAGAAGGGGGAGGGGGAGATGCCCCAGAGAGTGGGGTCAGAGAGGAGAGACATGGGAGGGTAGGTATTCCAAGACTTACCGGGCTGCTGGGCTTTCCACCTGTGGGACACCTCCAGGAGGACAGCTGTGACCTATAAGAAGGAGGTGGTGGTGAGGACGCACCGGAGGAAGTGAGTGGTGGATGGGATTGCTCAAGTCAGGGGCGGAGCTCCTGAGGGTGCGGGATGCTTTAATGTCTTTGACTAATAAGTTTCTGGATTAGCTCTCGGATATGTTGTTGATTGATGGCCTCATGGAATTCATACTGGGGTGGGGGAGCTGTGGGTCTCTGTGCCTGTCTTGCTATTTCACAGAGGAGATGAGTGAGTCCCAGACATGGGGAGGGTTTGCCTAGGACCACTCTGCTCTCTCTCTCTCCTTTGCCATGATATTGGCCGCTCCTGGCTCTTTCCCATCTCCGGAGAAATCAGCAGAGATAGAACCTGAGCTTTTGGTGAGTCTGGTAGCTTTTCTCCCTGGACCTAAGCCTTCTTGTTTTCTGTCTCCTCCAGAATCAAAACCTCACGGACTTCTCCATGCCATGACCTTTAAAGAATCCTCAACCCCAACTTTGGGGGTTTCTGTTCTTTATTGTCTTATGCACTAGACAATGAGTTTGAGGATCCCAAATCTGTATCGGTACCCATCCTGCCCTTTGAGCCAACACCCTCTAATTTGGAAAGACAGCCTTTTGGTAAAAGTGAAAGTATCACCCAAGTTCAAACACATTTTTGAAAAATATTGAGTGCCACTGAGAATGCATTTTGTTCCACTTGCTACTAAATACAACATTTATTTCCTGCTCCCTCCCATCTCCCCCACCCCAGTGAACAAGGTCTCAAGTCCCCCACCTCCTCTTACCCTGTCCTCTTGCTTCTTGCGTCTCAGGGCCTGGAGAATACTCATAGCCCCTAACTGACTCATTTAGGTGACCTTTCCCAAGGAAAGGACCCTTGGGTTCAATGTTCACCAAACAGTCCTTAGTATTTGTCACCTCTCCCTTTCCCACGTTGGTGAAAACGCAATGCCACTTGGCCATTTGATGCTAAAACCAGACAGAGGCTTGTTACACATGAAGAGAGGCAGACGAGAGTTGCTTAGCCAGGTGAGCAACTCTGGGCAAGTTATCTTCCTTGTCTGAATCTCAACTTCCTCATATGTGAAGTGGGCCAATAGTAGAATCCAACCATTTGGGCCGTGATGAAGATGGCATGAGGGATGACCCACAAAGCATTTGGGACACACACAGAGCACACTGTTAGATTTTCTTGTTAAGATGATTATTATTGAACTAGTTTATTAATGGATGACATGATGCCTCTTCTACTCCATCCCCAGTCCAGGGAGAGCAGCAAACCTGCTTTGAAGACTGACACCCATGTACATCTGAATTTGCATCTGTCTACAACTATGGTCAATTAGCATAATCTTGAGTGCCTACTGGGTTCTAGCTTCATGGGCAAAGTGCTTTTCAGAATTGTATCTTTTAATCTTCATTACAACCCCATGAAGTCAGCACTTTCTGAATGTGGAAACTAAGACTCTTAAGAGCTTAAGAATTTACTTAGAATGAGGTGGCTGAACAGGGTTTTAAGCAGTTTTTAAAACTTTTTTTAAAATCTGTTCTCAAGTCCTATGTTCCGTCTGATGTAACAGGAGCTGGATCCTGGCCTCAGCTGGATTAGGTACTTCTCTGGCCCAGACAACCAAATACCATGGTGCCAAAAGGGGTCCAGACCAGGCGTGGTGGCACATGCCTGTAATACCAGTGGCTTCGGAAGCTGAGACAGGAGGATCACAAGTTCCAAGCCAGCCTTAGCAAAAGCGAGGTGCTTAGCAACTCAGTGAGACCCTGTCTCTAAATCAGATACAAAACAGGGTTGGGGATGTGGCTCAGTTGTTGAGTGCCCCTGAGTTCAATTCCTGGTACCAAAAAAAAGGGGGGTGCCAGACTGGACATTTCCCAGGTGGCCCACTTCTTGATGTCTCTTAGGTTGGTTTTATTGTCACGGATCCCATCACATGAGTATGCCTGAGGGAATGGATTTTTTAAAAAAGCTTCTGTCCTGCTTCTGCTGTTAATGGTCAGGGTTAACTTGGACAGGTCACTTCTTTCTGGGCCTTGGGTGATCCTTAGAAAGATGAGAAGGTTGTTCCAGTTACACCCTATCCAGGATGGTGGTTATAGTCACATGTAGCTATTTAATGTTAATTAATTAAAATAAAATAGAAAAATTCAGTTCCTTGATTATACTAGATGCACTTCAAGTGCTCAGTAGCCACATGAGACTTGTAGCTATCATATTGAACAGTGCAGATGGAAACATGTTCATTTGCGCAAAGTTTTGGCACCGTCTAGGCAAAGACTCAATGATTTGAACTCTGAAGTCCTGCAATTCTTCACCCCAGTTCTTAACAACCTCAGGGACGGGCTGAAGTTTCCAGGTCCCTTCTATCAGAAATATGTGCCTAGCAGCCCTGAGACCAGACAGCTCACCTACCTGCAGCTGTTCCACGCAGCTGTTGTAATTGAAGTGGCCACTGACACCCTTGCTGTGACTCAAGGCTTGGTAGCAGGCAGGGCTGTTGGACAGGAAGAAAGTGGAGCAGGCTTCATGGGAGACTTCTGACCTGGCTGCCCAGAAGGACGCGCAGAGACTCACCAGGAGGGATGTCCCACACAGGAGTGGGGAGGTGTCCCAGGACTCTGACACCAGGCGAAGGTCCCACCTGGTGATTCTGAGATGAGCTCTGGGAATTTCCACTCCTTCCTGCCTAATGGCTCCCGGAGAGCCTGCCAGCCTGAAGGTGGAGGTCTGCCTCTCTGACTGCTGAGTCCGCACCTCCTTTTCAACAGGGAAGATGCAGGCGCTCTTCCCGCAGCTGCCAGCCTGAGCTTGCATGAACCGCTTCTTCCTTTCTTAGAGGGTCAGCACAAAGTGTTCCTTCTGCTGTTTCTTGACAACCCTTCCCCTAGCTGGGGGACCCATTGCCTCACTCATTCTCTGAGGATCCTGGCTTCTGTCCCCTTTGTCCCTCAAGGACTCCTTCCCTTCTGCTCTGAGCTTGCTTATGTCTTTCTCAGTTTCTCACTTTTCTCCATCCTGGGAGCCCTTGAGCTTCTATTCCGCTGTACTCTCCTTTTCATGGGCAAATTTAGTGCAAAAAATAGCAGTTGCTGCCTTGGCTTCCTCACCTCCTGTTTCCTCCTCAACGAATCCTGCAGCAGGCTTCCTTCCTATCACTCCACTGAAACAGCTTTTTCTAAGGTTGCCAGCCGCAGCTGGGCTGCTGAACCCAGTAGACCTTTACTTAAATTGAACTGCTTTAGTATTATAAAAATAAAGCAATGCATATTATAAAAAATACAAGCAATAGAAAAAGCATAGAAAGTCAAACTTGAAAGTCTCCCTTCCGATCCTTTCCCTTTCTCTGTTCACCCATATCTTTCACCAAGGAAATGACTCTCTATAGCTTCATGTAGAACTTTCCAGATTTTCCTTCATACAAACACAAACATATATTTTCCTTCCTTCTTTCTTTAATAAATGAAGATATTTTTTATTAATTCGATTGCTCTACACTTAACAATGCCTCATGGATCTGTTCTACATCAGTATATATAGATCCATCTTTTTTTAATACTTTTTTTTTTTTTGTAGTTGTACTTGGACACAATAACGTTATTTATTTATTTATTTATTTTTACGTGGTGCTGAGGATCGAACCCAGGGCCTTGCGCGTGAGAGGCGAGTGCTCCACTGCTGATCCATAACCCCAGCCCCTATAGATCCATCTTATTATTTTCAATGATTACACAATAGCCAGAGTAGGCATTATTTATTTGATAATTGCCTTATAGATGAGTATTTAGGTTCTTACCATGAACATCCTTTGGGAACTTGTATGAGTATTTCTGCAGCTCAGGTATAATTTTGGTGGGTGATACTTGTGTACATATAAATTTTGATAAATACTACTAAATTGACTTTCAAAAACATGGTGCCAATTTACTGTCCCATCATCAGTTTATCAAAGGGCCTATAACCTGTATCTTCACTCTGAGCATGGTACACAGTCAATGGTTTTCCCAATCAGATAACAGGAAATGATGTCTCACTTTTTAAATTTTATTTTTTTGATTGCTGGTGAGGTTGAGGTTTGTATTTTTCTCTTTCGAGCTACTAATTCTTTTCTGTAGGATTGTCCCACTTACCATTGATTTGCAGGAGCTTTTTATATATTATGAGAGTATTACATTTTGAATGTTTATTAATTATGTTAAAATATTTTCTCTCAGCCTTCTGTACTCTTTTTTTTTTTTCCTGGTACTGGGAATTGAACCCAGGGCCTCACACATACTAGTCAACACACTAGTTCTGAGGGACACCCCCAGGCTCTGTAGTATGCTTTTAAACACTACAGTGAAAAACTGACTGTGTAGGTCTTACCTTGATCTCTGTGTCACTGAATTTATTTCCCATAAATTTCTCTTGGTTCATTGTTGCTTTATATCTCAATTCATCCTCAAATATGGGTGTTCCCCAGTCCTCTACCCTGGGCCTTTCTCCTCTCCCGAGGGTGCGTCTGTCTGCCTCCCAAGCTTCAGCTAGTGCCTTAAGGGCCGGTGTCTCCTGTTCCCA
This sequence comes from Callospermophilus lateralis, assembly GCF_048772815.1. NCBI lineage: Eukaryota > Metazoa > Chordata > Mammalia > Rodentia > Sciuridae > Callospermophilus > Callospermophilus lateralis. Next base: position 18,893,554 of record NC_135313.1, read on the forward strand.
TTGGTTCCTACTAGCGAGGCATTCCTCTCCTCAGTGTTCCTCTTGACCATCTCCTCCTCATTATCCCATGACATTAGAGAACACTCGATGTACAATAGTGGCATATATACACAATGGAATTTTACTCTGCATTAGAAAAGAACAAGCTCATGGCATTTGCAGGTAAATGGATGCAGTTGGAGAAGATAATGCTAAGTGAAGTCAGCCAATCCCCAAAAAACAAATGCTGATGTTTTCTCTGATATAAGGAGATTGACTCATAGTGCGGTAGGGAGGGGGAGCATGGGAGGATTAGATTAATTCTAGATAGGGCAGAGGGGTGGGAGGGAAAGGGAGGGGCAGGGGGTTAGCAAGGATGGTGGAATGTGATGGACATCATTATACAAAGTACATGTATGAAGACTTGAATTGGGTGTCGACGTACTTTATATATAAGCAGAGATATGAAAAATTGTGATATATATGTGTATTAAGAATTGTAATGCAAAAAACACAAAGTACATGTATAAAGGTGTGAATTGGCCTTTGAACATACTTTATATACATACTTTGAACATACTTTATATACAGAGATATGAAAAATTGTGCCCTATATGTGTAATAAGAATTGTAATGCATTCCACCGCTGTCATGTATTAAAAAAAATAAAATCAATAAAAAATTTTTAAAAAAATTCGTGCAATGCTCATGGGCTCTGGAGCTGGGTTGGCTGAGTTAGAAGCTGCTTCCTAGTTGTGAACCTTGGGCGGGAGTTCTAATCTCACTGCATCTCTGTTTCATCATCTGTAAAATGGGCATAATGAGAAGACACACTGCATAGGGTTGTTATGGGGATTGATTGAGAGCACTCAAACGTGCTCGGCACTGTGGCCGCTGCTCCTCCTCTCTCCCTCCTTCCATCTCTTCTCAAGTCATCTCCGCCTCAAGCCTTTCCCTCTTCAATTCACCCTCCACTCTGCTCACAGAATGACCTTTCCACAATGTGAATTTGATCACCTTCTTTTCCTTGTAAAAGACTTCAAGGATCCTTGTTGCCCTTGGGTTCCAGCTCTGAGCTGGGCACACTGTGTCCCTGCAGCTGATCCTTATTACTTCTGCAGCCCCATTGCCTCAGAACGTGCCCCAGAACCCTTAATGCTAGTCACTGGGAGTCGCTTGCTGGCGCCTGTTCTCTTTCTCTTGGGATCTTGGCATGCTTTCCCTGTCCTTGGAATGCTCTTCCTCAGCCATTTTGTCTGGCTGACTAACTCTCCATTTTCTTTCTGCTTTCAACCAGGTGTTTTTTTGTCCCCCCATCCCACCCTGGCTCTGGGATTGAACCCAGGGCCTTGCCCATGCTAGGCAAACACTCTCTCTACCACTGAGCTACATTTCCAGCCCTATTTTTTTTTTTTTTTTGAATTTTGAAACAGGGTCTTGTTACGTTGCCCAGGCTGGCTTCAAACTTGCGATCCTCCTGAATCAGGCTCCTGAGTCACTGGGATTCCAGGCATGAGCCACCACATCCAACTGGGCACAGGTTTTGTAGTCAATCATCTGTTTGGCTGTTTCCTCTTCCATGTCTTGAAGGCAGTGATTTTATATATATATATATTTATTTATCTCATGTCTCCAAACCAACCGCAGTGTGAAGTATATTATGAATACTTAATACATTTTTGTTTATTGATAATGAAAAGCCTCAATGGTTTGGAGAAACTGATATGCCTGGGGATATCTTGTTGTCATCTAATTTTAAAAACTGTGTAATTTCGTTGCCCAGATTTCCTAGGGCATCCCTAGATTATGACATGACAACAACATTCTCTATCCGTCTTGGACTCCGCACGCTCACGCAGGGCTTCAGTCCCTGCAGAGACTCCTCAGGGATTTGGGGGAGTCTGTGGGGGTGTCTCCCACATGTTCCTGTGGACACTGCTATAGCTGGGAATGTGCCCTGGGGCCACTTACAGTGGCAGCCGATGGGGTAGTCTAAAGTGACCACTGTGGAACCCTCTGCTACAAGGTCCACAGAGTGTAACAAAATTGTCTGATTCTTATTTAGAGCTTTTTTGCTCTCCACTGAATTCTGCAGGGGGCAACGTTGAGCTCGAGGCTGGTACTCGGCATTGCCTTTTCCTTTTTCCAAATGGGGAAAAGGTCAAGTTCCCCCCCATCCTGGCCCTAGATTCCCCTGTGATGGGTTCTCTTCCAAGAGCATCTTGCTTCTTCTTTGAAAATGGGCTTCTGCTGGTGACCTCACCCTCATCAGTTTATCAGGAAGGTCTGAATTCTGTGTGCTGGAATTCCTGCTAATACAATTTTTTTTTCTACCAAATTTGTGTGGGTCAGTCAGTTCTCCAGAAGGAACTGCTCCGCTTTAGGGTGAATCTGTTACCTTGACTGCTCTTGGAGCTCCTACTACCCTCGGACACCTTGTTACAGCGTTTGTCAAAGAGAAGTTCTCACCAGCTCTCCAGGGCAGAAACTGCTGTTGCAAAACTCTTGCTCCATGTGAAGGCAACAGGATGCAACTCTGGTGACCCCGAGAGGCCATCCACAGGCTCTGGTCAGAGCCACAGAATTGCACAATGACTGCAGAGGCTATGTAAGGCAGAGCAGATGGGGACAGCATGGACACCTGTCTGGGGCACTCAGTGTGCCCTAGAACCAGGGAAGCGCAGCTGATTGCCTTGTCATAAAGTGGGGCCCACGCTTCTGAAACAGTGTTCTCAGAAACGCCACAATTAGTGAATGACATACCCATTGCAAAAGACTTCTTGGATAGTACAGGGGAAATGAAATTACCCAGAGGTCAACCTGTCCACTGCCTTCATCAAAGTCTGGCTGGGTGAGAATGGCACAGTCCCCTGGACTCAGTCCCTCCTTCCAGGCACTATTAGCTAGGGGCCCATCAAGTCTCCATACTGTTGACAGCAAGTGACAGAGAGCTGCATGCCTGCACAGCTGCTTAGAGGAACCTTATTTGTAATAGTCCCAAGTTGGAAACCACTCCAGCGTGAAGCAACAGGTGAGCGCATAAACAAATTGAGGCATATCCATTCGGCCGAATAGAATATAATAGAAAAGAACTATTGATATTTGCAAGAACCTGGATGAATCTCAAAATAATGATGCTGAATGAAGGAATGCAGACAAGGAAGAGGATATAGTGTATGGTTTCATTTATATAGCATTTTAGAAAATACATATAATTCTTGGGTGACAGGAAGCAGGGCTGGTGGTGGTCTGGGCTTGGAGGGGGACAGCAATCATGAAGGGATGAGCAAACCTTGGGGCTGATGGACATGGAAGTGATTGTGGTGACAGTTTCACAGATGAATCAAAATGCAAAAATTCCATCATGTTTATTATATGTCAGTAGCACCTCAGTAAATCTATTAAAGTTAAAACAAAAGGAATCAAACACAGATCCGTGAAGCAGATTAGACCAGAAGCTACTGAAGAAGCGGCATCTGAGCAAGCTTCACTCCTTGTGCATGGGGTGGGCAGCGCAGCTGGGTGATGGGGGAGGTGCTGGGGAACCATCAGGGCCTGGGCTTCTAAGTATGGCCATGGATTTTCTGTGCCTTGAAGGACTTTGTAGACAGGCTCCCTCACATTAGTGTCAAAGCCCTGAGAGCCAGGGGCATGTGCTACTCTGCTCATCCATGTGGGACATGCAGGGCTAGAAATGTCTTCAGACTGTCACCCCGGCTGCCGCTGTCCCTACACTGGGGTGCTGTTGCTTTGCTCACCAGCTTCTAGAACATGAGGCCCGACAGACCAGAGGACTTGGAAGAGGCAGGGAAGGGAGAGGACTGGGGTGGGGTTGTAGGTGCGGGGTGGCTGATCCTGGGTTGCTCTTTCAGGCGACCTGGGCTTCTCCTCCCTGGGCACATGGTGGGCAGCAGCGCTCCTTCTTCTTGTAATCCGCAGAGCAGGCATGACATACCAAGCCTCCGCAGAGCCTGGGGAGCAGAGACAGGGCAACCTGGGGTGGACGCTGCAGCTGGCCGAGGAAGCACAGGGGTTTGTGCCAGGGCTTCTCATCTCCCAGCAGGATGGCCCTTGGGCTGTCTCAGAAGTCCCCCCTTTCCTAAAGAGATTTCTGATGCCTGACCTCCCTGGACCCTCAACTCCAAGTGGCAGATTCTCCTGATGGCTCATGCCCCCCTCTTGCTCTGCTTGTCCTGCCACAGTGATGGCAGAGGAAGGTAAGGAGAGCAGCTCGCTCGGGGCAGGAACCCTTTTCCCAGATGAGGAGGCCATGGTCTGTCCTTTGAAGATTATACAACCCTGTCACCCAGGACCCATTCCCTCTCTGGCCCCTTCTGCATGTTCTTGATCATGACAGCTTAGTGTCCCAGGCCAGGTGGGGTGAACAAGTGGCCAGGTGTAAGTGGCCTTTTATAAATGCCCAATTCCTTTGTTCCTTCTCTCCCTAGGGTGCAGAGGGGACTGTGGGCTGGTGGAAAGTGGACTGTCCAAGAGGAAGGAGTCTGTGTCCTTCCCGGTACCTGCAGGGATACCGCCGGGACAGCCTGCTGAAGACCTTGCCGCAGCCAACGCAGACGGCGGGCACCACGGAGGAGAGCTGCTGCAGCCTCTGCCACTGGCGGTCCTTCTCACTGATGGACAGGGACAGGGCGGAGGCAGAGGCAGACGGAGAGACAGGAAGGAGGAGATGACCCGGATGGAGGGGCAGAGAGGGGCAGAAAGAGGAACATGGAGGCAAAGAAGAAGAAAGAGGGATGGAGAGGGTGACAGAGGCAGGTGTACCCAGGTACACAGAAAGACAAAGTGAGATGGGGACAAGGGGCAGGGAGACAGAAATGAAGAGGGAAGTGGATGATGGGAGACATTCAGAGAGAGAAAGGACGTTGGAGAGTTGGAGAGGGGACGGACGCACAGAGAAGGAGAGAGACTCAAATGTAGAGGGAGAGAAAGACAGAGGACACCGATGCAGGCACACACGGAGACAAACGGTGACAGAGACAGAGATGGGGGTCGGGGGGAGAAGTGAACAGGAGTGAGACACACCAGAGCTGGGTTAGTTCATTCTTGGAGAATCTGGATGGTGACACCCAGCTCCCGGCTCCCAGCAGAACGTGACCCAGATCAGGAACCCCTTCACCTCCTCCCAATGCACCCCTTGGTCACAGAAGCCCCCATGGTCCTGGCTCCAGGTGCCTACAGCATTTAAGGCCCTTTTATTCGGCACTTGGAACAAACTGGCATATATTTGTCTGTGTCTGCCCTTGCAAAACTATCTTCACTGTTTTGTTTTTTTTTTAAAGATGTTTAGAAATATCAGTTGTTTTAAAATTTTGTCAAAATAATACATATACACATTTTAAAACTCAAATAGCACAGAGGGCACATATTAAAAGACACTGGCACCTCCCCCTCCTTTCTGTTTTCAGTGGAAACTCATTCTTGCAGGTTTTTTTTTTTTCTTTTTGGTATTAACTTCCATATCTCCCTCCTCCAGTAGAGAATAGTTGCTCTGGGGCCCTTCCCTTGACAGCAGAGCATTTAGCTTATTTATTACCATCCTTGCCAGTTTCTCTTCCTTCCTCCAATGGAGTTATATCCCTATTTTTGGTTCCTCTGTTGGTTACCATTAGAAGTTTCCAGAATGTACTCACATATTTTTTTCTCATTCTGTCTATGACTCCCGTTTGGTAATATGATGTTGCCCTTACCCCTTCCCTCAACTCTTCTCCTTCCTTCTCCTCCTAACTTGTCTTCTATTCCTGAAACATACAGTATGGTAGCCACTTGCCACATGTGTCTAACTGAGTTAAAATTAAATAAAATGAAAACCTTCATTCCTGTGTTGCACCGGATCAATGTTTCAGGTGCCCCATCTCAACATGTGATCTGTGGCTACCACGGAGTCAACACAAATATCAAACATTTTGTCTTCACAGAACCTTTACTGGATTCTCCTCTATACTTAATGTTGTTAAGGTGATAACATTCATATTCTGTTTCTATAATTGTCTCCTGTGCTTTGTCTTTAATTTGATTCTAAGGTTGAGAAAAAGATAATGAATTGCGTTTACATTATTAGATTATATAAAGAATTGTATTCTATAATTTATAAGTTGTGTTCTATCATTTATAAGTTGTGTTCTATAATTAATTAATTAACTCATTCATTCATTCATTCATTCATTTAGCACTGGGGATTGGATCCAGGGCCTTGTGAATGCTAAGCAAGCACCCTACCACTGAGATATATCCCAGCCCTTTCTATTTTTATTTTGAAACAGAATCTCTCTAAGTTGTCCAGGCTGGTCTTGAACATGTGGTCCTTCTGTCTCAGGAATTGAACTCAGGGGCACTCAACCACTGAGCTACATCCCCAGCCCTATTTTGTGTTTTATTTAGAGACAGAGTCTCACTGAGTTGCTTAACACCTCACCATTGCTGAGGCTGGCTTTGAACTCAGATCCTACTGTCTCAGCCTCCTGAGCTGCTGGGATTACAGGCATGTGCCAACTGTACCCAGCTTCCTAATATTTCCATTCTTGAAAGACTTATTTTTCTCAGAGTTTTTAACTCCCTTTCTTTATTCTTTGCATGAATTGCCTTTTACCTATAATGCCCTCCCAACAATTCTCAACCATAGCAAATACACTTTTGCTTCTCTTCCCCAGAGACCTTCTTCTAGATTCCTCTCTTACAATCTAGAGAGCTCCCTGAACTTGCTGTCCACTTGTCTTCTTGGGAATTTCCTTTCCTTTTCTCCTAGGCTAGAAGTTTTGTTCCCTGAATTCCACATCTTCTCCTTTCTTTGCTTACTTCCTTGTTTTCCTGGAACACATCCTCAACTAACTTCCTATGAAAGGCTGTGTGGGAGGTGAATTTTCTAAGACCTTTCTGTCTGATAAATGTCTTTCTCCAATTCCTTCCCCACTTAATTCAAGGTTTGGCTGGGCCTGGAATTCTAGGGCAAAAGTCAGCTTTTCTTAGAACTTGAAGTATTATGTCATGGACTCTTGGCCTGCATTGGGTTCTACTTCTTTTATATGTGACTTGTGGTTTCCTCTAAACAGTTTGGAAATATTTTCTTTATCTTTGTTTGACTGAAATTTCTCAAGATTATATCTAAGTGTAGGTTTAGTTTGTTTTATGTTTTGTTTTTCATTTCTTGTGCTGATCTTTCAGGGATATCTTTACATCTGAAGACCTGTGTCTGTGAGAGCCTGGAAATTCACATTTTCACCTTTGTCAAATTTTATTTGACACTGTCCATTGTTTTTACTCTCCTTTTTAGGGACTTCTGTTAGTTGGTGAGGATATTGGAACTGTTAGACTGATTCTTTATGTCTCTAATTCTCCCATGAATTCCAACTTTCTGTGCTTTCCATTCTTTCTGAGAGACTGCCTCATCTTTCTCTTTCGATTCTTTTAGTGAATATTAAGATGTATTTAGCAACCATATTTTTAATTTCCGAGAACATGTCTCTTTCACAGCACCTTGTTTCAGAGAAGACACTTTGTCCTTGGTTTGTTTATTTTCCTCTCTCCCTTTTGTGTTCTAGACTCTCCTCAAAGCCTGGGTTGTCATTTTATGTTTGAGAAAGAGGCAACAGAAGAGGGTTGGTGCTCCAGGTATTGGACAGGGCTGATTGACAGGTGGCTTCCCTTTCAAGGGCACTTGGCAGGGAGTTACCTAGTGTATTAGACTCCCAAATGCCACTACAATCTGCTCTTTTACTTGGGACACCTAAATTTCTTTAGTGAGGACCTGTCGATTATTTGCTTTGGAGAAAAGGTGATTGCTGCTGGGTATTCTGTGGGTGGGGAGGCAGGCAGAGGAGGGGGGACATATACTCCTCTCACTAATGACTTTATCCCCTCCTCTTCCTTCACACGGTGTCCTGGGATCTCCAGGTCTTCGAGGGCTACCTGGGGCTTCATACAGCGTCCACTTAGCCATCCATTTCCCAGCTTTTGGAAATGAGCTGGAATCTCTCACCTTTGGTCAGTCCAGCTCCTTTTCTCTATTGTAAGGTTTACACTCATTATGGTGAGCTCTCAGGATGGAGAATATAGTCCTATCTTCTATAAAGCTTCTGCCAGAAGCTTGTATTATTATATAGATTGGAGTTCCCTGAATACACCTGATTAATGTCTTCAATATCAGAAAAAACTAGTCCATGTAATATATCAGTATATATATGTAGAATATTTCCTTTGAATGGATAGTGAGTGTTAGGCAATTATTTCCTTGTCTTTTCCTTTTTGATCCTGCTACAAAGATGCTTAGAGCTGAATTCTAACCCTAATCTTAATATACATCCTAGCTCTGCAGAGTGTTTTTTCCTTCTGTTTCATCTTCCATTTAATCTTCTACTATTTTCTTAGCAATCTCACGTACGTGTTTTTTTCTTGTTAGCTACCTTAAACTCTTTTTTAATATTTATTTTTTAGTTGTAGTTGAACACAATACCTTTATTTCATTTATTTATATGTGGTGCTGAGGATCGAACCCAGGGCCTCACATGTGCTAGGCAAGCGCTCTACTGCTGAGCCACAACCCCAGCCCTATCTTAAAATCTTTGGTGAGGTAAGAGGTTAACCTTTTATATCTCCCTTCCTCTTGCCCAATAGACACCTTGGAGGAACTCATTCCTTAAATTATTTGTCTGTGCCTTCCAAGTTGATCTGTCTTTCTCAGCTTTAATGTTTGGAGTTTCTGCAAGAGAATTCCATTCTGGGTGACCTCCCACAACCTTCTAATTTGAATGGAACCTGAGCCCAACCTGAGTCTCCTGTCCCGTAAACTACACCAAAGGATAACCTATGTGTGAATTATCTCCTTATTAGACTGAAAGGTGGAAGCTGTGCTTCACAGCCCCACCCCCCACTCTCTGAGAGCACAGTGGTCTGAATGGACCCTGGTGACCCTGGCCTCTGGAACCTAGAATGGCTGACTGGAGTCAGGCCCATGGGCCCAGGGGTCTGAGGAAGACCAGCGGGCAGGCAGGTGTGGGACATGTGACTATTTGGTTATTCCCAGTGTTTCTTTTCCTCCCTCCCCTCATTCCTTCTCAACCCATGAGTTCCTCTCTCTTCTCCTAATGGCAGTAGGTGTGTGTATGTGGAGGCAGGGAGGCCTTATTTTCAGGGGACTCTGTAAAGCTTATATGCTGTCCTTGGTGACCAAGCCAGCCCCTCTGACCTTCAGACTCCTCATCTGTAAAGGAACATCAAGGGATATAAAGATAGCATTGTGGAATCTCTAGAATCCTGCTTGAGAGCTGTGGTTGGAATAGTTTTCCTGTCCTGTCTCCACACCCCTTACCTTTCCTCCTTCGGCACCCCAGCCCCTCCTGCCCGTGCTTACTGAATCAGTTCCAGCACCCTCATCTTCATGGCCTGGACCAGGTCCCGCTGCCCTCCGAGCTCCTCCTTGTACAGGGCGTCCCTCCTCTCGGCCTCTTGGTGCTTCTGCTCCAGCTCTGCCTGCAGCCGGGCTCTCTCCTCCTGACATCTGTGCACAGAAGGAAGACTGAGTCCTGAGGGAGAAGGCTCAGCCTCTGCCACTGAGCCGGGCGGGGCCTCTGGCTGCCAGGGAGCCCCCTTCGGGGAGGGAGCTGGTGGTAACTGAAGTCCATGGGTGTGGATGTGCACGGTGCACAATACAACCCACACGTACTCACCAACCCTGAACTGAGCCCGCGTGAGGTCTGACACCTGTAGGCGACTCTTCAGTGATCATTTAGAGAAATGAAAAGACGGGCTAGCTGCGTTCCTTCAGGGGCCACTTGCCAACATTTCCATTCCCCGCCCTTATTCCTTTTCCTTTAAAATATTTCCATTTTGAAGTGAAATTTTCCTGAAAGGTGTGTTCACAGCATGGCAACCTTCTGAGACAAGGTGTGTGCCTGGGAACCCAGGCCGGATGGACTGTGCCCAACTGGAAACAATCATGTATGGAGCCGGGGACCAATATAGGATTGGGGGTGATTTTTTGCTTTGAAAAAATTTTTTTTTGTTTTAAGTTATGTCACTTTTTTTTCCAATTTAAAAAACAATAGTAAAAATATGGCTTTCCTAAATTTCTGTTTCAATTTTGGGCTTGGAACTGTCTCAGCTCTATTCTTGTCTTTTCCTTTTGTCTTTAGTGGTTTTCTAGAACATTCCAAGAAGTCTACTGAATTGGACATAAAAAGGTCCCATCCCTTTCTCCCTGGTTCGGTCAGGAGGGTGTCCTGATGGTGGGTGGATGCTGGGGAGGGTCTCATGCTCTTTGGATGTCTCTGGGTGGGCACATGTGTGTATGTTCCCCTGGGCTTCAGCATGTTGGAGGGGAAGAGGTTTGACCAAAAGCGGAGCTATTAATTTTTGAAACATGGCCATTTAGGGTGCTGTGTGGGTGGGCCGTGAAATCAAACTGACACTTGGTAGCCACTGAGATTCCACAAAGGCCAGTCACTGCAGACTGAAGTGGGTTCTGCTGCTCAGGCCTGCTGAAGGTCACCTTGGGACTTTTAACAACACTCTGACTTCAGCTTCCTCTTTTCTTAGCTGCTGACTTGAATTTTCCTGAGCCAGTTTACAGGCTAAGTGATCCCAGGTCCTCATGTGCCCACTGTGGTGCGTATCTTTGGGGTGGGAGAGAAAACTTATGTGGCACCTTGTGTGTGCCAATGATTATTTTAGGTGCCAGGAGTAGAGCAGTGCCCAGGGTCCTGTGGAACAGTTAAACAAGTGGTGGACCAATAAATCAATTAAATCGTTAAACCCACTAATCAGTGTATGACAGAGATCTAAGAGGGACCAAGGCAGAGACCAGACAGGGTGCTGGGGGAAGGTGTCTCAGACACAGACATCGAAGTGGACCTAACAGATGAGGACTCGGCCTTTAGGAGCCAGAGACAGGCTTGTGCAAAGGTCTGCAAGCTGGAAGAGCTCGGCTTGTTTGAGGAACTGAAAGAAGGCTAGTGTTGTCAGAAGCCAAGGAGGGCTGTGCAGGAGGGACATGGAAGGAATGAAAGTTTCTTGAGCACCTACTATAGGCCAGGCACCCTCTTACTGTTGTATAGCATTGTTTCATTTAATTTTCATAATGTGATGAGAAAGACAGTATGATCTCCAGTTTGTGACAGGAAATTAGAACCTCAGAAAGGGAGTGACACTTGCCCAGGGTCACACAGCTTGACAAGCAGAGGGAGTAGGAATCTGTACACAGGCCTGTCCGGCTCCAAACTCTTTTTGCCTCCCACACTCTCATCCACTCAGGGCCCTCTTCACTAGGGTCTGACACCAGTGCAGTGGACAGCAGGTGAGGGAGGGGTGGCTCCTTATACCCCTGACAGGCCTCAAGGGAGCTCAGTGCTGCCACTGAGGGTGGAGGGAGATGCCCCCCTGATCCCCCCTCTCCTGGTAGGTGCCTGTCCTAATCTCTGTGGCCTGGAGTTTTACACAGAGGGCAGCGGGAACCACACAGCTTGGAAAGAGGGGCCCCTAGAGCCCTGAGCTGGAAGGAGGAACGTTAGAGACCCCACTGCCTCCTTCTGCCAATCAGGGGCCTGCAAACTCCAGAGGGGAGGCCACTGTCCCGGAGCCACAGCCTCAAAGCCACGAAGTGTGGGAAGCCACATATCTCAGATCCAAGTGCACCTTCCCAGCTGCTGGTGGGTCCTGGGGCTGCCTGGGGGGTCTGCAGTGGCTGCCTGTGTGTCTAGCCTGGGCTCAGCCCCGCCCCCCTCAGGCTGTCCTTTTAATTGTACCTACTCTAAATCCTCAGGGAATAATTCCAGGGTCTCATAATCCCAGAGTGTCACTTGGCTCTTCCAGGCTCCTGGCCACCACCTGCCCTTCTCTCTGCTCTGGCCACATCTTCTGGACCTCTGGATCTCTTCTCCCCCGCCCACAGCGCCCTGGGTGTGGGTGTGGGTGCAGTACAGTCTCTCATGGCTGGGGTTTGTGCTCAGATGTCACCTCTTTGGAGATGGCTTCCTGATTCCTAAATCTGTGTGACAGCCCTGTCTTTCATTACCTTCCTCCCTGGCTTTATTTTTCTCCCCATCATCTGTTATTGCCTGATGCTGTATTTCTGTTAGTTTCCTGCCAGTCTCTCCTGGTCTTTCTAAAAGACATTGGCTGTCACCTGCTCAAGGCCAGAGAGGCACAATAAATACAGTTGATGGACTAAATGGGCCCTGTGGCATTTCCGCTGGCTGCTGGTGAGACCCCATCCCCAGCTTGATGCCTACCATGGCTGTGCCGGGCAGTGAACTCTGTCCTTGGTTTTTTGGACTTTGGGGCTCCGGCAGCAGGTCCTCTTCTAGGCTCTGGAGCTGCTTTTACCATCTGCTCTTCCCAGCTCTGACATCTCTAGCCCTGCTTCTCTCTGGAACTCCACACCCAACTTCTTGCCCAATGGCTACATATGGCGGTCTGACAGGTGTCCCCAACTTTACCTGTTTAAAGGGAAGCTCCCAAGTGTTTCCCACCACCTGCACTGCCACAGCCTTCCCCACTTGGGTTAATGACGACTCTAGCTTTCCAGTCCCTTGGGTCAAAAAACTCAGTCACTCTTGACGTCCATCTTTCTTTCAGCACCCCCCAGCCAGTCCCTCAGGAAGTCCTGCTTCAAAACGTATTTAGAATGCAGCAGTTGCATCTCCCCCTGCTGCCCCAGCCCCGGCTGGGCACCTCCGTTCTCCTTTGTGGGGGACAGAAGCCTCCTGGAGGTCTGTCTGTGCCCAGCCCTGCTCACCCACAGTCCAGCTCCATGGGGCCTTTTAAAACATATGGCAGCTAGCTTGGGGCACACACCTGTAATCCCAGTGGCTTGGGGGACTGATGCAGGAGGATCGTGAGTTCAAAGCCAGCCTCAGCAACTTAGCAAGGCCTTAAGCAACTCCGTGAGATCCTGTCTCTAAATAAAAATAAATAAATAAAAAAGGGCTGGTGATGTGGCTCAGTGGTTAAGCACCTATGGGTTCAATGCCCAGTGCAAAATAATAATAATAAAGATAAATAATAATAAATAAAATAGAACATACAGCAGTCTGGAATAGGCAAATCTATAGAGGAAGAAAGTAGTTTGTAGGGCTGGGGTTGTAGCTCAGTGGTAGAGCACATGCCTTGCATGCATGAGGCACTGGGTTCCATCCTCAGCACCACATAAAAATAAATAAATAAAGATATTGTGTCTATCTACAACTAAAAAAATATTTTAAAAAAGAAAGTAGTTTGGGAAGTGATTTCTGTTGGGCACAGGGTTTCTTTTAGGGGTGATAAAACTATTCTAAAATCGTGTTGATGGTTGCACAATTCTGTGAATATACTAAAAACCATCGAATAGCTAAACATTTTAAAAAGCATATAAACACATTTTGACATGAAAAAGAAAAAAGTTAGATCACGTCACTCTTTTACTCAGAACTCTCAATGGCTTCCGACTTACTCTGAGTCAAAGCCAAGGTCATTTTGATGACCTACCAGGCTTCCCCCAACTTGACTCCCTTACCCACTGGACCTTGTCCTTCATCCCCTCCCCTCTTCGCCCCGCTGGGGCCAGAACAGCCTCTGTGATGCTCCCAGCACCCGCTGTGCACTCTCCCATCTCAGGGCTTTCGCTCTTGAATATCCTCTGCCTGGATACAGCAGAGGATGCCCTGGTGACCTCCTACCCGATACCTGAATGTGTCACTTTTTCCTTTTTTCAGGTCTTTATGCAAACACCACCTTTCAGAGGGGCCCTCCCTGTCCACACCACCTTATTTAAAGCTTCACCACTGACACACCTGGTTCCCTTTCCCTGCCTTATTTTCCTCCTGAGGATTCACATCAGTCGTGTTCCCTGCGTTGTGCTTTCTTATCAGGTTCACTGCCTGCCTCTCTCACTAGGTGGAAGCTCCAGGAAGGCCGCCATTTGTGTTCTGCCCACGGAAGTGATTCCTGTACCACAACAGGCCTGGCTCGAGTGGGTCTCGAGTGTTTGTGGAATGACTGAAGGCAGGCACCAAGCCCACGGTGGGCCCCTAGGGTCAGGGCCCCTAGTCACAGGGAGCAGCCCGAGCTCCCCGGAGCCACCCAGCTGCTTCTTCCAGCCTTTCTCAATCCTACAAAGGATTCTTGGGTGGCCACGGCTCCTACATTCATTTAGGGCTTGAATCATTGGAATATTTGCTGACAAAGGCGGCGGGCTCAGCTGAGTATGTGGTGGGAGGAGCCCTACGGGGAGGTTTCTGGGCTCCTGGGCCTGTCTCTTGCTGTTAAGCAGACAGTCTATAGATTTCCCAGTGATTCAGCCTGAATCACAGCGACTGGGGCTCTACAGGAGGTTGGACTGGTGCCGTGGCCCAGGGCAGGTGTGAGTCACATGGAAGAGAGACAGAGGCAGGCAGGCGGGCTGAGACAAATGGAGACCAGGGAGAGAGACACAAAGAGTCTGAGTCACATCCAGGAGGGTCTTTGCAAGGTGGACATATTTTTAAAACATAAAGTACGAGCTGGCTGTGGTTGCACACGTCTGTAATCCTAGCTACTTAGGAGGCTGAGGCAGGAGGATCCCAAGTTTAAGGCCAGGCTCAGCAATTTAGCAAAACTCTGTCTCAAAACCAAACTTCAAAGGGGCTGAGAATGTAGCCCCGTGGTAGAGAAATTGCCTAGCATGTGTGAGACCCTGGGTTCAATCCCCAGCAATACACGCGCAAGCACACACACACACATACACACAATTATTGTTATGATTTGTATGTGAGGTGTCCTCCAAAAGCTTACACGTGAAATAATGCAAGAAGGTTACTAGAGCTTTAACTCAATCAGTGAATTAATCCCTGATGGGATTAATTGAATGGTAACTGGAGGCAGGTGGGATGTGGTTGGAGGAGGTGGGAATCGGGGACGTGGCTTTGGGGTATCTATTTGTATCTGGCGAGTGGAGTCTCTCTCTGCTTCCTGATCATCATGTGAGCCGCTTCCCTCTGCCACTCTTGCCATGATGTCTTGTCTCACCTCTCGCCCCAAGAATGGAGCCTGCTGTCTATGGATTGAGACCTCTGAAACTGTGAGCCCCATAAATTCTTCCTCACCGACAATTGTTTTTAGTTGCACTGGCAAAAAAACTGACTGAAACAATCATGAAAGAGGAAACTGAGACATGGGGAGCCTGAGGGGGAAGGGTTGCAACAGACTTGAGTTCAAGGTGCTGATGGGAAGATGGAGCTGCCAGATAACCGGGCAGACATGGAGAGGCTGAAGGACAATCTGCCCTCCATATCTGTGGAGTCAACCAACCAGGGAACAAAGATATTTTGGAAAAAAAAAAAAAGAGTCAACACTGGACACATTTTTTTTCTTGTCATTATTTCTTGAATTATGTAGCATAGTTTAACTGCTACTTACCTAGTAGTTACATTGTATTAGGTATTATAAGTAATGTAGAGATGGTTTAATATTAGGAAGATGTGCATAGGTTCTATGCAAACCATTTTGCCATTTTATATAAGGGACTTGAAGAGTGGGGACACAGCTCAGTGGCAGAGCACCTGCCTAGCGTGTGTGAAGTGCTGCATGTGATTCCCAGTATTGCAAAAAGAAAAAGAGAAAGGGAAAACCCCTCTACTCTCTAGGGGATTTGAGCTTCTGTGGATTTTTATATCCATGGGGAGTCTGGAATGACTCTCCTGTGGATACCTAGAGATGGATGCACTCAAGAACTCGGCTGGGAAGCAGTGTTTAAGCCCATCCTTGGGGAACCCCATGCAGGGTTTCCATCTCAGCTCCTCTGCTAACTAGTTGATGCTGGGGGAGTTATATCGCACCTTGGAGCCTCAGTTTAATCATTTACAAAACAGGACTTCTTATAGAACTTATTTTCAGAAAGTTGCTATGAGGAAGTGCCTACAACCGAGCCTGGGATGTAAGATACCCTTGGAAAATGAGAGCTATGGTTACGATTATCAGGAGGGTAAAAGATCATGTAACAGAGAACAAGAGATTGAGAGACAAATGGAGTAGAGGGAGACAGAAGGAGATCGTGGCGGGGATGATTGGGTGGGGGGCAGAGGAGATTGAAAAGACAGAGGGGGAGAGACAGAGGCAGGGGCCCAGGAGACGCAGCGGCAGGAGGCAGGAGTGAGGTGGGAGGGATGGAGGGCAGGATGGAAGGACCCTGGGCTACTGGGAGGTTGGTGAGGGAGGGTGGGAAGGCCTGGTGATGAGGAGCAACGCACTGGACAAGCTTCCCAAAGTGCACCCGCCCAGGGCTGGCGCGGGAGGTGCTGATGGAGAACATGCAAGCCCCGCCTCCCGCGGTTGCCACGGTTACCTGCTGAGCTGCTCCTGAAGGGCCCGCAGCTCCCCCTCCTGTGCCTTCAGTAGCTGCTCCTGGCGCTGGGTCTGCTCTTCAGCCTTCTGGAGGCCGAGTCTGAGGTTCTGGGGGATGGAAGTGGGTGGGGGGGAAGCTGAAGGGGGTGGGCAGAGACCCCAGCCCTGGAGCCGGCCTGATGGACTTCCCCATGAGGCCCCAGGCCATGCTGTTGAGGGGAGGGCAGGACTGGGGACCGCACAGTCAGTTGGGTGAAGCTGGGACCACCGTTTCCTCCTTCACTGGAGGATGGAGCTCAAGGACCTAGAAGGCTCTGGCTAGGGAGGAGGCTGAGGGAGGGCGCGGTGGCCATCTCAGGTGACCGCCAGGACAAGCATGTACAAGAGCGGAGTCTGAGCAGTAGGAAGGTACCTGCCATGGTGAGGGAGGGAGACAGAACTTGAGAACAAGTGACTGCCCCCGAGAACTGCCTTCGGAGAGGGGTCTTGAGCGCAATTGCTGACAGGGCTAGGAGAGTATGGGGGAAGACAGTGGGGGCGGTGTGGGGCAGTAGGGAAAGGTGGGGGCTTCCAAGGGGCATCCCCGAATAATGATCCTGGGCAGGCCCATGAAAATTGATCTGTGGGCCGGGCACGGTGGCGCCAGCAGCTTTGGGAGGCTGAGGCAGGAGGACTTTGAGTTCAAAGCCAGCCTCAGCAATGACAAGGTGCTCAGGAAAACAATGAGACCCTGTCTTTAGATACAATACAAAATAGGGCTGGGATGTGGCTCAGGGGTCATGTGCCCCCGAGTTCAATCCCTGATACCCGACCCCTGCAAAAAAAAGAAAGAATGAACATTATTTGTGGGCTGGAGTGCTCCTGTGTAACCACTGGGGACCCCACCTTGGGTCAGGTTAGAGGGAAGGACAGCCAGGCACAGTGGCACATGCTGCAATCCCAGTGGCTCCAGAGGCTGAGGCAGGAGCATTGCAAGTTCAAAACCAGCGTCAGCAACTTAGCAAGTCCCTAAGCAACCTAGTAAGACCTTGTCTCAATAAAATAGAAAGGGCTGGAGGCCAACAGTTCTCACCTTGACTGTGTCCTGCAAGGGCTCCTCTGTTTGGTCCTCCCCACTGGTCATGCCAGTCACTCCTTTTTGTTCTCCTGGCTCTTCTATGGCGGGGCCTTCCTTTGTTCCCGGGTCCTGGGCGACCCAGAACTCCCCCAGAATGTTAGGCTCCTCCCACCCCAGCCTGCTCCCTGCTAGTGCTCCCTCCGTCTTCACTCTGGGGCCGGAGACCAGCAACCTCTGAGTGGGACCCCACTCTGTTTCTTCTCCATGGACCCCTTTTGTTCTCTGAACCTCTGCACCTGGCAGAATCCCTGTGCCTTCAGCTGCCATCCCAGTCACCTCCTTCTGAGCCTCCTTGGCCCCCGCCTTCTTTGGCATCATGCTGGCTCTTGGCTTCTCTAGGAATTTCTTGGTGGGCCTCGGAGCTCCTTCCTCCAGGTCTGGCTGAAGCTCCTCCTGCTCTTGGAGGAAACCAAGGCTCCTGGAATCTTTTATCTGCTTTTCCAGACAGGAGGGAACATGTCTGTGTTGCTGAGACCTGGGAAGTCCTGCCGGTTGGCCTCCTCTGGGGGCATCTTGTAGACAGCTGGCTTGAGTGGTGAGTGGCTCCTCCAGCCGGACTCCTTTGGGGCTTCCAAATGCTGCTAAGATCTGCAAAGAAGCCCCCCAAAGCCGTCATCTCATCATCAATTCACTCACCTGGTGCACTGAAGAGGTCGCAGTCCCAATCCAAAGGGCTTGCTAAATACAGATTCCCGGGCCCTTCCACAGTGAATTTGATCATAACAGAAATAATTTCAGCAACACGCCAGGTGATCTGAGAGCCCAGCTTTGATGTGGAGGGAGCACAGCAGGGTGTCTCCCTGCCCCTTCCTCCCCACCTCCAGCCTGTGTCCGTCTCCCTCCCTCACCTGGGTCTTCAACGGTGATCCTGTTCCCCCTAAGTTCCTCCCACCCCCCTCCTTTAAACTTTCCTCCTGAACTTCACTCTGTGTTTCAGCTTTCACATCTGCAAAATGGGAATAATAATAGCTGGTCTGTAGAATTGTGATAAAATCTCAAATTGACTGACACCCAGCTGAGTGACATCTCTCAAGAAGCCTCTCTGTATTCCCATCTTGCTTTGTCCATATCTGTGTTGTTATAGTTGTCCCTCGGTTTCCAGGAGGATCTGTTTCAGGACCCCACATGGGAACCCAAATGCATGGGTGCTCAATCCCTTATATAAAATGGCCCAGCAACTGCATATAAGCCGTGCAATCGTCTCATATACGTCAGATAATCTCTAAATTATAAAACTTCGAATCATGTCGATGCTAGTGAGTAGCTGGTGTGCTGTATGGTTTAGGGAATCAGGACAAGGGGAAAAAAAGTAGGCACAGAGGCAATCATTTTTCCTAAGTGTTTTCTATCTGCGGTTGGCTGAGATGTGAAACCCAGATGCAGAAGGTGACCACACGCTTAACATGTATTGCATGTGCTTTTTAAGGATCCATCTCCCTGAACAAGACCTTGAACCCTTTAAGGTTAGATACAGAGTCCTCCTGGTATCTGAATCTAGTGCCTGGAAGTTGGTGGGGATGCCAAACGTGCTTGTGGAAAGATGGAAACAAAGATGATAATGACCAAAAGCTGCCCGTCGTGAGGCAAGCCAGGACCTTGCTCTGTGCTGCACGTGGGTGTCTCAATCCATCCTTGCTGTGACCCTACAAGGCAGGCAGGTAACTTGCCCAAGGGCTGTGGTTAGTAAGGGGTGGGGCTTGGCTCTGTGCCAGGCAGTCTGGCTTTCTAGTCACTCCCTGAACTCAACTGGGTGAATGTGACCTTGAAGTAGACCAACGAGAATGGCCAACACAGGTTGTCTCCCTGCTCTGTTCCTGCAAGCTTCTTCCCAGCGCCTCCTCCTCCCTGGGCCCCAGGAGCTCCTGCAGATGGCTTTGGTGCTCCCTTTCCCTCCGCAGTATTCCCATCACTCCCAAGAACAGCAGCCTTCTCCCCCTCTGTGCTCCTAGTGGGTCCCCTGGCCCACACCCTGGCTCCTCTCTCTCTCCTGTTGGTCCCCTCTGTACACAGAGGGAAGCCCAGCCACCACTCAGTCTGGGGGTCCCAGCCAGATGCGCAAGAGGCAATCAGTGAAGGCAGAACAGAAGCACCACCTTTGGGGAATCTTTGGTCTTTCTGGGTCTTCTTCTCTGGGTCCAGCTGGAATTGGAGCAGCGGGACCTGAAAGTGAAAGAGGACAGGGACCTGGACCCCACTCCAGAGGTGAGCTTGGTCCTCAGATGGAGGAGGTCCCATCTTTCCAACTGCCCTGACATCTACCCCTTCCCACTTTCCTTCATCACGCTCTCCATCCATCCACCAGCACCACTGTCCACTCCTCCTCCCAGTCTCTACCCACCATCCATCCGGTCTGGAGTATGTATCCCCTATGCAGGGCCCTGGGACAGCATGAGATCACAGTGGGGACACAGAGGGCCAGGGCAGCGGAGAATCAGACAGAGGTCAGGGATGGAGCTGGAGGCCGACAGCTTCCAGCTTGCTCGGAATTCAAGGGGGCAATGAAAGCCGGCAGGGAAGAGGCTCCACCCGATGCCGCACCCACTCACTCCGAGAACATGGGCCAGGCACCATCCAGGTCTGGCCGCTGCAGGTCCAGGTCAAAGGTCACCCCATTGAGCATGTAGAGAGAGTCCAGGATGTCTTCCCGGAGTTCGGGGCACAAGAGAGGGCTCCGAGGGCCGTACCATTCCCTGTGTTAATAGTGATCGTCAGCCTTGGCTGTGACCTGGTGCTATGCCACCCCAAACTCCATGAATCAGCCTGTGCTATACACCACATGGGACTTTTCCAGACAGGGCATGGCCCTTTGGGTCAGGAGGCCACTCCATCATGATGCTACCACCACTCCTGGTTCTGGCCACCCCATCTGCTCCATTCTTCCTGGCCTTTCCTTTCTGACTTGTTTCGTCATCTCTGATGTTAAGCCTTTCATCTTGGGGCTAGGGAGGGCTCTCTCATGAAGGAGGGAGTGGGCTCAGATGGTGTCCCTGGGGGATGTCCCAGTGGCCACACCTGATGAGCTCTGGGCTCAGGAGGCAGAGCTGCAGGGACTCGGCCAGCTGTCCATGGGCTAGACAGAAGCGGATGAAGGCGCGGCCTCTGCCCAGAGGGGTCTTCAGCTGTGGAGGTCACAGAGGGCCAGAGAGGGGGCAGTATTAGGCCACAGCGAGTGAAGACAGGAACAACTGGCTGACGAGGAAGGGCGTAGTGGGACTTGGAGGCTGTGGAAGGAGACGGGGGCTACAGGGGTGCTGGGGGCAGGGCTAACGAGGCAGGGGGTTGTGGTCAGGAGATGGGGCTGCGTGCCCTTTGCCCCTGCCATTCTTGTCAAGAGCCTGGTGCCAAAGCTCCATCATGCTTCTGAGGTCAGCCTTTCCGCCCGCCTGGCCCTGGATACCTTCTCCTGCGAGTAGATGAAGCGAGTCTGCTCCGTGTCCCCCCGCTGCCGCCGCAGGGCAGTGCAGAGGAAGTCCCAGTAATCCTTCGGAGGGCCCAGGAAGCTCTTTTGCTCTTTCCGGTCAAACTGAGCCCAAGAGAAGGGAAAAGAATGTAGAGAAATGCTTCCTGACTAGGGGTGCAGATGTGTAGCAGACAGGCAAAAGATGAAGTCAGAGAAGTAGGAAGGATGCTTTTGTGTGCATGAGGGAGGCCATTGATCACCTCAGAAGGTTCAAATGAGGATTAAATAAAGTCAGTCAAATAAAGGACTTTTAAGCACATAGTAAGTGCTTAAAAAAATTCAGTGATGGTTATTGGCATCGTAAAGGGCCAGTCCCAGGACATCCGTGCATCTGAAGCTTTAGTCTTGAGACCAGCATGTCTGACTCCTGGTCCCATCCTACCCAGCTTTGCTCTACCTCCCTTCTCAGGCTGCAACGACAGCTCCAGGAATGAGGCTAGAGTCAGGGAGAACTTCCTGACTGAGGGAGATGGGACAGTGCAAAGTAAAATAGGGAGGCAGCAGCTCTTCCCTGGTATCTGTGAACCCTTGCTCCAGGCCTGGGGCTGGGGAGAGGGCTGGGGGAGGGCAGGGTCCCACCTGCAACAGCAGCTCCAGGCAGCCGCAGAATCTGTGCAGCTCAGCACTGGCATCTGTCACTGGTCCCTGCCCATCCCCATAGCCCTGGAGGATGGCAGAGACAGCAGCTGTGGGGAGAATGACAGACACAGACATGAAGACATCCGTGAGCGAGGCCTCTGAGGGGGGAGATGCTTCCGAGAGCCCTCATTGTCCCTGCAACTCAGTCTCAGAAACTCTCTCAGGGCACACTCACCTTTCAGGTCCCTGGTGACCTTGAGGATGGCCCCGTCATCTGCCATGGGTACTTGGAAATGATGCAATTCCCTGTGACTTACAAGGTCAGCCCAGGAAGAACCTTCTGGGCTCAGCCGCCCAGCTCTCCTTACAAACGAGGAATCAGAGCCTGGAAATGGAGCAGGACTTACCTAGGGTCACACAGCAAGTCAACTAGTCGGGGGGATAACCCAGCTTCCTTGAAGGTCAGCGTGTAAAGATGGTGCCATGGCTCCACTTACTGGGCAGTCCCTGGGTTCTAGACACTGTGCTCATTGCTTAACATCCTCGTCGCGTTTCATCCCTACAATAACCCCAGGAAGTTATTAGCTCCGTTTTGTACCTGGTGGACCGGGACACAGAGAGGATGAGTCTCCAATATCACAAAGGTTTAACTGATGAAGTCAGAACTTGAACTTAGAACTGTATGCCCAGAGGGCCCGTGTTCTCAGCTGATGATGTAAGGAGCCTCTGAGTGAGCAGAGCATATCATGTGGACACTGTGATGGGGGAATGTCACCTCCTTCCCCCACAGACAGCCCTCAGTCTAGGCAGAGCGTTGTCATCCTTGAAACCCACACTCATCCTTTCCTGGGCCCCAGCTGAGTGGAAAATGTGTGTTCCCTAAGGAGAGGGAGGCAGAGGTGGAGAGAGTCCCCACAGCTGGGAGGGGCTGATGCTGAGGAGCAGGGCACCTGGTGTTAGTCCCACTGCCTTCTTGCAGGGGCCTCTCGGCCTGTTCTCCCAAGGGATTCTGGGACTCCAAGATGGACATTATGGCCCCTGAGGGCTGATGGGCTCAATCCGAGATCCCAGCATCAAAGACCTGGCAGAAGCAGAAAACCCGGGGGTCCTACCTCCCAGCCAGGGTTGCTGGAGTTTGGGGTGGGGTGGGAGTGACAAAGCAGTAGGTCACAGTGGAGGAGAGTGGAGAAGAAACTGAAGGTGAATGGGGAGGCAGGAAGGGGGATGGGGTGCAGGGAGAACAGGGTTGGGAGTCTACAGACCTGAGTCTCCATCCTGGCCCGGCTACTTGCTTACTGTGTGTCCTTGGGCAAAGCCACTCACCTTCCTTGGTCCTTGATTTTCCTGTTATCCACCAAGGGGTTGAACTGAGGGTCTGGGCAGCCCTTTCCAGCCCAGATCCTCTATTAAATCTTCCCCTCTCTCCAGGGTCTCTCTGTTACTGACTCCTAGCATCACCCCCTTTACCCAGCTGCACCTATGTCCCAGGACCCTCCCTACTGCTCACCTGGGAAGACCTGGCTGGTGGTGCATGGACAGCTGGACTCTGCAGCCTGAGCCTGTCGCTGGTGATTTCCTAGCCATGGGCCCTGGGAAGTGACTCAGGCTCAGGCCAGCACCCTGGAAGGGGAGGGGCCAGCCCTTGCCAGGGAGAAGTGGTAGAGGCAGCTCAAGGGCACTGGAGCATAATGGCTCCCCTCAGGCACACCTTGGGGTGGGGCCACTTGTGGGCTAAACTTGAACTCACCCCTGGAGTCTGTCATCCCTGCTGTTCAACTTCCCAGTCCCTTCTCCTTCTTGCTCCTGTCGTTCTCCCTTTCCACCACCAGATGGCACAAAGAGGCTGAGGCGTTGGTCGCCTGTTCCCTCTAAGGGTCTCTGCTCTGTCACTTCTTGGAGCTGGGCAGTGGGAGGACAAGGGCTCCCTGTCCCTTCCTCCTCTCCACTCAGCCTGCTGAGGGCTCCCCATGAGTGCTTGTCATAAGTGCCCTGCTCCCAGTCCTTGTACCCACTCCTTAAGAATGGAAGTAAAATCTACGGGGTCCTGCAAAGGGCCAGGTGGGCTGCCTAGGGCGCTGTGGTCCTCCCACCCTGGCTTGCACTGCTTCTTGGGGTCTTTCCTTTGGTTTCTAGTCTGGGACACCCGGGGCTAGTACTGGGGGTAGAGAACAGAGGAGCAGGGACCTGCAAGATCTGTTTTCCCAGGAACCGCATGTAAACGCAGCACACAGAGATGTCCAGTCTGCCTTTCGCCCCACTGCCTGTCTCATCCATGCAGAGGCTCTGGGTCCCATCTCTGTCGCCAACGTCCCTGACTCTGTCCCTCCTTCCTTCACTCCCAGTGTCTGCTCCCTGCCTCTCTCGACGCACGGGGGTCTCTTTCTCACTCTCTCAACTTAGCCAGTCCCCGCCTCCGTGTCCAGGACCCTGTCGCCGCCCCTCCTCGAGTCCCCTGCGCCCCCTGCGCCCTCGGATCTCTCCCTCAGTCACTGGCTGCGTCCGGGCGCGGTGTCACCGCCCCTCTCCGGGCCCCGCGGTCCCCAGCCTCCAGGCGGTGCAGCGGAGAAGGCGCGGACTCCCGCGGGGCCGGGCTGGGGGCGTCACCGCTCTGCTCCCGACGTCGCAGGCGCCCTGGGCCGAGCCGTCGCCAGGGCTGGGGGCGGGTCGGCTCCCGGGGCGCCCTTGTCCCGGGCCCGCTGGTCGCCCAGCCGGATGGGCTGCACCGTGAGCCTGGTGTGCTGCGAGGCTCTGGAGCCCGGGCCCCCCTGCGGCCCGCAGCCCCCCGGGAGTCCCCCGGCCGCAGCGCCCGCTCAGTGCTGGGAGCCCGGGGACCCGGGCCGCGCGCACAGGAGGCGGCTGCTGCTTCAGGTAGGCTCTGCGGGAGGGCGTAGGGGAAGGTCGCTGTCGTTGGGGATCGGGTGGCGGGCAGAGTCCGGGCCACCTGACACAGGTAAGGAGCCAAGCCAGGAAAGTGCGGGTCCCCGCTTGCCAAGTGGCCTGCCGGGATCAGAGTCTCACCCGGGTCTCTTGTGCCCTCGGGAGGAGGGCGATGGGGACTTGACTCTTAGAAGGACAAATAACTCGGGTGAGGTTTCAGAGCCACCCCAGTAGGAGCAGGGCTGGAGTGCTGGGGAGGGCAGGGGAAGGGTTAATTTCTCTGGAGCTGGCCCCTTGGGGAGAGGTGGCTGTCTTCCCTGACCTGGGCTCTCTGGACTGGAGGGAGGGGCTTCTGAGCCAGCAGGACACCGAAGCAAGGACTGAGGAGGCTGGTGGGACAGCTGGGTCTCCCCCTGCGCAGTTCTCTGTCCTGGGTAAGTCTCAGAGCCTTTAAGTGGGAACCCCACCCAAGGGTGGGAATAGCCAGAGCTGGGGGACTCTGTTCAGACCTCTAGGCCTGCCCTCTGGGTTTCCCTGGGAAGAGGTGGAGGAGGAATTTGGGGTCACTATGGGCTAGCCAGCTCCACCCTAGCCCCCCTGTGGAATCTGAGCTCACCTCCCCAGATCTGTTGGTCGAGTGGTGATCTAGATTTTATGTTCGTTCACCCGAGGGGGAGGCTCAAATGCACCCGTGGCCACATTCCAGACCCCTCCTCAGCAGCAGCCATCAAAGCCAGTTGTGTCTGTGTGTGCGTGTGTGTGTGTGATGCACATGCCCAAAAGGCCTCTCTGCCCCATCTGATTAGATGTTCCTCTGGGGCACAAATTATTGCATGTCTGTGGCCACACTCCACAGTGCCAGGCACAGGGCTGGACACTTGTAAATGAACACTCCATCTTTTAGCCCCAATTGTCACACACACCACTAATCATGGTGAGGGACAAGCTTGCGGGGTATAGTGTTTTCTGGGCCCTCATAGTGACTTGGGTCCTAGTATAATTCTGATGGAGGCCTGAGCCTGGTTTAGGGGCAGGGTAAGGAGGGAGAGCTTTAGGGTATGGATTGAGCACCTCAGACTTTTGCTATTGGTCTTAGTGGAGAACAGAGGTGATATGGCAGGATTCACAGACTGAGGGGCTACTCCAGAGTCATCAGGACACGTGTCCTGCCTCAGAGCCCCCTGAACTCTCTTTAATCCTCAGAGGTACCAGGGGGAGCAGAGGCCACAGTGTCTCTCTCTTATCTCTTCCTATCTTAGATCATTCTTGGCCAAGAAGTTCTTCCAATCAAACTCCAACTTCCAAACCAACTTCCAAACTAAGTCCTTCTGGAAGTTTGAGCTCATTTTCTGGCATTTTGGTGTTGGTGCAGAGAACCATGGGAGGTACCTCAGACCCCTGGACACCAATGCTTTTGCTGTTGCTCTTGTCCCCTGGCTTCGTGAGGCTCCTTGGGACAGAGACTACCTAGTTCCTTGTTCTCTCCTGCTTCTCAGACTTGTCCCAAGACTTCTTTGCTCTCTGGTTTTGTCTTAAGACCTAGGCCTGTTGGTGTGGGCTTAGGACTCTCGGTGGGTTTCCTTTATTCCTCCTATTTCCATGCCTCCCCCAATATGGCCAACTTTGACATGGAGCCAGTCCCTGTGGGGCCATGTGAGGGTGGGCAGGGACAGGACAGTTGGGGCTGAGATGGGGAAAGGAACCAAAGGCACTGGAGGTGGGTGATCAAGGACAGGGAGTGGGAGGGGAGGGGTGTGTGTGTGTGTGCATGCGCTCGTGCACATGTGCATACACGTGCATGTGCCAGTGTGTGACAGCAACAGGGACAGGGATGGGGACGGATATCTGTCTGCATTCGAATGAGCTAGTTTCCCAGGGCCTCCGGAGGCTCCTTGTGACTCACTCCTTCCTTTATCTGCATGGATAAAACTCCATCCCAGCCCTGTGCCCCGGCCCGGCTCCAGTGGGGGCTGATGTTGCTGGTGGCGCTCCCCAGCCCAGACCCCCATTCACTGGATAACTCTCAGGAGACTGCGTGGCCCAGGAAAGAGCAGCCTGTCACCTGGGTGCTCTCTGTAAGAGGTGTGACACCCACGTTCCTGTGGCGGATAAACATCACTTGGACTCTCACCGGCTCAGGAGCCAGGGCTCAGGAGTACCCAGGCGTCTGGGCTGGCAGCCAGGGCCTGCTGCAGACATGCTGCCGTTCCTGCCACAGCCATTCCATACCGAGCTTCTCACCCCGGGCCACAGGCCGGGCACATTCCCAGCCCGCTGCTCTGCTCCCTCCTTCCCAAGCCATGTTGCCCTTTTCTGCCTGCCAGGCTGCCTGGCTCGTCCCTCTAGGCCGACTGTCCTCTGTCCCCAGGCCTCATGGCTCTCTCTCTCTCCTCATCTGAATCTGTGGCCTGCTCCTCCACCCCTCTTTGAGGAGGGGCTGCCTGCGCCGGCTCTGGGCCCCTGAGCCCCAGTTCTGCGTTGTCAGAGCCTGACCCTGTGCACCCTGCCCCTCTCAGGTGGTTTTCTCTCTCTCTCCCTCAGCTACCCTGCACTCTGAGCCCCACATTCCAGCCTCTGGAGGAAGGAGGGTGAGGCTTGGCACCCCTCCTGAGCATTCCCGCCAAATCTTCTCTGACCTGGGCGCCAAGGGGCCTGGCGGGCATCTCTAGGTGCCAGCCTCGCCTCCTAGCTCTGTGCCATATCCCAAGACAAGTGGGTGCTTGTCTGATGGTGGCGGGAGCAGAGGGGAAGAGACTCCAGGCTGATTCTGTCTCCTCCCTCCCAAAGTCAGCCCCTGGGGTCAGCCTGTCTGGTCTCTGCTTCTCTCAGCCATACCCCACGTGAGTTTAGGAGGCTCTGGGGAAGGCCAGGGCCTTCAGTCTGTTCTGCATCCCTGTTGTGGGGTCCTGCAGCCATAACGGAAGGTCTTCCCCTTACTCTCATAACAGAGAATCATAGGTTAGTTATAGAATCATAGACCTCCAGAGCCAAAAAGGATCTTGGTTAGTGGTTCTGAACCTTTTGAGGTCATAGATCCTTTTGAGAATCTGATCAAGGCTATAGATGCTCTTCCCAGGGAGATGTGCACACACACACAGCCACTGAACACATGTACAGTGTCATGTCCCTTCAAGCCCACACAGGACCCTGTTCCATCCACCTGCAGAGAAGGGGAGTGACTTGCCCAAAGTCACACAATGAATGGCAGAACCCAGACCACAAGCCAGATATCCTGGCCTACACAAGTGGGAGTTTTGTCCCCAGATACAACTTTTGTCTTCCCCAGACATTGCCTGCAAGACAGGCAGGCCTGGCCACCCATTCATTTAGCATTGTTTCAAGCATTTTTGAGCACCTGCTATAAGGCACGCTTTGAGCTAGGAGCTGTGGACAGGGCAGAGAGCAGACAGGCCCTGTTCTTGCCTCAGGGGGGTTGTCAATCCAGTGGGAGCAATGGAAGCAAACAATAGCACAAATAATTGCATTCCTGGAAATAGTGCTCTGGAGGGAAGGTGAAGGATATCATGGGCAGTGATAACAGAGGGATTAGTCTGGAACGTGCAGAAATGGCATTTCAACCGGAAGCTGGAGTGTAGCAGATGGTAGTGAGCAGAAGCATCCTGGAGGGTGGGAGCAGCATACTTGAGGGTCCTGAGATGAAGGATGGTTTCGAGCTCTTTAAAGGCTTAAAAGATTTTCTCTGACTACTCCCATGAGCCCCACAGGGGTGAGGGTCAGAACTGGGAACCTGGGCAGGAGAGGAAGTCCTTTGGATCAGAGATGGTAAGGCCAGGGAGCCAAGGCTGATCAGAGAAGAAGGATGTAGAGATGGTTTGGAGGTGGGATGAGAAGCAGGAGAGAGGAGTAAGGTGACTCCCCATCCTACAAACATGTTGGCTGGTAAGGCACCATGAGATCTTCCTCCATTTCCGTTTATTGAAGTATTTCATAAATACAGAAAAGTGTACACGCATTCCACTAACCGAACACACCCACATATCCATGGGACTGAGACCCATGGGTCAGCCAAGAAATGGAAACTTGCAGCACCCAGAAGTGCCTCTGCAGCCTCCTGCTGGTCATTAATCCCCTTCAACGGTCATTTCCCCTTCAAGGGTGGTTCACAACGCCAACCTCCAACAGCATAGATTTACCTGTCATGACAATTCTTATAAGTGGAGTGCGTCAGGTGTTCTTTTGTGCCTGACTTCTCTGGCTCAACATCACGGCTGTGAATTCCATCCATGTTCTCGTGTGTGGCTGTAGATGGTTCCGTCCTGTGGCCGATGGTGTTCAATTGTGTGAAGGTCCACTGCTGATTTACCCCTTCTGCCATTGATAGGCCCCCAGTTGTTTCCGGTGTGGGGTTATTGTGAGCAGCTCTGCTGGATGCATGCTTGCTTCCCTGTTGATGGGTGTCTGTAAGACCCAGGCATCTCAAGAATGGGAGGAACTGTTCTATCCAGGGAGCGCTTCAGGTGGTGGGCAAGGGCAATATTCCCAGGGAGGGAGAGAAGGTTCTCTGGCACCCTAATATGTGCCCTTGTAGGACTTCTCATCATTCCTACTGCTTTTCAGGCCCAATGTGGGGCTCAGGAAGAACAGGAAGAAGCAGCTTCACGCAGCTGCCTTGGAGCGAGATGTGGGGGTCTGCTGACCACCTCTCAGCCTTATCCCCTGTCTGGGGACAGGTGTGGTTTCTGGTAAGGGCAGGAGGGCAAGAGGTAGGATAGGGCCACACCTTCCATTTCTTCCCCCTTTCTGGTTGGGCAAGAAGCCAGCTGCTGCCTCCTTGTTTGATGTATGAACTTGCCAAGGGCCCCTGGCACCAGGACAGAGCCTGGTGCCAACCTCAGGCAAGCTAAGGCAGACCCCCGGAGGGGCAGCAGCCTGTGAATGGGAAGTAGAGGCCGCCATCTTCACAGAGGCCAAGTGGCGATGAGGGAAAGGGACCCAGGCAATGTCTAGGGTCCAGATCCCCTTTCTGATTGTCCCAGTTCTGATCCCTAAATTAACTTCCATCCCCAGAGACCCCGGCCCTGATGCTTTTGGCCAGTCCCTCCCTGTCCTGGCCTGAGTAGCTGTAGAGCCTAGAGCAAGAATCTAGACCTCTAAACCCAAGCCAGGAAGGGGGTGGAGGAGCCGCAGCTCAAGTGTTCTTTTTTGGCCAAGGGTAGAAGAGTATGGGGTGCTCTACGGGGTGCTTCTGGTGATACCTATTCATAAGTCTGTCTCTCCAGAAAGTCTATAAGCCGGTGTTTTCAGGCTATAACCAAATTTTAGGGAACTTGGTATCCAAGAAACTTAGAGAAGGACTTGCACACATAGATGCTCTATAAAGGTTGCCCAAGGTCCCACGCCCATGAGCTCACATGCACTTGTGTACGAGAGGACCAGAGGTGGGTGTGAGCAACTGAGTGAGTGTGTCTGGGCCGATGAGTGGATGGTGAGATAGCACAGGTGGAGATTCCGGAAAAAAGAATAAATAACCCAAATGGAGGGCAAGCACATGTAGAAATGATAATAGCAGGGTGGCCTGCTGCACGGGGTGCAGCTATTCTGTCTGAGAAGTGGTGGAGCCCCTTTGATCTTGGGGCTCCACCCAGGCCTGAGCTCCTTGGGCATCTATCAGGAGATGCAGGAGTGGGGATGGGAGCTTGGATGTGACCAATGGGGTCAGGCATGGTTGGAGGTCAAATGGGAATGTGTGCAGGGTGGGACAGAGTGAGAAGGAAGATGTGACGTGGTGACCAGCTGCGGCTGGCAGTCAAAAGGAGGCTGGAGTGGGATCTCTTTCCTCAGGGCAAGTGCTTGCATTTTCCCAGAAACTCAGTTCCTGCCAGCTCCCCTTCTCAGGAACTTCTGGAAATCCCATTTCGTCCCACTTCTTCTGCCACAGCGGAACCAAAAGGAGTCACGAATGGCCTGGTGGGTCCACAGATGACATCCTCAGGGCTCAGTGCTCTGTGGCCCTGGGGCCCAGGTGTGCCGTGTTGGTTCTGCACCCGGGGGAGCCTCTTCAGTCTCCTTGGTCTGCTGGCCTCCGCCCATCCTCCTCTCCACCCAGCTCCCTCACCAGCCGCTTGCCATCTTCTCTTCTGCACAGCCTCCTTCACCCTGAACCTTCCCCCTCTCCTACCCACCCACCCTCTGCCACGCAGCATGTGCAGACATGGTTTACTGAGTGTCTTCGTTTATGTCGTACTGCTGTGACAGGTCCCCTGAGACCGGGGAATTGTGGGGTTTCTTGGTGGTGGAGCTGGAGATGGATCCCAGAGTACTCGACCACTGAGCTACATCTCCAGATACACCCCCCCGCTTTTTTTTTTTTTTAATTTTGAGATGAGGCCTTACTAAGTTGCCCAGGCTGGCCTCAAATTTATGATCCT